>NW_013530872.1:2630007-2721857 GCF_000836235.2 Papilio xuthus
CACCCTGTATAAATTAACCTTGCCCATAACTTTGTACGTTACATAAATTACGTTATCAAAGGCCATGGGGCATCGGGCATGGTGGACATGAGGTTCGCGTTGATTGGCGAATGACAAGACGGTGCTTGACTTCATTATGTAAATATTTATATGGGCTATTTTATCAAGCGTTTGTTTACATAGTGGTGTAAATATACTTTTCTCTTATTAAGTATTGCCGGTTACCGAACTTATATCGAACCTAGTATCAAAATATAAAATCAAATTGTTTTATCAAGATTTTTATTGACACAAACATAATCAAACTTAAATTTTGTGGTTTCGATATACAAAATGCCACTTTGATATTTGAAACTTTAATAAAATCTGGAGGATTGCTAAATCATACAATTTAAAATATTAGTAACAGTCAAGAGAGTTCTCTAAAGTCACGCACGATGTTGAAGTTAACTAAAAAAACTACCCTGCAAGTTATATTATATAATTATCAAAAACGCATCAATAGAATTTTGAACTTTTTTAAAATACGAACATAAGACAAATGTAACAAAGTAATTAAATACTTGTAGTATTTAATTGATATCAGATTTTATAGTCCTGTGTTTTATAAATACAACAATGAGATATCGCAAAATGGTTAACACAATGTAAACGAATGTAACCCTTGTTAAAAATAGTCAAGTTCGTAGCAGATATACAAGTAAACTGGGGATTCACTTTTATCATTTAAAATCGTATAAGGCTTAAGTACCATAAACTTTATTAAAATTATCTTGTCATCTAAACTGCGTAATCGTTGTTGTGTTAAAAAGGTTTTATTATCTATCCATAATTTTATATGGAGTCAATTGCACGTGATGCGAGTAAAGGAAACACAATTTTCTTTTGATGGCGACATAAATTTAGCAGAGAATGTTTTAGAATATGAGTGACTTATGTCTGCGTATTCGTTGGAATTCGAGATGATAGATACATATAAAAATTAATTACTGTTCGTTAGTCTAGCTAAAACTCGAGAACGGCTGGACGGATTTATCTTATCTTAGTCTTAAAATGTTCGTAGAGGACTAGGGAAGGTTTAAAAGGTGAGAAAAAATCAAATAATTGTCTGGAACTAATTAAATTTTTTTACGTAGACAGATTCGCGGTCGACAGCTAGTTTCAAATATATCATCATGTTTCGTATGTAGAATCTTCTAATACATCTAACGCTTCATCCTTACTGACTTCTTTTTGGATATTTGTATAAGTATTGCTGCAATTCCTACAAAGTATTTTTTTAATACGGGGGTTCACCGCGCCGATGTCTATGTTAACACTTCTATACATCTATGTACTCTTTCAGACGTCGTCTGAGTTAACTCTCTTCTTACGCATATGCCCCTATTACTTTTTCTTTTCGGCCGTCTAACTTTGTAGCTATAAAACTTCATGTGAACACAACACTTTCTTGTCTATGCCCGTCAACTTTCGCATAATTTGTCTATATTACGCTAACCGTGGTATTATTAATAAGTTGAAGTATATTATCCCGTGCAAAAGGAATATACCTCAAAAATAATATAAGATTTAAAGTCTTTATAAATCTGGATCCGACACCCCTGAGCTACGTTGTTTTATATAATAAAAAAAGCAATTACCTCGTTTGATAACATATGTTTAGGTTAAACCAATTATAGATAATTTTCTATCTGTATAGCAATTACTATATAAGCGATTGCCAAAGTTTTTTTTGGTATTCGGTGGGCGGCATTATACCAGTCCGGTATTCCAGTCGGGGGTACAGGATGATTGGTACAACAATATTGCTTATTATACTTATGGGCCTTTTTGCCCATCTTTATAAAAACGCATATAAGAGACATGACAACTTTCCACCAGGTAAGCTTCGGAGATGTAATTACTTAATAATTACTTTTTAATTAAAAAATAAAACGGAATATATTAAATTTAAATTAATAATAGATTTTAGTGCAATACTACGTTTTATTAAATAAAAATATTACATTTAAAAATTTGAACCATTATGATAAATGTAAAAGCTTCATTTTAATGTTTCTGCCATATCTAAAACGCTGTAAAAATTATTTTAAATATTATTAACTAAAAATTTTTTATAACTATAATTGCCATTCAGAATATCTAAAAATTGATATAATCAAGTTGAAAATTGTTAATTTATATCATTAAAATTGTGATCGAAATGTCTTAATTAAGTTATGGTTTTAGGCCCACCGAGTCTCCCAATATACGGCGCATATTGGTTGGTACTATTAAAAGGACTTAACAATTTACCAACTGCATTCATTAAATATGCAAAAGAATACAACACGAAAGTGGTTGGCTTCTACCTGTCAAATATTCCATCGGTTGTCGTTAACGACCCGGCGCTTATTAAAGAAGTTCTCAACCGGGAAGAGTTCGATGGTCGCATGGATCTCATTATGGGTCGCTTGAGATCTTTCTGGAAAAAATTGGGTAAGTGTTTCATTCTGTCTTAAAGGAATATAATTTTTTACGCCAATACGTGTTGTGTTTGTGCGGTGTTTTTATTTTAATAATTTAAAGTAAATTAGGTGTTTTTGTTTTAATTTTCAATTACGATTTATGATTTTGAAAAAAATCTTTTGTTAGAAAAACATCTATCCAATATTTTTTCTTTGCTAATAATTACGTCGTATCAAGAGGCAAAAAAGATGGCATAAGTGGGGTAGGACTATAAATTCCTCCATCGACAAGGACGCCATAGTGTTCAAATTAATATTAAATCTAAGTTATTAATTTAAGGCATATTCTTCACGGACGGTTACTTCTGGCACGTGCAGCGTCGGTTTACACTGCGCCACATGAGGGACTACGGGTTCGGGAAGCGCGAAGACACGCTCGAATCAACAGTGGCACAGGAAATTAAAGAAATGATCGACATGTCAATAAACGGGCCTAAATATCCTGCTGAAAAGGTATCTTATTATAACACGTTTTAAATAAGAATGTGCACGACTCCGCCATATTGTGACGTCATGACACATATCTTAAAATAACATTTATGCGAAAATTACAATTAGAAATACATAGTAAATAATTCCTATTTTATAATGCATATTGTTAAGAGTTAAGAAAAATAGAAAAGTATGAAAGAAAGAATAAGCAAAATTGTTAAAGTAGTATAATTTTTTTATTATCTTCTTTCAGGAACTAGTGAATGGAGACCTGATCCATCTGCCACATTACTTCGCGGTGCCATTTATTAACGGAGTCATTCACATTGTGACTCGTTCGACAGTCCCTAGGTCTGAATACCACAAGTTGTGGGACGTGGCCCGAGGCGCCCTACTCTTCCAACGAAGCTCAAACGACCTGGGTGCCGCCCTTTCTCTTACACCCTGCTTGAAGGATATCATGCCTAAATATAGCGGTTACCAAGATTTGAGGGACGGCAATCAGGCCCTACTGGATTTCTTTACGGTACAAATGAGTTGTTTTTTATTAAAGAAATAAAATTGTCTTTTGTCTAAACTTAATTCAAGAAAAAAAATAAACTGGGTACACTCTCACATGGTATTTCATATTTTCAAGTAGGTAATATTTAAATATTTATTTGATTTTAGAAACTAGTACGGGACGCGATAGACACTTTTAATGAAGATTACGATCGCCATTTCCTCGATATTTATATCAGAAAAATGAATGAAGAAAAGAAATTAAACAAAACAACGTACTCAGGTGAATTTGTTTTTACTTTTATGTGCTGAATAACTAGATCACAATAAAAAACCCTATTAAATTACCTATACCAACAAATATTTAATTAATTTTATAATGACGTTAATCAGGTCGAAGACACCGAGGTAGCGAATTAATATTTAGGAAGACAAACTCTACACTGTTTGCCAACAAATGAATATTTTTGCACATATGACATCACATTACAATAACTCTTCGTTTTATCTCAGAGGACCAGTTGGTATTGCTGTGCACAGACTACATGTTCCCCGCGGCATCAGCCGTACAGGCCTTACTCACTATGTTAGTGGACCGTCTGCTGTTACATCCAGAAGTGCAGGACAAGGTACACGAGGAAATCGACAGAGTCGTCGGTCGCGACCGCATGCCGACGCTCGACGATCGCAAAAAGTAAGACAATTCGTTTTAATACATATGTTACTGAAGAAGTAACTTAAAAGCATTAACTCACTTCTTGACTTGTTTGTTGTAGTATGCCATACACGGAGGCTTGCATCAGAGAGGCACTTCGCATGGACACGATTGTACCGCTTGGTGTCTCTCACCGCGCCACCTCAGACACCAAGCTAGGCGGATACGATATACCACAAGTAATTATTATACAAACCAATGTTTATACACTTTTGATCAATTGCCTATTGCTTAGAGAAAGGGAGAATTGTTGTTAAGGCACACGAAAACAAAGGATGCCATGTTTAGGAATGTATATGCCTTATATGTCTAGCATTGGACTGACAAGCTCAAGATAATAACACTTTTTGTAATCTGTACCACAAATTTGATTGCTTTTGGTAGAGTGAACTATTCTTTGTTAGCGTCACGTTTCCATTAACTAAAACTACAATTTAATCATCTTTTAAAAAACATTATTTTCGACGATAATGAGTCAATTAAAGAGAAGACTTCTAGCTAGATATACTGTAGTCATAATAGTCAGACTGGACTTGATACTTTAAGTCGTGAGTTACGAATTGGATACGTGTTATCCCGTCCATTTATTTCTAACTATTACCTTTACTTTAAGGACACGATGGTGAATCTCAACTTTGTGACCCTGCACATGAGCAAGGAGATCTGGGGTGACCCGGAGAACTTCAGACCTGAGCGATTCATTGAGAACGGACAGCTGCAGCTCAGCAAGGACAAGACGTTACCTTTTGGAGCAGGTAAGAGAAACTAAACGATTTAGGAAAGATAATTCTCTTATTCCTTCTCAAAAAACCTGAGATTTCATATCCTATAGAGCAAATCTAGATTCTATTTTTAACAAGAAAGACGTTCTCGTATATTTTTATGCGAGTTACCGCATAGCTTGACTCTTGGTCGATCAATAACATGATCTTTTTTTTATTTGAAAGCTAATGACTGCCGTGGGGCGCCATGTTTGTAAAATTAATATCTGACAAGTAATTTTTGAGTTATTTACATTTATACGTATAGCTAACTTATTTCATCTTATTACGGAGTAGGTGTTGACGATATAAATGTTGTGTTGCAGGTCGTAGAATATGCGCTGGCGAGACGTTCGCACGTCAGACCATGTTCCAGGTGTTCTCGTGCTTTATGCAGGCGTTCAAGGTGTCTACAGCTGACGGCAAGCCTAAGACAGAGCCAGCGGTGAGGTTGCAAGGCATCATCACATCTATCCCAGATGGCTGGGTCAAAGTCACACCAAGAGTTTAAATCTACCGTATTTTAATCATTCATTTTATAAAATCTTTTCAAATTTTCTTGTAAGTTTGAAATAAATTAATTTTCTCAATGTTTGTATGTACTATTTAGTTCATTTGGGTCTTTTGGTTTGGTTCTGAATTCGTTAATATTTGAGAATTTTTGAGCACACGTAGTTTATGCTATGTTCTTTTTGGGGTTCAATTTGGGATATAAATTGGGGTCATTTAATATTAATTTCATTATAACAATTGTTTACATAAATATTGAAAAAGAAAACTGATGTGTATATTTCAAATTTCAACTAAACAATATCGACTGAATAAAATTATATAGATTAAGAAATATTATTGTAATAAAGTTAAAAATATATTTCTGTGATATTATTTCTTACCTTACTGTGGCTTGCCATTTTTAAAACACAAAAACATGTCTTTAAATGTATTTTTTTAATGAATTTGAGAAATAAAAATCTACTTTTAAGCATTGTACAAGCTGTCGCCCTAGACTCCTGTGCGATTTCATAAAAACTTAGTAAGTAGCTTGTTTTTCCAGTCTGTTCTACATCTATGGCAAATTGTAGCGACACCCATTGACTTTGTCTGACCATAGTTAAGAAATATATTTTTCGTGTCATAATTAAATTAACTTCTAAGTTCTATTTTCAACGAGGCAAATAAAATACAAAAGAACATAGTAGTAAAAAATATATTTACAGACTATACATATTATTTCTTGAGTTTCTTCTTCTTCTTCATAACATCACTATCTTTCCGCTTTTTAGGAGTTTTGAGCGGTTCTTTGACTTCTCTTTTGTCAACGTCTATGATTTCTACGTCCATTTGTCCTGTTTCGTCCTCTGGTACGTAACTAAAGCCGGGTATACACGGCTTTACGAGTTGGAACACCAGCTTTCTGTGCTGTAAGTTGGAGCTGTCCAATGTAAGCCTTACCGTTAGTTCATCGAATGTTTTAAACACTATTTTATCGCAAACTTGTATGTGTTCCTGGAACGAATAAAAAGTTTAAGATACATTAATGTGTGAATTTAAATCTTTTCTATGGAAGAGATGTGAACAAAATAATCAATGTATATCAAAATAAATTATAAATGTAAAAAAATTAATAAATTTCTGACAGGGATGTTGTTGATGACCAAAAAATCATTGGAAAATTATATATTTCTACAAAAGAACCTAAACATTCTGCATTTCTTTAGCTACTACAACTTTTGTTTTGATAGCTGTGATATCACAATATGGTGGGGATTTATATATATTTTTGTTTGAAACAAGTTACATTATTTTTTCAACATTTATAGTTAAGTTTAAAGATGTTTATTTCTCAAAAAATCAAAAAAACACAGTATTTTGCTTATAATGAGAATAAATGTAAATAATATGAGCATGCGAGTTAAGCAATGTAGTAAAGAAAATATCGGACTTTTTATTAGACCTAGTGTCAAAATTCTATGTACTTACCTCCTCGTTGTACATAAACTTATCAGAGGGCAAGTACAAAGGTCCCTCCAGACCGTACTTAGGTATGAGGACTTGTAAAGCGTTCCTCTTAACCGCCAACACCACGGCTGATTCTATTTCAACACGATTCTTGAATAATATCTGAAAGAATACAGTAGAAAAGAAAACAATAATTACGATAGGACGAGAAAATACATGATTGTTTTAAGGACGGACAAGATTAGTCAAATTTCTTCTAACTATTCATATTATGTTTGAATTTTAATCTTATGTTCAGGACCGTTGGTGTACAATGTATATTTTTAACGAGGGGCTCGTGTTAGTTGGTGTATTAATTGAACACAGCAGCACGGCTGCCAAAATTCCTTTATTAGTTGTTTAAATCCTTACACTAAACATATATACAATATTTTATCGAGCACAATACGCAAATACATTTCGTTGTTCACTTCCCGCGCGATTCTTTTTCTATATTTTTTCCTAAACTAAAAAGGTAAAGGTCTTAATGGCTTAATGCCACCTCTTTGGTAGAACGCAAACTTCTTGTCTACCAAAAACATGGGATGCATAATTCTTCACTCCCTCCAAGAACATTGCTAAATGTTCTTCACAAATCTGTTTGTCCCCGTTCACCATGAGAAGAGAAGGAAAACTAACAACGTTGACTACAGACACAGAAACACATATTGAAAACCACCTAGATTCTTAACTTCTAAATAGTGGAATGTCATTTCAAAAAACTATCATAAACTAAACTTTAAACATCAACCATAAACCAGACTTTAAATAATATCGCTAAACATATCAAAATTAAACAAAAGATCAATAAATACAATGACATAACAATAATCTAAAAGCCACTCACAACATTTGGCTTAAATTCCTAATTTTTTACAAAACTCAAATACAGTTATCATAACACGTTCATTTTAATGACACAATACATTTAGTATAGTCCTAAGCTAAAGAATTTACTGCAAGTTCGCACAAAGAGCCACAGAAGCGAGTTTCCTTCTATGCTGTGGACAGATTCAGGATCCATCCCAATGCTGTACGTTGGTCTGAGTCGGTTAGCATCGGGTTCCTTATAAAATCGAGTACCGAGCTAGCACTAGAATACAAAACCTATGTTCAAAATGTTTCAATAAGAACTCTACACCTAAAATATCCTTTATACAAAACAATAATCATTAAATCCTAACCTTATTCAAATTCTAATAATAGAATTAAAAAATTAAAAAACTGACAAACATTTTACAAATTATTCCATAAAATCACTGTTACAAAAATAAATATTCACAAACACGAAACACAAAATTCTTAAAAAAAATAATAATTCACATTTAATTTCTCACTCACAAAAACACAAAACGGCGCCAAAATGCGGATGACGTCATCAGACCGCGGGAAGCGCAGCACCTTTTGGCGCCAACTCGCCCCGGCTGTTGTTATTTGCCTCGCAGATGCAACATAAGAAGCGGCTGTCTTCCTATGTGCTTGTAACGACCACATCAGATTTAGCATCCAATGAAAATGCTCCTAACGCCCAACAACTATAACGTTAGTTATAGCGCCCAGTAACTCGTTAGCTGCTGCCTGGATTCTTTTGGTTTAATTAGTTTAAATAAACGTACCGTTGTTGTAAAACCACAAAGAAATTGTCTATAATTGCTTAAATCCAACAACCCGGTGAGAGATCTTGATTCCGCCAATTCACTAATACAGTTTGTTTGGGCCATATATAAATTAAAAACATCCGAAATGCATTTTTTACGTTGTTAAAATACTTATACTAAACTGTATACATTATTTACAATATTAATTCATCGAGCACTATTTGAAATACATTTCGTTGGTCACTTCGCGCGCGATTCTTTATTTTTCTTTTATTAAAAAGGCTAAGGTGTTAGTGGCCAGTATGCCACCTCTTTGGTGAAACACAAACTCCTTGTCTATACCAAAGAAATGCATGTAGCACTTATATTGATGCTGCAATGGTAATCGTGCTAATGAAATACAAAATCCAAAAACAAATTACAATATGGCGGCAAAAGAATACAAGTGTTACTCAGACTAGATTACAAGTGGTACATAACTTTGCCAACCAACCTTAAAGATGTCAGGTACCTGAACCATTAAGCTAGTGACGCTTGAAACTAGCAGTAGCATCTCTTGAGAGCACTAATCTATATAAATGGATAGGCGATTGCTTGGTATTGACTGCTTTTACTACGTTCCGATTAAAACGCGCCTGTTGATGTTACGTGACTATTAATTCTATCTAAATTATTAGTTCCACACCACCGCTACAAACCGTTATCAGGGCCAAAATGGCGAGTACCAAATACGCACAAAATACATCGTCGTATAGCCGGTCTATTTAAAGTGATTAGTATTAGAGTGTATTTAAAAGCGTCGTCGTACATGCGTGTTGAGTGCGACGGATGCTCTGCCGGCGTACTGCGCCTGACGATGGCGGTAGTTGAGGTTCTCGCAGAGCGCGTCCGCCGCCCGCGTGTCCAGCAGCGAGGCGTGCGTCACATCCGCGCCGATACTCGCAGCTAGCAGGCGGTGCACCATCACATCCGCGTATCTACGTACGAAATACATTCAATTTATAACATAATCAACCCTACTGCCTGTCACCCTGTGTTCAAATGTGCCCTAAGTGTGACCAACCGTGACCTTATTACGCCATACTGTGCCCCCACTGTGCGCAACTTTACTCTTCCTGTACCCCCAATGTGCGCAACTTTACTCTTCCTCTGTCCCCATTATGCGCAACTTCACTCTACCTATGCCCAACTTTGTCCCTCTGTGCGTTTGTTTCGAGTACTCTTCGAAACGACTGGACTGATTTTGACAGGACTTTAAGGAAAAAATAGGCGATGCATGCGAACATATTATAGGCTACTCTTTTATTTTGCGCTGACGAAGTCACGGGCGACCGTTAGTGTTAGTTTACCTTCGTATAGGCGAAGTAAAATGTGTATAAATAGGACAGGCGAGGCCGTAGTGATAGAACTCGTCGTGTGGTCGCGTGCCGCTGGCGAAGTATACCGCCTGCTGCATGCAGCGCGTCGCCATGATGCGGACCAGAGTGTTGAAGAACGGACGCGAAGGGATCACCGCCAGGTCCAATGACTTTGATAACGATTTATTCGTTGATACGTCTAAATCGAAACCCTAAAAAGAACAAAATTATAAACATTTAATAGCTATATGACAACTACTATTTTAAGAATTGTCTGTATGTTTTTTTTGTAGCTTCGTAACTCCGCTCTTGATTCATAATAATTTTTTTATTCGAAAGTGTCCAAAAAAAAGTGTGTAAAAAAACAACAATCCAGTAGTTTTTAGTTATTCTTAATAAATCACAACAATAAGTCGGTGGAACAGAATAATTTTGTTTTTCAAATATGAACAAGGTTTAATGTACCTGTTGTTTAACAGCCTTGAGGAATGTCTCGAAGTGCGCAGGCGGGGGCGCGGGGTGCCGGCGCAGCAGCGCGCACTGCGGGAACTCGCGCGCCAGCCGCTCCGCCACGCTCACGTTCGCCAACAACATGAACTCCTCCACCATTGAATTCGTGTCCAATATCTTCTTAGCCTGCACTTCCACTGGGTCGTGCGTCTCTGAATCCACCTGCAGATATCAATGTCTTCATATTTCCAGTACAGCATCTGTTGCAAGAATGTGTCGGCTCGCCCGGTGAAATACCACGACCACACAGAAAACATGCCTCAATGGGAAGTAATTCCGCATAGAGATAAGTGTGTGTGCTGGAGACCTAATTGTACTTACTTCTTTCCCCTCAAACCTTTTCTTTAAAAAGAAAAGATGGAAGGGGGAAGTGGATTTGACGGAGGAGGGGACGTCTAGGAAGGGGAAATATTTCCCACTCCCCACTCAGTGTATTCGAGAGTAGATTTTTTTTCCATGTGCAATCCAGCGCTGGGTTCGATTACTGAACTGGGTTAGTGTAAACTGGGCATAAAATAAGTGTTATAACATACCTGGAAGCGTATCTCAGGCGAGGCGAGCAGCAGAGCGCCATTATCAAGCCTCTTCTGCTTCATTTTCTTAGCGAGTATGTTGAGAGTGCGCAGTGACTGAGCAATCTCGTCCTCGCGCGACACATCGTCTATGATCAGCTGAGCCTCCTCGTACGTCATTGCTGAACGAGACTGAACAAACATACAACACAGTATTAAATTCCCTGCTGCTATATTTTTTCCTTAATAAGGTAAATTAGCCAATCGAGTTGGTTAAACTATTTATTACTGGCCACCAGCGACTCCGCCTGCACAGAATTAAAAAAAGTAGCCTACGTGTTTTTCCAGACTATGTTCTACAGCTATGCTAAATTTCAGAGTGTTCCATACAGCCGGTCTGGAAATACCTTCTAACAAACATCCATCCATCCACACATAAATAACTGTTTTAACAATCGTAAAAAGAAGCAATTAAATTAATAAGTCTAATTTGTTGCTTATTGCTATCTAATTTTTTATGAAATCTATGTAAAAAATAAAGTTACCTTAATAACACTTTTATGGAAGTTAGTAGAAAGTACGTTGGCGTTCTCATCAATTTGCCAAACACAAGAAAAAGCGAGGCGCTCCTCGCCGCCGCGTAACGAACATAAATTTGAACTCAGAAGATCTGTAAAGTAAAAATAAATATATTTAAATCAGCAGTAGCAGTAAATGTATGGCGAATCTTACTAATATTATAAAAGCGAATGATTAGATGGATGGATGTTAGAGGATATCTCCAAAACGACTGCATAGATGTAGAAAAAAACTTAATAAGCAGCCTATATGTTCTACCAGAGCAATTTATTACAATTTCGCGCGGACGGAGTCGCAGGCGACAGTAAGTGTCTATATATAAAAGAAAACTTTATAACTAAACATTCCCATTTATAATATTAGTAAGAAGATAATTTCGTAGCAATGAGTGAATCTTACCAGGAACCATATCAATCCTCTTATCAACCAGGTAGACTGTAGTAGAGCGCGAGGCAGCCTCCTTGTCGAGGGCGGTGTTGGGACGTACGAAGTGCGTGACGTCAGCGATGTGCACGCCCACCTCGTACGTGCGCAGTCCGGTCTCGGTGCGGTGAGGCAGCGCACGCGCATGCAGCGCGTCGTCAATGTCCGTGCAGCCCGGCGGGTCCACCGAGCAGATGCACAATGAACGTAAATCCTCGCGCTTTTTTATCTCCTATCATTAAAAAATAAATAAAAATATATAAACATTGTCATACATCCCAAACTAAAGCTTCGAAAATCTTTGTTTATAATTAAATATTCTAGACATATTTACTAAATAACTCTTGATTAAGAAAAATCTTTGTATTAAAATATCTTTATGCTGTTTTTTTTTTAGTCATCAAATTTGTTATATTAAAAACAATGATCTTGCCTCTTCCGTTATGGTCCAGTCTTCAGGTGGCAAGCAAGCCAGCACCGACTCGCTGAACCGAGCATGTGGTATGTCATGTTCCAGTAAAATTACCTCATTTTCTGCATTTTTGTCACCTAAAAAGTAAAAAAAATATATTATTGTAGCCTTTGCAGCAGAGGTTTTTTTTTGCTGTTATATGTTTATTAAAAAAAAGGTGTACTTACCAATTGGTCCCAAAGAGCGAACGAAATGTCCTAAAGGATACCGACTGTTTCTAGGCCAAGAGTCAAGAGCTACAAGAATCCTTTGAGAGGCAAGAACATCACTTTGCCGTGTCTCTATACGTACATGAGGAATCTTTCTCTCAGCTGGAGTAAATAAATGACGTGTTGCTCCTGAAAAAAAAAATATAGTTAAAGTTCACATAAAATATTTACAGTATATTTTATAACACATTTATACTACTCTCAAAGGTCGTAGGATAAGTGAGAAATGAAAAAGCAAGGAATTACAGTAGGCGAGTCACTATCTAGACAACCCCCATAAGCAAGTAACTTGGGTTAGAGAAAAAAAAATAAGAGAAAATATATAGGACTTTTTCTTATCCAGGTTCTACTGTATTTTACATATGTATATAACCTAAAAATTTTTTTTTATTTGAAACAAAAATATCGAAAAAATCATACCTGCAAATTTACTAGGTTTTAATATCCCACAATATTGACGCCACTTTCTTCTTATTATTCCTACTACTTTTCCAGTTGGTGTTATTTCTTCATCACTTTTATCCTTAGGTTTTACAGTTGGTAATAATTCCGATTCTTCCTCTAGAAGGTCTCCTTGGTCATCTGCTTTGTCTTCTAGAACTATATCACTTGGCTTTCGCCATTCTTCTTTCGGTAATACTTCTATTGCGACAATATCACCATCAACAGCTCGGTTGATACCGATATGACCTTGTAAAAGAATCTGTAAAAAACAAAATAACTGATTGTAAAATATAAAGAAAATCCAACTGACTGTATCTTACGAAAAAAGCAATCTCTAGGAAAAAATCAAATGTCACCTCACTTATTATTATCGATTCAACTACTTAGGCTACCGGAGGCCATAGTGGTATTCCCATACCTATATACCAGCGGAAAACATGACTCTCATCAGTGAGATAAAAATATCTGAGATATAAAATATTTAACAAATAATGTTTAGCAAAATATTCACCGGTTTTTCAAAGCAACTAATGACTGCTGATCCTTCTAAATAATTATCTCGTGACGCGTAAAATGTTCCCTGATACAACTTTCCATTCCTAATGCCAGCATGAACCTGGCTCGGTGTCAAATGTGCAGGGTACAATGCATCTTTGGAACAGCTTTCTGGTATAACATTTTTTGACAATTTGTCAATAAGTCCAACATAACCATTGACATTTTCTATGTAATCTTTAACTGAAATTTAAAAATATCATAAATTAAATAATACATTTTTTAATACATAATGAAGTAAATATTAAAATCCTACATATTTAAGGAGTTAAAAATAATTTATACATGTTTAAAATGTACCTGAACAACACACAATTCCTTCTTCTTGTGCAATCTTTCTATTATTTTCATCGTCTGTGAGTAGTACAATCTGGGGAAATTGTCCATTCAAATTATTGATACTCAAATGTGACGCATACCATGATGCTGCTTTACGTATAGCACGATCATTTCTATCATTTTGTTTCTCACCAGGATTTCGTTCAACATATGTATCTCTGTATAATTAAAAAGTTGATAGTTAATGAAAATAATCTTAATAATTGCAAAAAAAATAGAGGAAGAATGGAATTCATATTAACACGTTAGCTGCCAAAATGATTTTACGAAAAACGAAAAAAAATTACCCGCTGTTTATAAGTTTTATGGTGCCTTGCGGGTCACGCTATATACAACAATTCGATTAAAAAGCATCCGACAACACAGCCAGGTGTTGAATGGAAGTATGGCTTGTTTGACACATGGTCCAACACGGACTGATTGAAACATTAGCTCGTCGGACATATAGTCCGACATAGCGGCTAACGTGTTAATTGATAAAATGGTTAACGGAGTTAATTAATACTAACTTGTGATGCTCATTAACGAAGGAATAAAACCTTCTCTTTTTATTGCCTATTATCTCCAACAATCTTTGAAATATAGCTGTATTTTGATGTTTTACTTCTTCTAGCACTGTTTGCAAAATGATAACATTCTTTAGCGCTTCCTCTTCGAGAATGTCTATTTGATGTAACACCACATTGGTATCCAGTACTAAATAATGGTCATAATCAAAGAGAGCGCAGATGGACTGCGGCTTAGCTTCCAGGACATAATCATTATCTTTATGTGGGCAATTGTTGCAAGCGGATGACCCACACAATAAGTCGTCTCTTAAGTAATGCTCCCTAACAACCTTAAACAAGTCATAAAAGTTATTTGGTATAGAATACTACGTTTCATTCAAGATTTCATACGACAAGAATATTTTCACATAGGAGATTTTACCATAAAGGCAACTGATAGATTAAACTAGACTGTGGTATACAAAATTTAATATAGAAAATTAACATAACCTTACTTTTAAAATGTTACCGCGTTTCGTTTTTGTTAAAAAGGTTTTTGTTGTCCACATCATTATAAAAAATCAGGAAAACTTTGAGTTTTTAAGTTTATCAGCAAATATTCATTTTATTTTGTCTTAAGTTTAGGCTTCTAAAACTTTGTTTTGACTTTTGACACGCTTAGATTGATTTGATTGACGGCCGGATAGAGTCCAAAGAGTATAGCATAAAGTTTAGTCCGACAGTTTATACACTTCTTATAACTAGGTATTTAACATTATCATGCGGGTAAGAAATAAAAAAATAAATTGTGATCCAAAGTACCTGTTTATTGAATGGAATAAAAAAATCAGAAACCCTAGAATATTTCTTGGAAGAAAACAAATCGACTCATAAAAATCGGTTTAGTCCTGGAGGCTCTATGCTGTCATAATGTAAAATGCTTGCAATTCATCAATTAATATATTGTTAAAACATTTATGTTTAATCTTTACTCCTGTTTAAAAAATCGATCTAATCAAGTAATTATTGGATTTGAAATCGATTAATTAAAACCGATTTGTTTGAAAAATAAAATCGATTATTTTTTATCATCCCATCTCTATCTCTAATACTGATTCTTTGTTTTATCAATGGACAACGTCAGTGAATTTTCAATTTCCATCAGTCAAATTTATTATGTTCCCGCGAAATAACGCTTAAAAGTGGTTAAAATTAAAAAAAATGTATGAAAATGCAAAAAGTGTGTAGCCAATTTATTGTGATTTTGATCCGAGATTGTAATTGTATATTTACTGACTAATGATTATATAAAAAATAAATGGAACTATAAGTGTTGTGTTTAAAAAATTTAAAAAGTTATTGTTTATTAACACCTATGCCTAATCAGCAGTGTAGTTGGTCTCTCCAGCAAATATGGGAAGACATATCATCGATATTTGTTAACTTTACGGAACGGATATTTTATGTGCTCGGTGTTAACATAGCAAGACATCCATGGCGGACGATATCCATAGTATGGATGTTTGTAATCATAAGTTGTTTTGGTTTATTAAGATTTCACATCGAAAAGAATCCTTTCAGGCTATGGGTTCCACCAGACTCCGATTTCTTTATAGACACAAACTGGTTCATAGACAAATTTGGAACCTCCTTCAGATTTCAAAAAATTCTTATAAAATCAGACAATGTTTTGGAGCCAGAAGTGTTTAAAACTATGAACACAATTACCAATGAAATAGACTCCCTGACAATAACTTACAAATCAAGAAACTATACAATTAAGGATTTTTGTTATGAAGTACCTGTAGTTAATTTTTTAAACTCAAATGAAAATGTCGGATCTGAGGGGGGTATAAATGCAAATCAATCAGTGTTCAAAAAGAAAAAAAGTAATAGTGAATTTAGTGATGCAACCCTATGGTTTGATGATGAACTTTACTGCGGAGTTTTAGATAAGTTTACAATGACCTGCCTACAATATAACATACTTGATTTATTGAATAATAGTACAGTGAAAAATGTTACAAAAGATGAAATAATAAGACTAGTAAACCAAGTTAAAGTTAATCCTATATCTGGTCATGCAGTGGACTATTCAAAGTTACTTGGCGGAATTAAGTACAACAACACAGGACATATAGTTTCTGCAGAATCTGTGCTGTTCACATGGTATACACATGTCAATATGTCCGATGAAGATATGAATGAAGCTGGCAACTTGGTTGGCACAGAAGACTGGCAATCAATACAATTAAGTATGTGGGAAAAACAATTTTTATTAAAAATGGCTAATTTATCTTCCAATGTAAAAGGTCTAAAACTATATTATGAGGCTGGACGCAGCTTTGCTGATGTTAGTGGAGAAACCATGTTTCATGATATGGATAAATTGTTTATTGGTATATTTTTGATGTTTATTTATGCAGTAACAGCTTTATCAAGATGTAATTGGCTTGAAGTGAGATTAACATTAGGCAGTGTGGGACTGCTGTGTGTAGGAATGGCCTATGTGACAGCAGTTAGTTGGTGCTCCATCATTGGTATACCGTTTGGACCAGTGCACTCTTCATTGCCATTTCTTCTAATGGGTTTAGGTATAGATGATATGTTTGTGATGAATGCCTGTTGGAAAATGGTTACAACTTCAAAGTCTTCGAAAAGTGTACCCACTAAAGTAGGGCTAATGTTAAAGCATGCAGGTGTATCTATAGTAATAACGTCAGTTACTGATATTGTTGCCTTACTCATAGGTGCTATCACCATTTTACCCTCTTTAAAATCATTTTGTATCTACAGTGCTGTAGGTGTATTCTTTGTCTTCTGCTACTCTGTGACATTTTATGTTGCAGCTTTCACGTTAGACTTAAAAAGGATTGAACAAAATAGAAATGGTTTCCTATTTTGTTACACTCATAAAAAACCAATTGCTTTAGCAGAGAATAAAACAAAATGTCATGAACTGTTTTCTGGATTCTACAAATACATTGTTCTTACGAAACCTGGTAAAACAATTGTTATATTGTTCACTTTAATTATGACATGTTTTAGTATACAATCGACATTAAAGTTAGAACAAAGGTTTGATCCTAAATGGTTTATACCTGAAAGTTCTTATTATAGAGAATTTATTTCGGTTTACGAATATTATTATCCAGAGCAGGGACAAGATGCAATGGTATTTTTAGGAAAAATAAATTACAATTATGAATTTTCAAATATTTTAAACATAATGGAAGAATTAGGTAATAGTTCCTATGTAATGGACGTAGACCCCTGGATAGAAGGATTTTATAGGTATGTCTTGATTAATTATGCACGCGATCTAAGAAATAATATCACTGATGCCGAATTTAATAGGTACTTGTCTAGATTTTTATTCAGTCCTGTCGGTGGCAAATTTCGGGCTAACTTAAAACTGAAGGAACCATTAGTTTGTGGTCGACCGGCGACTGAAATTCAGGGTTCACTTATGTCATTTAGACTTAAAAACTTTCAAGGTCCCGAAGAATACATACCAGCAATGAATTACGTAAAGAATGTGGTTAAATCTGCAAACATAACTACTGGTGACGGCTATCGAAGTGTTTGGGCTAAAGTATTTGCCAATTGGGTAACAGATGAGATTATAGGACTTGAAATGGAGAGAAATATTGAGCTAGCATTGCTTTGTGTCATGGCCTGTACTATTGTACTGATAACTAATCTTCAAATGTGTTTGTGGATATTTATTTGTGTATTAATAACTATCATTAACGTTTTGGGTTGGATGCAAAGGTGGGGTATGACGGTAGACATTGTCTGTTGTATTGGACTGGAATTAGCAATAGGTTTATGTGTAGACTACGCTGCTCATGTTGGTCATACTTTCTTAACGATGACGAATGGATCACGCAATGAACGGGCTTTTGCGACAGTAACCTCCATAGGTACTGCAGTTTTATTAGGTGGTGGTTCCACTTTATTATCTCTGTCGTTATTAGGGGCATCGAAAGCTTATACTTTCCAGTCATTTTTCAAGATTTTCCTTCTCGTTATATTATTTGGTTTGTTCCATGGTCTAGTATTTTTGCCTGTAATATTGTCGCTAGTTGGGCCTGACGCGTATAGGAGTAAGGAACATAGGGATGCTTCACCTGAGGCCGTCGAACTTGATAGAAAAAATAATGAAAAAGAGAACTATAGCACGGGAACATGACAGTTATGAATGTATTTAGTTGAAAATTCTAAAAAAATATTGACATTAATTAAATCTCAAGCTATTAACTTATCTCTGTTATTAACAGTAAAAGCAGTCATACTCATTATCATAAGTTAAGTATAGATAAATAATAATTAAGATTTATAAGTGGGCGTAAGGTGAATTTTGATTATGAAAATACTTTTGATTGTGAATTGTGATACTATAAACATATGATATTATTGTATAATAAAATGTAATAAAAATATACAGTATGTAAAGTATACATATAATAAAAATTATGTCCCCACGTAAATAATCGTATCCGCCAATTTTGGCATTGGTATATTGTTAATTTTTTTAGTTAGTATAATTATGTAAAATAAAAAAAAATAGAAGTCGGTTGTCTATCGTGTGTTGCATTCGCATGCGATCAAAACACGATTATTAGGAACCATCGAAATATAATAAATAGTGTAAAATGTCAATTATATTGTCTTTACTGTATTTTTTATTAAAAAAAAATTAACAACCGTATATTGTTTTTTATTGACCCATACGCATGAATGATATTTGGTCAAATTATTTGAAGTTATTACATTAGATTTGCAAAAACGAAACACTAAGTTCGAAACGATATAACCGCCGTGAACACTGTTCAACGTTACTAAGGGAGTGTGTTTTCGCAGTACTCCTTTACACGAGTGGGGCTGGAATTGGACTTCTAATTGATTTATGAAGATATAAAATATAATTCTATGTCCATGTGTTCTTCCAGACTATTCTATATGTATGCTAAACTAAATTTCATCCATACTAGATTCCTTCAAACATCCATCCATTTATATAATACATTCGTATTAATAATAAGATAAAGTAAGATTCACAGGAATAAATGTTCAGTTATCAAACGATTTTATATTCTTATTATTTGTCTGCTCTACTTTAGAAACGTTGATATAAATGCATGCTGCAGTTGACACACTTTTTAATACTTTATACTATCTGATAAAATACAACCTTGGATGCATTGAATCATGATTACACGGATTTTATATTGATCACAGCAACTAGTCTACCATATTATGTGAGATACAAAAACATCGTTGATCTTATCAATAGATAGGAAACAAGGTAATACTGAGATTGTAATAAATCCCACGCTACCCGGATTATAAACAAGATAATCGCATTCATGCGAAAAAATTGCAAATGACTCGAATGGTACTTTTTGCCAACAAAATTGTGATATTAAAACGTCTGTCCTTTCGTAGAGACACGAGTAATATACTAAATCGTCATCATAAACATAAATGTTAATCTATAAAATTAACACCAGGAATATCAGTGTGGACCATTTGCGAAAGTATAACTCGGAATCGCCAGGCCTCGACTTAGCTTCGACGACGCCGATTACCATAACATTTTGCGTTGCTAACCGCTCAATCGGCAATATCAAGGCGCGGCCTTCACGAAACAGGATGTTTGTCGTGTGGACAAGGAGTGGATGAATTTGTGTGGATGTTAGTAGATTCAAGAACTAGTTGAATCAACCGTTGATCACCCCTTTTCCCTGCTAGTCTATGGTTAGTGTGTAGTGTTCATTTATTGAACAAAAGCTGACGCCCGCGCAAAATAAAAAAAAAACATAATTAGTAGCCTATGTGTTCTTCCTGTAGCTTATGTGCTATATTTTATATGTATGCCAAATTTCATCGAGATCCCTTCAGCCGTTCTATAAATACCTTCAAACAAAGATACATCTCATCCACACATCCATCCATCCATCTAAACTTTCGCATTTATAATATTAGTAAGATATAAATTAACTATTATAGTTAATTTTGACATCTTTAACATCAATGCTTGGAAATTGTAGCTTTACTTTCGTTCAACAATGTTAATTATATGTGTATTGTTAGGTCGAATCTTTATCAAGGCTATTAAACACAACTGTCAGTCCGCCAGAATAGAGAAAAAGAAATAGGCACAAAATACCAAGGTTTATATATCGTGCATATGTATAGAGGTCAGTAATTGAAAGAAACGTTCCCCTCTTTACAAAAATATTGCACTTGTTAATTTTTCATAATTAATTTATTGATAATATTGTATGTTCAACTGAATGTCTCGTCTTGGACTTTGTACATACATTATTATAATATAAACTAATATGTATGTCATCATAAATCATGATACCGGTTACTGGTTTATTTCCTGATGTGTGGTACAAGATGGAAGTTATAGCTAAACTATAATAAGTTTTCGTTTCTATATAAGTTGATAATTATGTTAAAAGTTGCATTATTTATTCGTTGTTATACAAGCTCGTTTTGTTTTTAAAAAATAAGATAATTTAATGAATTTATTATAACAACATTGCTACAAAAATACACAAAAAGTTTCCCAAAAAGTATTATACTACACATTGATATTTTCGAATTGGTTTGACCAACGGCCACCCGCGACTTTGTTCGAAATTTTAAAATAGTGGCCTACATGTCCACATGCATCAGCTTTAGTAAACCTTCCCGTCAAATTTCTGGCCAAATCGGGTTAGCAGTTTCGGGAGTTACCCCGAAGGAACGCGGACTTGCATACATACAGACAATCCAATTATATTAATTGTCTGTAGGTTTAAACTGCAGTATCAGGTCATCATTCCCTAAATTCTCTATGAAGAACAGACAATAATAACTGTTAACACAAATGTCAGTGCAATCGAAACAAAATTAACCTTTGGACCTTCCTATCGATGCTTTGTTTCATTGTTTCCTATTGCTACAGATGTTTTCCAAACGGTTTGTAAATTGCAAACCGGACGATTTGGTTGTGGCCTTGTTTTAGTAATCGTGTGTTAAACGACAAATTGCCCGCGGCTTATCTTCATACAACGCTCATTGTGTTATGCGCACACATCCGAATTGGCATACTAATTACATGTGAACGCATGTCTTATATGTAAGTTGTAAACAAATCGCTGACTCTACGGAAAAACTATATATAGTTTTTCCGTTCTATACTTTAGTAACACCCCAAAATTAAATTGTGCTTTTTACATTTATTTTATTACTTATTGTCCGCGACTCCGTCCTCGCGGAATTAAAAAAAAATCTTAATAGTCTATGTGTTCCAGGTTATGTTCTTTATCTGTGTCAAATTTCATCAAGATCCGTTGAGCCGTTCCGGAGATAGATGACCTTGAAAATTGTCGCATTTACAATATTAGTAAGATTTAATAAGTAAGGTTCATATTTTATGTTTTGGTAAATCTCCACTAACAAAACACAGTTCTTTGAATAAAATTATCAGTCACGCAGCATGATTGGCTTTTGGACTTGTCCATGGTTTAATATGTTGTAATGTCTCGGCAGTAGATTTTTACAATAATACGTTTCAGTCTAGCTATATATTTCTATCTAATCTTTCGAATATAGTCTTAATAATAATCATAGACTTTATCTTACTATTATTTATTCATTATTCTAGAAAACATAGAGATAATTTATCGCCATCGGCGATCGTCTAATGCAGAACTTGATAAAATGTGATTCGCGTAATATGGAAGCTTGTTCCACGAAATGTTAAATTGACTTAGGGATTTATTTTCTAAACCTTTATAGAAAATAATGAAATTCAAAATGTTATCAAAATAATATCTGATTCACGATGCATTCCTATTTAAATGAAAACAAGCAAACTTACTATCTACAATGTCATTGTATTTTGTCGCAAGAGATTAGATTAACGATCGAATTCATTAGCCACACTGAGCTACATTGTTGTCGAATTAAAATTAAAATAATCAGTTCATAATTAAAATCATGGAAAATTCAAAACAGTCGACAAAGTTGCACTTCTTTGACCTTTAAAGATAATGCTTCACTAGATATGTAGGTCTTGCAGCAAAACACCCGATTGAAACAAGTGCAAACTAAATTTAGAAAAATCAACATGGCCGACTGACTTTATAACTATAATCTGGAGTATTATAAAAGACACGAAGCGAATGATACTTTACTCGTCAAAATTTGTCCAATTATTGGCATATCTTCGTTACAATAATAACATACAGTTTGTTAGACAACTTTTTAGCCATGTACACTCAAACACTTTACTTTAAGTTAATACATCAGTTATTACTATTAGTAGTAGTTAGTAAAATCGGTCCAGCAGTTCTGGTGATTATCCGGAAACAACGCAGGCCTTGCGGACAGTCATCAGCTCGCTATACGTCCCCACTGACGGACTCCGAGCCTACCCTTAGTGTAGTGTGGCTAGGCTATAATCACCCACGCTGGTCCAGTGCAGGTTAGTTGACTTCATACATATCTTTGAATCTCTTCTCAGATATATACAAGTTGCGTAATATTTTCCATCACCGGAAGAACGTCGGATACATATGCAAATCGAATAATAAAAAACACATTGGTACAAGGCGGGTTCCGACCCAGGACCTGAAGAATGCAAGTCAAGTGCTTAACACCTGAGCCATCGACGCTCATACAGACAGAAATACAATTTAAAAATTATTTTTTCGTTACAGGTAAAGCAAATACATCATGTGCAAGAAATATTAATATTTTTATTTCGATCCAATTTTTCATCTTATTTATTTAGTGCTATTTCGTATGACAAACAACTATAACATTTACATAATGCAGATATTTATAGAATTCTGTTTGTATTAATAATTCCTAAAAGGTGTCATTAATAATAAAAGGAAGTGCAATCTTTCTTGGATATTCGTAGAAATTGTTAGCAAAAACGTAAAGATATCAAATCTTTCCGTTTTTTTAGTTCAAGGCCATGCTCTCTAAAAACGAAAAGATAAAATTAAAATGTTACAGATACTTCTGCCAACTGCCGGATATTTTTACTATCAATATTAGTGAAAAAAAAACGTTATCAAATTTTGCTTTTTTGTGTTCTACTTTTTAAACAACTGATCATGACTTCTAGTTAGCACGATATAAGTTTAAAAGATTTACGTTGCCTTGTGTGTGTATAAAGGAGTTAAACTTTTCTCCTGTTAAAACATGTGAAACCACGGGCAGTAATTTGTGCATCAATTACGAATCAACCAAAGGAATCCACACACCAAATAACTATAATTTTATTAACTGCATAGATAGATCTTACTAATATTATAAATGCGAACGGTTAAACGGACGGATGGATGTTTGTTTGAAGGTATCTCCGGCACTGCTGATGATAAACTGGGATAACTGGGAGAACACATAGACTACTAATTAATTATTTTTTTTTATTTCCGCGCGAACGGAATCGCTGGCACCAACACATTCTCTATGACAAAATATGGATAACGATATGTGTTAATACGATTTTCATCGCAGTCTAAACCCATAGTAACATACTTTCAGAACAAATCTCTGAAAAAACTCGATAATATGTTGCATAACCTAACCCCCTAGACTTAGTTCTAGGGTTTGCTTTTATTACATCCCCCTTTCTCTATCTATAACAGATTTGCATAGTCTTAGCAATAAGCTTTACACGTATACATTATTGCTGTGATATTTTACAAGATATAAAATGTATTGGATGTAGTGATTGATAATTTGCAAATATGTTATCAAGAAATATAGCACGTGACTAAATAATTTACGCCGGTGCCGGAACCGTTATCAATTTGTAACATGTAACGATTTTGTTGCGTAATTTTTAGTGCAAAATATTTTCTCAATAAATAATTACATTGTCAACTTTTATTTTAGTATGCTTAATATCTACAGATCTGTTTAGTTTAGGTATTAAGCGTACTACCTTCGAATTGTAGACAAAATGTCGACAATTGTTCTTTTGATTAAATACTTAAATCCTACGTTATGATTAAACTCCATTCAGTCTGGATGATGGCAGAAATCTGCAAATTATTATTTATGATTGTTCTAACATTGTTTTTTTTATATCAAACGAGCGAGCGGTCACCTAAAATCACTGAAATAGCGAAGTGACCGTTGCCCATAGACATACGTAATTGCACATGCGTTGCCTACCTTTAATCGACGGAGGAGAGGATGCATAGAAAGAAAAAATATTTTCGCTTTCCATGCATCCTCTCATCCGGAAAGTCCACTTCCACTTCCCATCTTTTCCTAATAAGAAAAAGGGTGGCAAGGGAAATTAGGCCTCCGAGACACACGCTCATCAGACTAAACGAGGAATTGCTTCCACATCACGCCTGTCTTCTGTGTGGTCGTGGTATTACACCGGGCGAGCTGGGCCAATTCGTGCGAAGATGTTAAATGTGTAATACGTGATTGTATTTTACTGTCGTAATAACCAAAAATATATTGTTCCTATCATTCTAATTGAAAACAAATCACATAACGAAACGACTGCATACTCACGGTCAGTGATAACTCACACTAAATGGACTAGCTTCGGCTCAGCTGTAACAAAGGGATTTAATCATTTTAGTAGTCGATTATGACGTCTTACGTGTGTCACAATTGCCACCATTATTCTATTATTAGATACATGGGGACAGCTGTCGCCCCCTTCACAAATACAATGATATACGGAGCAACAACCTAATACAGTGACTTATAACCGATAAAATGTTTATTTTTATATAGATTTAAAAATGACGAACGCCATTTGTCAATCGTTTAACATATAAATTATGTTTATTATTACTCGTAATCTTGTTTTTCATAGAATAACAATTAATATTTAATTGCTAACTTACTAAGTTTCTTTATTTAACAAAATAACAAATATTTACATTCATATTTCCTCGATTGTCGATCAATGACAACTGCAAGGACTTTCAACCCATTTACGGTAAGTTTCCATTGTCTTAAAAAATATATTAGGTATTGTTGAAGAGGTTAGAAATATGTTTTCGTGGTGACGTTGGTGTGTAATGGTGAATAGAAATTTATAAGACACACATGTGTTTGTTGTAATCCAAAATGTTCAAAAGATATTGCAATTTATTTTGGCTCTGTGCCTACGGTTAGTTAAAATTAGTACAGTATTATATAATCTGTGTTTAAAACTTATCCTATATTCGTATTCGCGACACTCGTCAAACAAAGGTTTGCAACAAAGTTGTGACACGTGTGAGCAATGAATCATACTTATTTTATTTTATACTAGCTGTTTCCCGAGACTTTGTTTATGTACAGAGAAATTGTCGATCCCAATTTACAAATTTAATTTAAAAATTCATTCCAAATTTAAAATAATTTACAGCTACCTTGATACCTTTACGCGTTTTTGAAAAAAAGGGTCTTGACAGACATACGGACGGAAAACAAAGTGATCCTATAAGGGTTCCGTTTTTTTCCTATGAGGTACGGAACCCTAAAAAGGATGAAAGACATAGTCCAATATTTTTGCAGATAAACATTTATGTAAATATTCAAGCAACTTTGGATCAATATTACTTTAGACCTTTGGGGCGTGAATGTCGTAAAATCTTTTTTTAGTACTCGCCACTTTCAAGTCATGATTTCAAGTCTTTATGTCCAGTAGTTTCGGCTGTGTGTTGATAGTTGAGTCAGTCAGTTTACTCTTTTATACATATAGATAGATAAATATAATATTTACATAGACTAATTAACTAATGCGCTTGTTGTTTACATAATTATAAGGCGTGGAGACTAGTTATATTTTTAGTAAGACATAAAATCCTTAATGACAAAACAATGTTTGCATTCGATGTGATGGAACCGACTGTTTATATGACAGAATAAAAAATATAGTCTTAGTTTCTTTTATAAATTGCTTATTTTACTTCCTACTAATATTATAAATACGAATCTTTGGATGTACGTATGAATGTATGTGAGAAGGTATCTCCGGAACGGCTACATAGATCGCGTTAAAATTTGGCATAGATGTAGGAAATAGTCAGGAAGAACGCATGGGTTACTGAGTTTTATAAAATCCCACACGGACGGATTGATATTATTATATAACTATCTTACCAAATTGCAATAAAAACGGTCGCTAACGCATACGATCATGCGTCTCCCGTGGTTGACATTTTTCACTTTAATAATGTGTAGATTTCTTCAGGATTTTTTCTTTTGTCGTAAAAAAATCGGATGTTATAATATAACATTGAAATAACACACGACGAGGATCGAACCCACGACCTAAACAAATATCAGAAGCCCTAATTTGACATAATTTACAGAGTAAAAATTTTTAAGTAAACATTTTTTTTTGCTATGACCAATTCTTTCGTGCCTGCTATATTCCTTTTAAACGATTGACTACAAGGTATGATTTCTTTCATTCAGTATTACTTTGCATGCGTACATTTTTAGGACAATACTTTATGTTCTCTTATCCACTTAAAATATGTAAGCTATGTTTCTAATTTTTTTTTCAATTTGATTTTTTTTTATTTTTTGCGGATTTTGTAAAAGCAAGCATACAGTAACAATTTTGTCTTTGTTACATGAGGCGTGAATCCTTTTCTTAATCGCTTCATGTTATATCTTTTGTTACAGAGTTTCTATATTAATTACAGAACAATAATAATTAAACAAGAATTATGAACAAGATAAAGATTAAATCTCTTATTCTTAAGGCTGGTGTAAAACCCTCTTAATAATATCCGGCTTAATCCAATGTTGCCATGTTTAAGAGGATAATTGACTACATTAAACACGTTTAACTATCGTTCGAAATAGGCGGAAATAATGAAGAAGATTATCAAATGAAGTTTCGACGAATATACATCTACAGGGGGGCTTAAAAAAATGCATTCGCTCCTGTAGTGTATGGTGTATGCATAAATGTGTTGTTTGTCTCGAGCGTACACGTCATATTCCAGCTCCGAAGTGATTCCATAACGAATTTCAAAAATGTATGGAATGTCGCCTGTTGTAATGTGCAACTTGTCTACGCATTGTTCGATATTGTAGGACGTACGTTCGCTAAGCTTTTTTTGTATCATAAGGTGGCAGACGAGCGAGCGGCCACCTGAAATCGCTGAAATAGCGAAGTGACCGTTGCCCACAGACATGCGTAATTGCATATGCGTTGCCTACCTTTAATCGACGGAGGAGAGGATGCACAGAAAGAAAACCTTTTCCCTTTCCATGCATCCTCTCATCCGGAATGTCCACTTCCACTTCCCATCCTTTCCTTATTAGAGAAAAAGGGTAGGAATGGAAAGAGGACTAAATTAGGCCTCCGGGACGCTAGCTAGGACTTGCTGTCTTGCTACTTTCGATTGGCTAATTAAAGATCACGTGACTTATCGAAAGATTTTGTCAGTTCCATACATTTTTAAAGTGCGTCATTAAAACGCTTCGTAACGAATGCACTTTGTCTAACCTAGCAGTTCAGAAAATATAAAGGTCCTTTAAGAGTTCTTATATGGTGTTAATAAATTGGTACTCTGATGATAAATCGAATGGATTTCAAATCTACGATATTGTTGAGTTATGAAAATTAAATATCTTTATTTTTTATAGACTACTTTCTTCTTCTTCTCCTAGCTCTACCGCCGTTTGTGGGTCTTGGTTTGGTCCAGCAACTTTTTCCACCTCCGTCTATCTCTGACCACGGAATTCTAATTTGCTATGCTCACCTTTTTTGCGTCTCTATTTACGCCGTATATCCATCGGAACTTTGGTCGCCTTCGACTTCGACAATCTTCGGGATTACTCTAATACACTACTTTAATAGAAAATAAAATATGTCAATAATTTACCTACATATTTTTAAAATACAAAATAATAATTTCGACATTACTAAATAAAATAAATCTTTTATATCTTTACAATTTTAATGTAATAAAACTTACTTAATTACTTATTACTAAGTTCCAAATAATATTATGAAATAAAAACAAATTTTAATCATAATAAAATACACAGATTAATATAAATTAAGAATAATGTTATATTAATAATTTGGAAACCTTTTTAAAATGTCATTTTTTGTCTTTGTTTTAGGGACATGTTTATCTTTTTAAATCACAACATATCTATATGCCTAATTTAAAGCACAAAAGTAAAAAGAACCAAGTTTAAAGACCGTTTTAAGAGGCTGTTTTTGTAGTAAATTTCCTCAGTTTAAATTACGCAATTTATATAAAAAAAGTAAATCGAATACCACTTCTTTTCTTTTGTTTATTTTTATTTCTTACTTTTTAGTATAATTTAATTTATAATATATTTAGTAGTGATATTTTTAAAACATTAATTAACAATTTAACAACAATTAAACATAATATTGTGTTTATAAAAATGTTTTGGGTTTAAATTTGTTTTTCTTAAATAAAATTGTGATGTACATTTTAACAAATATTGCAGTATTTCACTTTTAATTTATCAATAAATTTGGGTAATTTTTTTCATTACTTTGTCATTCATTTGCGTCACGTACACTAGAAAAAAATAACATTTCGAACATGGTCTTACACGATTAAATTATAGGATTATAAGATTAAACTTCATATATGATAAAACGTTACACATATATAAACTCTACATCTATAGGTATACATATAATGAATCATAGTATTATTAATTACAATGCGGAAGATATAAAATAAAATTAGAATTTAACTCTTTAAAAACAGCTACAATACAACCTAAAATATACTTAGTAACTTACCTATTTCTAGTGAACAAATTAATCACCGTTTGAACGTTTTCGAAACCAAAATCTCTATATAAAACATTTCGTCATCCCTGTCATTATCTTTTGGAAAAATAGAGATAAAAATATCTCAGAAACTCACGATCATTCGTTTCAATATTCGGCTGTTTAAATACTATTTTATATAACCGTTTATAATATAATCTTTATAATATATTACTCAAATGAAGACTTCCACTTTGTATTATGAATATCCTTAATTATTTCCTGGGTGTTACGCGTACCCAATAATTAGGGATGGTTGTTATGATTCCTTGTATTCTTGGAGCCAACTGTTTATAAGGTTTGCCATCGGCCGTAGACACGTGGAAAGCCTGCATGAAAGCTGCGAACACCTGGAACAACGATTGCCGGGCGTACGTCTCACCTGCACAGAGTCGACGACCTGGAATCGAAAAAATATTTAAATAAACAATATATTGTACGATGTTTCCTAATATCAAATACTGTTGTTATCTATATAATCCTCCACCTTTACAAGTAAATCAAGCACGATCATCATCATAATCATAAATATAAAAATCAATTTATATTATATAACGCGGTATTTTTTATATTATATCATAGGATGGTAAACTAGAGAGCGGCCACCTGAATTCGCCGTAATATCGAAGCGACTGCTGCGTATAAACATCTGCAATCTGTCTGCAGTCTGCAGTCTGATTTATGGCCTTACCTGCACCGAAAGGCAATGACTTGTCCTGACTTAGCTGCAAGCGGCCGTTGACAATGAACCTCTCGGGCCGGAAGTTTTCAGGATCACCCCATATTTCCTTGTCCATGTGCAGTGTCACGAAGTTGAGACTGACCATTGCGCCCTGTGCAAACGAAATATTGCTTATTTCTTCATACTTAACCTTACCCAATAATTAGAGTCGCTCCAAATATTTGTATATAAATAATTCTACGTAGTCGTTTTTCGATTGCTTTTGCGAATACTCTCTTATAACGAATTCCCTCTATTATTTATGTTTATTAACGGTACCTACTTAATGAAATCAATAAGAACCCTGTGATATTTGGTAAAAAAAATAAGATTCGAACGGTTCAGTTATTTAGGCATGTCGAGATAGAATGGACTTGTATACGCAAAAAACATTACCAGCCCACCAGTAATGCAAAACGAATACTTATAAGAAAGTGAGAGAGTTTTCATAAAGTAATGGATGTCGGAAAAGTCCGCGCGGTATGTATTAGTAAGATTGTGCAGCGCCCTTACCGCGTTGTAAAGTACGCGTTAGCGTTGTTTTGTTAAAATCTCATATAAATTTTGACATTTTTCATCAATTACGTTACGAAGGTTCGTGTCACAAATATTCCTGCTAGGCTCCCTGTTAGTAACAAAATACCTCAGGCACGTCATATCCGTCCAGCTTGGTGTCGACCATGGCGCGGTGCGGTACGCCGAGAGGCACCAGCGTCTCGATTCTCATTATCTCTCTCAAACACGCCTCAGTGTACGGCATACTGGAAAGTAATTTAAATTTGGCTATTAAAATGTTATTTGTACTGTAATAACTGATAAGGTTACACTAACCTACATGTTATTAGTATGCGACGATCTCAAATATATTTAAAACTAGCTCTCACTCGCGACTCGGTCCGCACGGAAATAAAAAAAAAAACTTAATAAGTAGCCTATGTGTTCTTTCATACTATATTCTACATCTATGCCAAATTTCAGCGAGATCCATTGAGCTGTTCCAGAGATACCTTCAAACAAACATCTATCCATCTATGTAAACGTATTGCCGACAAAAATAAACAATTCATAAACAAATGATTGTTATTGTTACTAAAAATAACAAATATTTGCAAATATTTCGCCTATTACTAATTATGTATGCATTCGAAATGATAGTGTCTTGTCATTTTTAATACAAATGAGACAAAACTGATATATAAACACGGCTAAACACTCACGTATTTCGCGGACGCGGCCAGTCGCTCACTCCTGATGAAGGGCCTCCGATGGGCTCGAAACTAGTCGGTGCCGCCACCGGACGTATATACGTGAGTGTTTAGCCGTGTTTATATATCAGTTTAGTATAATGTCTCACGAAAGTTTTAATAATTTAATAACAAATGAGACACTTGATAATAATACAAAGTATAAGGAAGTCAAAGTCATAAAGAAGCATGATCTTTGTTATCAATTAAGATATCAATAAATGCGTAAATGATTGACGTAATAATGTATTTGTCTCGATAAGTAATTTATAAGAGAAATTAAATTAGAAATTAGCTTGAAATTACTATAAGTAATATTAGTTGTTTCTCTAGTAATATATAGTCAATATTTGATTGTATCCCAAACTTTAATCATTTGTTGGCTGATTTCTGTTTGAAGTGCCAGTAATAGCTACAAAGGCGTGTTATTATCACTGCAAAATCTTACTTGCTCCTGTCATCTATCGTAGGAAGCCTGTCACGGCCGACAACTCGATCTATCTCCTCGTGTATTTTGTCTTGTACTTCAGGCTGCAGTAGCAGACGTTCAACAAGTATAGTGAGGACTGATTGCAGAGCTGATGCCGTTGGAAACATGTAATCCGTGCATACCAACACTAGTTGATCAACTGAAATAACAAATAATTTATAAAATTTCGAACTTGAGTTCAGAAAGAGAAATTTTGCTCTTTCTAGAACTTATGCAGATAGTAGCTGACGTCCGCGACTTCATCTTCATCGAATTAACAATGCCTAATTAGTAGTCTATGTGTTCTTCCAGACTGTGTTCTATGTTTGTGTAAAATTTCAGCTGGATCCGTTCAGCCGTTCTGCAGATATCTTCAAACAAACATCCATCCATTCATCTAAACATTCGCATTTATAATATTAGTGAGAATTAAGATAATCTACGGACTATTCATAGAATCTTAGTTACCAGAGTATGTTGTTCTCTTCTTCTCTATCATTTCCTCCTTCATTTTGCTAATGTACACATCTAGAAAGTGACGGTTAAATGTACTGTCGTGAGTTTCTAAGGCCTCTTTTATTATTTTCTAAAAGATAAACAATCATTTTATTACACAAATTTATTGAAGATATTAAGGTCAATTTGATTAAAAAAATACTAAGGTACCGTAAATAAATCCAAAATGCACTGATTTCCCTCTTTAAGACCCTTGTAACCGCTGTATCCTGGTAAGAAATCCTTTAGCCATGGCGTAAAACTTAGGGCCGCGCCAAAGTCATTGGAACTCCTTTGGAATCTAAGTGCACCTCGGGCCGTCGTCCACAACATATGATAATCCTGCCTCGGCACACAAGCACGTGTGAACACGTGTATTAAACCATTCATGAACGGTACCGCGAAGAAATGAGGCAGATATATCTGGTCGCCTTTCACCAAGTCCTGACAAACAAAGAAATTATTTAGTAATAAGTAAATATAATATTATATCACCAAATAATTTTGGTCGTATTGCCACATAAACTCTTAATCATTCAGCCTGTAACTGAGGCGGGGCGATTTAAAGGGTTGATCATTAGAGTAAATAATCTTACTAATATAAATGCGAATGTGAAAGTCGATGGATAGATGGATGTAGAACATAGTCTGAAAGAACACATACTACTAATTAAGTTTTTTCTTTAATTCAACGCGGACGGGCGTAAGTGACATATTGTACTTGTTTATTCCTCAATAAAGAAACTTTGAATTTTATTTTATTTTTGGTCCCCCAAAAGGCTTGATTATAAGGAGGGAACCTTGTTCCAAGTACTTTTTCCGGAAATTATAGTTATTTTATTTGTGATTACGATGTTTTTTGAACTGCGTGCAATTTATGCACGCACATCATTATATCATCAGTTAATCAATTCATTTCACGTTTATCGTCAAATAGGGAAAATCCCGTTTTTATAAATCAACTCTGATATCGTACCCAGATATGTACAAAATTGTTACAATCACAAATCACTCATTATCAGTAGTAAATTAATTGTACGTTACATAAAATCCGAATCGCTTCGAGTTTTTTAGGACTTACGCTAACCAATCTCCGAGTTCGATTATTCTTAAAGATATTTTAGTATTGTTTCTTACATGTTCAGCTGGATACTTTGGTCCGTTGGTAGCCATATCAATCATTTCCTTGACCTCATGCGCGACAGTTGATTCCAAGGATTCGTCACGTCTGCCAAAACCATAGTCCCTCATATAACGGAGCGTAAACCTTCTCTGTACGTGCCAGAAGTAGCCATCCGTGAAGAATATGCCTACAATATACAAATATAATTGCATAAAAACAATCGTTTAATCCAACCGAGGTTCACCTTGTTCATCAATGTACTCTAGCTAAGACAAGACAGGGAAAAGACAATATAAAGCCAAATCATCATGATCAATGCTAACCTATAATATAAAAAAGCAAACGTAAGAAATCAATGACAAGATACGTATAAGACGTTTCGCTCTAGACAAACTTTTTCTCATTAAGATGTGTCCGTTTGGAGTGACTTTTTGTTACAATTAGTGTACAAACCAGAATTAAAACGCTTACCAAGCTTTTTCCAATAAGATCTCAGTCTGCCAAGTATGATGTCAGTTCGTCCATCGAATTCCTCGCGATTAAGTACTTCTTTGAGTAAATAAGGATCGTTGACGACAACCACCGGGAACGCTCCAAGCAACATTCCGATCACCTTAGACTTGTACTCATTGGAATATTTAATGCACGCGGCGGCCAAATTGTTGTATGCCTTTGCTAAAACCAACCAGTACGCGCCGTATACCGGCAGGCTGGGCGGCCCTAAAAAAGTTAAAGTACACATATAGTTAAAAATTCTAGTAATAAGTTGTAAAATAAAATTATTTTCAACATCTACTACCTAAACCTTGACTTTATTTCCTTAACGTTGGAAATTCGACCGTAAAAGAAAAATTAGACCGTAACACATTTCGACTCATATGACGGCTGATAGAGATGTAGGAAGGAGTAGTACATCCTGTACCGACCTAGGGATAAGGGCATGTTAATGATGATGATACGGGACAGCCTATGACCAGCTGTGGATTGACGCAGGCCACGTGATGATGATACTGGTCGTATCATGTCGCGTTACATGCTATCGTTTGCAGAGCAAGTCTCGTTTGAAGTCACGTGTCGGTACAATAACATCACAAATCTTATTCGACCTACGACATAGATAACTGATAATAAAAAAAGAATTCTTATTGTATTTTGCCAGCGTATATTTATATAAGAAATGCCGTTTGACCTTAAGTTATCGATAAAATATTTGGGAACGATAAAGTTTTAAATCTATTTTTAATTAGGTAAACACCAACAATTTTTTTTATCTTTTTTTTGTCTGTATACTTTTCATTTTATAATAACCAAGGTATTCTACTAGTCAAGAATTTTCATTTAAAACCCACGGCCATAGACATTATGTAATATTTGTGATTTTAATAAAATCATTAGTAATTTTGCCTTTTATTCATTTTTATTCAATTTTCATATATTTTGTTTGAAAATCACAAGAAATTCTTGCTGATATTTTTCAAATTAGCTGTCGCCCGCGACTCCGTCCGCGTGGATATATAAAAAAACTTAATTAGTGAAGCCTATGTGTTCTTTCAGACTATGTTCTATACGTATGCCTAATTTAATCGAGACCCGTTCAGCCGTTCTAGAGATATCTTCAAACACCTATCTATCCATCTAAATATTCGCATTTATAATATTAGTAAGTTAAATAAAAAGCAGCTCTTCAAGGCAAAAATTCGAAAAAAAACGAATAAATAGTATTCTATGTCTGTCTCCGGGCTCTAAGCTACCTCCTCACCAATTTTCAGCCATATCGGTAAAGCCGTTCTTGAGTTATAAATAGTGTAACTAACATAACTTTCTTTTATATATATAGATTAAGTAAGGCGAATGTCATTTTAGGTTTAAATCTGAAGATTCTCTCATCTTCATCTCTGAAGAGATGGCCAAAATCTTCACAATAATTTGTAGAACTTCATTGAGGTAAAAAAATTTGAAGTTGGAAAATTTTAAACTTGGAAAAAGATATTATATTGTGGCATAGAGCAAGCGATATTTCAGTTTTATAGAGTATAAAGGCTTCTCTGACATCTTCAAAGCAAGGTATCAAAGTTTCATCAAAATCTATCCAATGATTTAGAAAGGTATTTGGGATAAACATAATAAAAATATTCTTCGTTCTTATTACAAATTTTTAAGATTTTTAGAAGATCTAAAGTATTATATTATAAAAATTCTTACCTGGCGGGAAATTAGTTGGTTTTTTATAAGCATTTTTGTAGAGATTCACAGCTGCGACACCTAATAATATAATAAGAACAATTACTCCGATCATCTTGACCGAAGTGCTGCACAGCGAAGTGCTTACAACAAACTAGTAGCAAATAATTACGTCGTCAGATTCATTTTATTGTAACTGAGATATATTTCTGTAGGTCTGTCGTAGCGTTATCAATAGTTTTGTTATAATGAGAATAATATTATGTTGACCAGTTTACATTGGACTTATCTTTGTAAAACATTATAATTAAACTTTTTGTTTGTAATAGATTTGGTAACGTTAATTAATAAAAAGTAATGATTAGTAATTAACGTTACCAAATCTATTTCTATTAAATTCGACACTTTAAAACTTTTTCTCCTCTATATTATTAAAAGACTGTGTGAGATGACAATATTATGTTTTATCTGTGGGACGATAGTAAAAATCCAACTTTACACGACATAATTTACTAATTAATTTAATTACACGAATCTGAGCGCTTTTTTTTCAATTTTTTATTAATATTTTTAAGATATCGGTTTATGATTCAAACCTAAATATTATTTTTAAGTATTGATAAATATTATGAAGGATTATTTGACTAACAAGTTTGATAATAACTATAAATATGAGGTTTTATTGCATATATTTCCATCCTATTTAACCTTTAAAAAACAGAGATGAATTATATTTTTTTGTACAGATATTTTGACAATGTAAACCCAGCGTAAGAACACGGTCTCTATTGCGGTTATTGGCCTGTATTATATTCTACTCTTATAAAGTAGTATATTCTGTTAATTGAACGTTCTTGGAGTTATGTAATGTTTCTAAATATAAAAAAACGCGATAATTATTGGTGTCTAATCTTGGGTTCGCACTGTTGAAACATTCTCTTATTACATTTTAAACTGAATTTATACATAAGTTTTAAATCTAGGATATTAAATAAAATATTATAAACGAATAATTAACTAAAATATATTATTAAAAGGAGTCCCTTTAGGTAAGGTTCCGAAGATACTGGCAGCGTACCCTCTTTGAATTCTCTTATTTATAATGAGCTTATTTCTTGTACTGTCACCTCCATGAAAAAAAAAGTTTTTTTTTTTTTTAATTTCTAATTTTTACAAAGGGATTTATCGTGGGTTTATGAAATGAAAGTTCCAGTTTAAAACATATTGTTATCTGTATTGTCAAAGATGACAAGGATGAAGATATGTTTTATAAAGAGATTATGGTCTCAAAAACCAATGATTAGTTGAATTTTAATTTGAATTATAAATGATGTTCTTTTTTTATATAATTCATGCAAAAACCAGTGGAATTAGATAATTAAGTTCATTAATAATCCTACAACTGCATATTAGGTACACTAATTATCATAAGAACTATATTTTAAGTGATTGGTAGTCAATTACTGTTCGTAATTACTTAATGAATGATATTTTTTCTTTAACTAGGTTTTTTCGCCAGACCTACTTGATAAAAACTACAAAAAAAAATCAAAGACGTTCCTATTTTCTTTAGAATAATAAAGACATGTAGCTATAAAATAAAATTATAAGTAAAAGAGATATTTAATGGTTTTTGTACTAATTATTATATTTTCAAAATACACAGTACAAACATATTTTTAGGGTTCCGTATCTTATAGGCAAAAACGGAACCCTTATAGGAACACTTTGTTGTCCGTCCGTCTGTCTGTCAAGACCCTTTTTTATAGTTAAAAAAGTTCATACTTATTGTCGATCGAATTATCAATTGTTTTTCTTATATTTGTCCTGGGGCTACGACGTGTTTAAAATGTGGTCTTTACAATCTTTAAATAATTTTTTTACTCGTCGTAATTTTGATTTTGATGATCCATCTATAGACCTATATAAATTTCATCCGCAACTTAAATTTTTTCTCGCTATTAATGGTATTTTCTTTAACAACACAGATTCCAAACTAAGGTAACTATGACAAATTCAATAAAAAAAAATAATGCAGATTTAGTATCACAAACATATCTCTTTTTTCATTTGAGTAAAATTATTACTAGAATGTGTAAATTAATTTCACAAAATTGCGATACGTCCAAAATCACCAAATATTGACATATATTTAAATATAATTAACATGTTTTTTTTTATAATATATCTGTTTTGATTATCGAAATAAAAACTTTCTAATAAGTTTCGGTTGTTTTTTTTTTCAGATTTATCTGGCCTTTCATTTATAATTCTCTCACAATAATGGCTTTGACATTTGAAATTATTTTTATGAAGCATGGCATAGCAATAAAGGACTACGCGTTCGCTACTGAATCCCTTTGTTATTTCATCATCATCAGTTCAATACCTATCGTAAATATTAGCGTATTACTTAACAAATCAAAAGTAATGAAGCTTTTGGAATGTTTGGACAGAGATTTTATATACGTACGGACTATGGAACCCAGATATAAGTAAGTTTGCTAAAAAATCTTACTAATATTATAAATGCGAATGTTTAGGTGGATGGATGTTTGTTTGAAGGTACCTATCCCCAAAACGACTGAACGGATCTCGCTGAAACTTGGCATAGATGTAAGACATAGTATGAAAAACCACATTGGCTACTTATTAAGATTTTTTTTTTGATTCGGTGTGGACGGATTCGCGGCCGGTTATATAACTTTAAACTTTCATGGTTTTTACTATTGAGTTGTGTGTGTGATCTGATGTGTCAACCTGTAATCATGGCCGCATGCAAGTATGCCAAAATATCGTGAGTTCAAAGAGCTCAGTCGTAAAAATCCCGTTTCTTATGAATATTATTAAAAAGTTATGTTATTGCAATATTATCAAAATAAAACTTGATGCAATTAGGTCGCGTAAATGTGAAATATTGTCGGTGATATTATATAACAGTAATTGTTTTCATAACAATAATTTAATCAGAATTTAACGAGATAGTTGAACTAAAATGACGGCATTATTATAAGTTTATCAATATTATTTTAATGCAAATAGCTGTGTATTTCGCCAGTATCAAATTAACTCACATTGTCGTTATTTTTTCGTCAAAGAGATAAAAGTTTAAAAATATGTATTAATCTTACTATGCGTTTTACCTACTCGTGACTATGTTCTATATGAGTTCTTGTCAAAGTTGCGTATATATCGAGTAAATATATAAATCAAACGTATCCCAAGGTAACCGTTTACATTTACATACCGATTTTTCTGGGATCATACGCATGTGTTCTTCCAGACTCTATGTCTATAACAAATTTCGCCGAGATTCTCGAGATCGTTAGAACCTCCTGAACGGTTGAGTTCATCCATCAATCCTAAATATTAGAGTATGCGTACTCTCGTAATACAAACATCCCTCCATCTATACATTCGCATTTATATTAGTAAGATAAGATATAGTGTTTTTTCTTATTAATTGTTATGTTATTATGTCTTTATAATTATTTTTGTTAATTATATTGTAAAAGTGAAAGGATCAAATGTTATTTTATTTATTTTTATTTTATAATAAGGCTTGTTTATCATTTTGTGCCTTTATTTCAATGAGGACAACGTCTTTAAGTAAACATAAAACAAGTCAAAGTGTATTTTTATTAAGAAACTGCAGAATACACTTAACATGGCGTAGTCAATTAACATTTAGCGCCTTTATCATTTAAGTATATCTCAATCATTACAAGAGTAAAAAAAATATTTAGTCCGTCTACACCTTCCTCTGTCTCTGGAAACTGAGCCTTCTTATTAACAAGTACGCCCGCGACTTCGTTCGCGTGAAATACTGTCTTTGTTTATCTTATTTTTATAAAATAAAAATATTTTTTCTAAAATACACGTAGCCTAAATTACTCCTAATTACATCAGCTATCTGCCAATAAAAGTCCCGTCAAAAACGGTCCATCCATTTCAGAGATTAGTCAGTACGAACAGACAGACAGACAAAAATGATAAAAAAAAAATATTATGGTGTATGTACCGTTTATTCATATATATTTAGCAAAAAACAGTTCTTTCAATATTACAAACATACACTCCAATTTTATTTATATAAACAGATGTATAGATAATGCGAACCTTCCGTGTATTCATGTAAATAAAGGAAAAGAAATATAATTATTCGCACAAGATTCAATATCCGAGACAAAGGATAAAATGTCTTTTAATTAACAGTACACAAACCTGTATTTACGGTAACATATCGTTGTCTGGAAAGGTCATTAAGCAGTTTACATTACCTTACTAATGTTATATGTATTTCAAAAACTTTTTTATTAGCAAAGTACACATACTTATGTCGAAATTATTAGCTTTTCAGTCCACTAATTAAAAATAGTAATGCGGAAATTATTAAGTTGTCAGTCACCTACGTTGGATATTAAAAGTTTTTTTTCAGATCTCTCTTCCTCCAAGGTCAGCTATTGATTTGGCAACTATGTTACGCGTGGTTCATATTCACGACCTCGGTGGCGAGCTTGTTCGTGGTGACGTGCTTGCTCGCGCTCATGTATCAGAGCTTGTTCGTGACACAAGACGAGCACACAGTACGCCCACTTCCTTTCCCAATGTGGCTACCCAACGATGATCCCTACAGGACACCGAATTACGAAATATTCTTGATACTAGAAATTATCGTTTGTTTTAATTTCATACAAACTTTTTGCGGTAAGTAGTTAAAAAATTGATGAGATGATTTTAAAAACTAAATTAGCAATTTTGGTGTAAATCTGATGGCCCATGGTTTCGCGGCAATCGTATGTCTTCTTTCCTAAGTAAAATTTTATTGTAAGTAATAGGCCAAGAAAGGAAAATTTTGTTAATAAAAACTCATCACAACTTTGACGATAACCTTTAAGTAAACATGTGCGATATTCAGAATGCCGTTTAAATGTCGCCAAAAAGGAAAAAAACGGCACTTACGAGTATGTAGCGGGAAACAACCGTAAAGAAACAAAGAAATGCAAAAATCCCTTTTGTATCGGTCAATGCCTTTATATGTTTATCTCTTTTATTTGATGCCAATGCCTTTTCAAATTCTAAGTTTGAGATCATTGACACCATAACACAACACAACTTTATTCGCTTTTATAAATTGTTTTTGAAGTTATACTGTTTTTGGACGAGAATAACGCAACGAAAAACGCGCGAACTGAGACTCCTCTTTTGTTAACCGACTTCAAAAAGGAGGAAGTTCTCAATTCGTCTGTATGTTTTTTTTTATTTCAGTGTACGTTTATATAATGTTCCATACACTTCTACATTACTATTACGTGATGGATATGATTTTTTTGGACTTTGAGGTTATATTTAATGATCTGGACGAGACAGTAGTAAAGCTGTCGCGTTATCATCCGCGCCGAGTCGCAGTGCAAATGGAGCTTAATCGTCGTATGAAGAGAATCGTCAATTGGCATTTATCTGTTTTTAGGTAGACAAGCTACTAGCTTTTGCTCTTTCATCAAAACATGCACATCCAGAATACATTTAGTTTATCTTTAAATATAATTTTTAAACCTGCACACTTCTAAAAAGACAAGCAATATTTGATTGAACGCAAAGTTCAAGAGTTTGCGGACATTGTTTATAATCAAAATGGAATTTCGTATTTTAAGGTAATTTTGACGCCTTATAATGAGTGAATTTGAAAGAAAAGCAAGGAGCTGTAGCATTTTAAGACATTAATATATATTTGAATCTATTCTAAAGTATTTAAAAGGAATAAAAATATTTAAAATATGATTTGCAGATCTGTGGAGTTAATTTCATCAGTATATGGACCGCCGTTAGTATTTCAAGTATCGGTTAGCTCTATCGCCATTTGTTTAATGGCATACCAAATCGCAGATGTAAGTTAAAAAGCTAAAATATATGCAACTACTAACTGTCGCCCGCGTCTACGTCCGGGCGGAATAACAACTTAGTAACCTATATGTTCTTCCAGGCTATGTTCTAAATAATATATACCAAATTTTAGCGAGATCTATGCAGCAGTTCTGGAGATCCCTAATATACATCCAAAGATTAGTATTTATAATATTAAGTAAGATACCTAAAACTACTTTGGAGCCCTTGGTACGTTTAAATATTTAGAAATAGAAGTATTTTAGTTGGTCTTTAATTTTTATTACAGTATTTGGAGCAGGGCAAAATTCATTTTTTATTTATATTACTGTGCCTCGCCGCCAGTATTCAGCTTTGGATACCTTGCTTTTTGGGGACATTAATAAGGAATCAGGTAAGTATAGATAATTTCTAATATATCGTATGAACTTTACAATAATGTTTATTTATAGTCGCCCACTGTCCAAACACTTTTTTTAATACATTTCATCCGTTTCATTAAAAGAATACGCAATAAAAGGCTTTTTTGAAATCACTAAGCTTGTTATTTTTATACCTCTATACATATATATGTACCGCGCGCGCGCAAACACGAGTCACTTGTGTCCGTTTATTTTATTCGGTTTTTCAGGAAAAATGTCTCCTTCTGACTTGCAAACTACTTTACGTGATTTATCGAAGACTGTGGCAATGTTGGTAACAAAAATCAACGAGCAAGCAGTCGCGATTAAAGCGCAAACTAAGAAAATAGACGATCAAAAACAGCTGATTGAAAAAAATTTTGTAATAATTAGTGAACAGAAGAGGGTAATCGCGAATTTATTAATTAAAGTGGACAAGCTTGCTGCGGTCGCGGACGGCACGAAGAAGGGGACAGCAGCGCCGTCTAGTGCAACTACGTCGCCGAGCGCAACAGAGACAGCTGCAGGCTCGGGGGAAGCGGGGCCGGTTACCCGCGCTCGCCGCGCCGCGCAGCGCATTGAATCTAAGGGCTTGATCACATCGTGCGTGCAGGAGCCGAAGCGATTAAATACTGCGGATGCTCCCAAGGATAAATCTACGGATGACTTAAATAATAATCAATCCCCAATAGTTTCGGAATGGCAGACAGTTTCTAAGAAGACATCATCAAATAATTTGCAAACCAAAATTGTTCAACGGGGTGGTAATAGCGTGATGTCTTCTATTCTGGCGGTCGAAAAAAAGAAATTTTTACATATCTGGTCTCTTCATCCAGACACAACGAGTGAGGCCATAACCGAACATGTTGAAACTGTATGTGGCTCCAAAGATATTAAAGTTGAGAAGATAATACCAAGAACTAAAAGAGATTATGCGTCTTTCAAGGTTGGAGTTCCGGAATCATTGTACGGAAAAATCAATTGTTGTGATTGCTGGCCAGTTAATGCCAAGTTCAATGAATGGGTGTGGTTTCGAAACCAACAAAGATCTACGGGAAAGGAGAGTAACCAAAAATAATTCGATATTAATATACTATCAAAACGTGAGAGGACTCCGAACGAAGACGTCAGCATTTTACACGAATATTTTGAACAATTCGTGCGACTTGTTTACTATAACAGAGACGGGTCTAAATAACTCCATAGCGGATGGAGAAATTTTTCCCGCAGGTTACACAGTGTTAAGATGTGATCGAGCCGATGGACGGAAACAAGGCGGAACACTGATTGCTGCATCGTCGCGGTTGGAACTAAAACGTGTTCAAGTCGATAGTGTGGATACGGCCTTATTTGAAATAGTTTGTGCTACCGTATCACTTCGTCAAAAATTTTTGTTTTTGTGTTGTGTTGTGTATATTCCCCCCAAATCGAGTGTGCAAGAATATAGTCATTTGTTTCATATACTTGAATCTAAATGTTCGGAATACGATAAAGTGTTAGTGATTGGAGATTTTAACATGCCGTCTTCCACACAAGAGATACAGCATCATTGTGAGTATGTTGCAGCCTATTGTGGATTCCGGCAGGTAAATAATTTCATTAACATTAACGATAGAACTTTGGATTTGGTATTGACGACCCTTGCCGAATGTGATTTGAGAGTATTTTTGTGTGACGACCCCGTGGTGGACGTTGACGTGCAGCACCCCCCTCTGCTGCTGGAATTGCGGCAGAGGGGGGAGCGCACCCACCGCTCTAACTCTGGGCTTGGAGACGCCGAATGCAATTCGAATGATAACGGTTCAGTTGGAAATATTAGATGGAATTTTAAAAGATGTAATTTTTTTTCAATTATATAGTCTATTTGAAAAGTATGATTGGAGTCCGTTATATGAAATAAACGATGCCGACGCCGCGTTGACATATTTCTATAATGTGGTAAACCAAATGATTGACTCGTCTACACCGAGAAAACTTTGTAATCGGGGTAAAACAAATTCAAAATGTAATTATCCGACATGGTACACGGCCGAATTAATTAAACATATTGAAAAAAAGTGGAGGTTACATAAAATATACAAAAGAACTAAATCGCAAGCGGACTATCGAGTATTTTCTCACTATCGGGCTTTAGTAAAAAATATGATCGAAGGCGCGTATAAATTATATCTGCAAAATCTGCAACTAAATTTAAAAAATGATCCAAAATCGTTTTGGAACTTCGTTAAAAATAAACGGATTAATTCTAACAACAGTCGAGTTACTAAAGGGGGGGTGGAAGTGAAAAAAGAAGATAGTGCGAAATATTTTGCGGAGTACTTTCATTCGGTATATAGCTCCAAGCCGCCGAACTTAGACCCACGGTCGGCTGAGCGGACGGCGGCGCTGGCGCCGTCCGGCGCGGACTCGGCGCGCGTTCATATAGGCCAGGTGAGCGAGCGCGATGTGCGCGCAGCGCTCGTCCGCCTCAAGCCCAAACAATCGGTAGGCCCGGACGGCGTACCGCCTTTCATAATTAAAGATTGTCGCCTATCATTTGAGATGCCCCTTTGGCATATTTTTAATTTATACTTAAAAGAAGAACGCTATCCGGATAGATGGAAAATTACCCGCGTAATTCCGGTTCCAAAAAAAGAATCAGGAACGGAACTATGCGATCATAGACCTGTAGCGATACTATCGGCGGTTGCTAAAGTATTCGAGACGGTAATACACAGCAGCATTTGTTCGCAGGTGAATTCCCGGCTATCGGACGCGCAGCACGGCTTCCGTAAGGGTCGAAACACGGAGAGTAACTTGTTGTCCTTCGTATCGGAACTAGCGCCTGCCGTGGACGCCGGAAGACAGGTCGACACTGCGTATTTTGACTTTCGCCGCGCATTTGATACCGTAGACAACGATATATTATTAATTAAATTTGCTGCGTTTGGGTTCACTCCCAGTTTACTAAACTTTTTTGCTAATTACCTAAAAGAGCGCAGACAGTACGTCGAGTACGAGGGTTACTTTTCTGCGCCATATTATACTTATTCCGGAATAAGTCAAGGCAGTAATCTCGGTCCGTTAGAGTTTATTTTAATGATTAATGACCTTCCGTCAATAGTAAATCACGCACAGTGTTTATTGTATGCGGACGATTTAAAACTTTTTTTAGTTATAAAAAATGGTGACGACTGCTTGCGATTGCAGCGGGACATTAACAGCGTGTTGCAGTGGAGTAAGGACAACAAGTTGTTCTTCAACGCGAACAAATGCTGTGTGATATCGTATAGTCGAGCGCGCGCGCCACTGCACCATCCCTACGTGCTGGATACGACCCTCGTCCCGCGCGTATCTCACGTCCGTGATTTGGGAGTCGAGATGGTCGAGGAATTGAACTTCCGAAACCACATTGCGAATATCTGTAGGAAATCGTTTAGAAATCTCGGTTTTATTATTAGGCAATGTAAGAATTTTGAAAATGCGCTGGTAATAAAAGTTTTATATAACGCATTAGTTAGGAGTCATCTAGAAACGAGTAGTTCCATATGGAGTCCCCATGAAAAAAAATATAGTCTGATGGTAGAAAGAATTCAAAATAAGTTTACGCGGTTCCTGTATTACAAACAGTACGGAGTTTATCCTTGCTTCCCGTTAATGTACCCGAGTTTATTTGTGAATGGCATGGTCGGATACAGCACGTTGCGAGTGCGTAGGGAAGTGGCCCTCGTGCGCGGCGTATGGCGCGTCCTGCGCGGCGCGGTGTGCCAGCCAGCCGTGCTTGCAGCGCTGCGGCTGCGTGTCCCTGACTGCGTGGTTCAGGTGCGCCGCCGCCCGCCATTGTTTCTCGAGCCCACCGCTAGGACGAAGTTATTGGAAAATGCTTCTATAGTGCGGGCTATACGGCTTCTCAATATCATATCTAGAGATATAGATTTATTTAGTTGCAGCGAGTCGAAATTCACAGAGGCTGCGTACAGATGTGTGGAAGACGTTTGAATATTGATGTTTAGTTACTTGTTTATATATTCTTGCACTGTTTATCTATGTATTTTTCTTTTTATTTATCATTGTTATGTGTTATTTACTGTTATTATAAAATATGTTATCGTGGAAACTGTTATGTAAAGTGTGTATAGTGTCAAATTGGTTGTATACTGTAATGATGCTATGCAGTTTTTAAATAAATAAATAAATAAAATAAAATATATATATATATATTTATCTCGTCAATACTAATCTTATTGAAATCTGTCGTAAAGGAAATACGGATTATTAGCCGATTGCTTATTGTTCCTTTTTCGTATTATATTTCAAATAGATATCTGTTCTGTGTGAACATTATTTGACCTTTGTAAAAATTTACATAAATTATTCAAACTATAAGTTATGTATTTTGAAATTTTTCCATTTTTTTTTCGTGCTCATTCAAAAATTCTTATTAAATTCCGAAAATATTGGGTATTACCATAAAATTTCGATTGGGACAGTTATACGATTAAATTTACATACACAACTTTGACGCTTCCTGTTTCGTGTGTTTCGTCTACAAGACCAAGAACTAGTTTTATATTTTAGGTTAAATTTATAGAATTACAGCCAACAATAGGTCTACAGGAATAATAAAAATTTTACAAATATATTAATGTACGAGCAATAATAAAATCGAACAAGCATAATAAAAAAAAACAAGTTAAATTAGAACTTACTTTTAATTAAAAAAAATAGGACAAAAAGTCTATCTTACAGACTTACCGTGAGTTTCTGAGAAAACAAATCTGTATAAAACATATCGTCATCCTTGTCATAATCTTTGACAAAAAAGAGTATTAATATAAATATTGTCATCACATAAATTCTAGGCTTTTGCGGTCGGAGAAGCTTGCTGGCGCTGCGGTTGGCAGGAAACCCCGTTGGGACAGTTGTTACGTTCCGATTTCATTATATTAATCGTGAGAGCACAACAGCCTGTTACTATAAAATTCACGGGTCTACCTAAATTAGAGCTGGAAACATTTTCATCGGTAAGTCATTACAATGTGATTCACAGGTTACGACGGCGAAATACGATAATATGGAAAGAAACGCTGTCCAAAACATAATTTGAATACCTGCGCGACATTGTAAGGCCATACCTCTAAGCCCGTTCCTCCGGTCGTTGAAAGCCCCCATGTGAAGAAACGCAGCTAATTACAAACGTAAATGTTTGTTTTATAATTGTAATTTAAGTCTCTCATTAAAAATTAAATCTTTTTAATTTCAGATAATGAGCTCGTCATATTCTTATTACAATTTGTTGAGACAGTATGACTAAGAAAAACTTCGATTAGCAGTAAACATGAACTTTGAACTAACTGCATTCAATAGCAAAACAATTTTTGATGACACTCTTTATCACTGCTTTAATGTTTTATGTCAACTTACATAATACCAAGATATTCATGATGACAGATATTTTTAGTACTCTGTACAAGTAAAGTGATAAATTAAAAACTCTCAATTTGATTTTTTTAAAACAAATTTATTTGTGCTTTTTGTATAAAATATTGAAGCATGGTTAAAAAAAACAACTTAATTTTTAATATGTATTACTTACAAATCTATTATAATTATTGCACATAAATAAATTAACCTAAACTAAGAATTGTATTATTTCCACACACACATACATTAGTGTAATGATCCTTTGTGTTCTTCCAACAAAAAATATATTGTAACCTGGCCCTTACTAGTGTAGACAATCTCGGAGTGATGAATTAAAATTATAGCTGCCAAGCCATACAACAGACATGGTATACCTAAAAAAGTAATTTAATAACTCAATTTGATACAAAAAACATCCTGATTGTAAAGTTGACACTCCAGAGAAGAAGACATATCAAATTACTTATAAAAATCAGTCAAAAAAGGCACTAGGCCATCACAAAAAACTCACATAGACACAAACTCACAGACTTATGAATACATAAAAACATTAACCCTCTTGAATTGGAGTTGAAAAGATTTAACATTTATATATTTTTAACAACATTGATCCGCTGCCACAGAGTAACTAATCTTTTTATAATTTAGCAGTTAGGGAAGATATATCATGCTAAATCTACACTAAGAAATCTTAAATCCACTTGAATACTACTAAATAAGGCAGATATAGCAATTAAATTATTCAATAAAATTAAATTAAGTATTTACCTAGATTAACAACTTTAATAATCCTCATAAATTTGTCAGATGCCTCTAAATCTTCTGCTTCTTTTCTTGAACAATGATACTTTATGAATGGATAACATCCTGTTCTTAATATTTGATAGTTGGATCTATCAACTTGCCAATTAAAGTTTGACTTGCCAAATTGATCATCTTTTACACTACTGTACTAAAAAAATGTTTAAATTATTTAGTCAGACTTATATTCATTTTAATAATGTATAAAAACTATATTTCCATGAGTTTCAACTTCCACATTTGGACTGTCTTACTATCCCGTCATTGCTGCTTAGAGAAACAGAGATTACTGCGTATTACAGATGCCAGAGCACTGGAAACTTAAAATATTACCTTCACGAAGTAGGAAGTCCATGGAGGTTCTTTACACTGTGTCAAATAAGCAGTAAGAACCTCTGATGACGTAGGCTTGGTAGAAAAATTTGCGACTAACATCATAGTTTCCTTGCAAAACCTTAGTCTCGGTAAAAACATTCCTTACAAAATTGTACTTTGCAAGATCTTTTCTTTTTTTAGTTGACTTTGCCTTTTTAAATATATTACAAAACAGTTCTTTATTACTGTTTGTTAATTCATCATCGAACATTTGTGTTTACATAACGAGGTATACCCGAAGTAGAAGAATCATAAGTAACACTTTAAATTATAATATATGTATTAAAATAATGTATTTGTTTGGTAAATTGTTTTATTGTGAAGTTCTTAAAGTCCTAGATATCTAAACTGAAACGAAAATAAACGTTAAAAATTATGAAGCGCACATAATGACAGTTGAATTGACATTTTCCAGCAGACTGAAATGTCAACTTGACATCCTCGTCAAGACTTTTCATTACTCCGTAGATTATATATAAAATGGCATTTTGCTTCCTAAAGCAAATTTTTAGCCGTGTAAAATTATACAATTTTTTTATGAATCGCAAAATGTAGCTTGTTTATTTTCAAGGGACTATTTTTTATTATTTGTAGATGTAAACCTGTATACTAAAACTACAGAAGGCATGTTCCCGGCTGTCTCTAACACGAAGGTGTTGAGGATTCCCAAGAACATTGATCACTTGATATTTCGCTATGATTGCTCGTTTGCCCTCTTATGAGATAATATAAAAACATTCACAACTTACAAAGTAATGATTTATTAAACTTCATATAAATTATTTACCTCATAGGTATTACACCTTAAGTAAGGTTTATAGTGTAAAAAATCATAATTAAAAACATTTGATATTATCATCAATTATAATATATGTACCTTATTTAACAACTTCTAGTATCTCTTAAAGTATACGCGTTAATAAAACGACACGATAACGACATCGATAACGATACATTTAAAAGTAAGCTTAAAATATTACAATGATTTTTCCAAAACTAATTCTGATTAAAAAAAAAATAAACAAAAATGGCAACACTCCTCGTATAAGAAAGTGTTGCTATTTTGCATTATTTATTAATTGCATTGATAGCATCCCAACATCAAAGTGTTGGCAGAACATGTTAACATATTTCTTGTTTTTTCATTTGTATGTGAATATTTGATAAAATTTTGAATTGTCAAAGCAAATTAAATTTAATGTTACGTAGTCTTGTGTCATTATATATACTGAACTTTATTATAAATTCAAAATATTACAATGACTTAAGTGCTTAAAAATATATCCAATAAATTCGGCAATGGCATTTACAATGTTTTTTTGCAATATTGTTTTAATTACATTTGTTATGAAACCATTCCGTTTTACAGATAGAGAATGAGCATAAACTTTTTTATTCCTATCAAGCATTTAATATTTATGCAACATTTATATTTTAAACTTAAAAAAATCTTAATAGGTAATAAAATACAAGTTAATAACGAAAACCGATATATTCTTTATATCAATTTATGTAAGGTATTAGGATTGAAAGAAATTTGATAACGTTAGAAAGACTACAAAGAGATTTCAAGTGAAAAAAAAAAAACATGCATACTTTTTGTTGGTTAAAATATGCATTTTTTACTATTATTTGTTAGACCAAAGTTCCAAGTCGTGCTTATTAATTTTAAACATACAAAACAAGTTCACTTATTCTATTAGTCTTATTTACCAGTAAAAAAAAGAAAAACTTAATAACAAATAATAGATTTATCGATAAAATTTGTCATTACCAATGATAAAAATCATAATTTGGAACATAATAAATTTACATTCACAGAATTGGGTCTCCGCAATCACTGAAAAAAAAAACAAAATATCGAAATAATTAATGACGAGTCAATACGATTAGCAATTGTTACTAAAATTGTGTCAAATGGTGCCATTGTCATCAGCTGATGTATCGTCTGATGACACTCGCAGCTTCCTTCTGACCCATGTCTTCTAGAAGTAGTGCCAAAGACTTCGATGTTATATCATCGTCACAATCCTGCAAATTTAATTATAAATTAAGGAACGAAAATACATTTATTCTTTATTGGTTTTCTACTATCAAATAAAATGATGCGACAAAATACAATACTAAAGAAAAATAGTATTCAATTTAAAAATAACTTACGCTAAAAATTGGTCATTTTTTATCTAAAACAGTATACCACAAAAGTCAAGACTCAACACTTTATTACAGCAAGAGAGATAGAAAAAAGAAAAGAGATAGAGTAAAATATAAAGTGTGTAACAGCGAGAGAGATAGAGAGTGTATGTGAAAAAGAGAGAGTTACCTTGAGATAGGTGAGCAGTTTCCTGGTGGGGCTGGGCGAGGCGGAGTACCAGGAGAGCAGGGAGTCGCGCTGCAGGCGCTGCGCCAGCTCCCGCCATCCGCCGCTCGCGTCCAGCACCTTCGACACCTCATCCACGTACAGGCTCAGCTCCGGCAGGCAGCTCTCCATTGTCTCCTGTCAAGTTCACACAATCTCACACCACTTTTTTTGGTATGGAGGGGGGACCTTAACAAAGATACCTTTCTCCAGGAGGGGGAGAACATGGTTATGTGAGGTTTACCCGGATCTCCGTTGGCCTTACCAAAAAGGCTAATTAAAGAAAAATCTTACTAATATTATAAATGCCAATGTATGAATGGATGTCTGTTTGAAGGCATTTCCGGAATGGCTCATCGGATTTTGATGATATTTGGCACACATGTAGAAAATAGGCTGGAAGGACACATAGGCTACTGTTTTTTTTAATACCGCGCGGATAGAGTCGCGGTCGACAACTAGTAGACGATATTTTATATTATTCATATCAAGTGGGATCGTATTGACGGGCTACGAAGCTAGTGGAAAAAGCGTCTTAACAGGAATACTTACTCCTTCATCAGCAGATTCATATTCATCTTCTGGCTCTGACTTGATGTCTTCCTCACAATCCATTAGCTGCGGGATGTACTTCCTGAACACCTGCTGCAGCTCAGGCTTGTCTCGCGCCATCCTCCACGCCGGCTGATTATTTTCTTCATTTTTATTAGGATTTGCCTGTAATTCAATATTATATTTATAGTTTGAGAGCTATTTATAACTCGTGAAGCTGCAAAAATGTAAAAATTAATGTTTGAAACAAAATTATTAAATTCTGATTTGGTTTTGTATTCTATTAAAAGACATACGGACATATAGCTTTAATATTATATAGAGAATGAAAGAGACAGCATGAATACTTACATTTTTATCCATAAGTAGTTTGACAATTTCAACAGAGTTCTCTCTCATGGCACCGCCGCATACGATCTGCAGCGCGGTGTTGCCCCGACCATCCACCGCGTCTATGTCGCTCTAAGTAACATATAAAAAAATCTAACTTTACAATTTTACTTTTATAAGGCTGTAATTAACTTAACTTAGGGTAGTCTCCGAGCCCCTCGGTGGGGACGTATAGTGAGCTGATGATGATGATGATGAAGGCTGTAATTATTTTAAACAGACATGTTTGTCGATTGATTTAAACATTGAAACTTTGAAAAAAAAAACTCCAATAAATGTCAACTAGTGACATGTGTAAATATAATTTTAATTCCTCTTTTCTTGTTATACGTACTTACATTTATATCACCATTGAATTATAAATATTGTTAATTAAAAAATCTTACTAAATTAAAAATTAATGGATAGTTATTGGAAACATATTTTCAATTTGTAAGAATATATTATAAATACAAAATTTACGATTTCGGAAATGTCATTTTGTACCGAATATGGCAACACTAAGGAAATTCGTAACAAAACGTCCACGGCGGCAGTATTTAGGGTTCCGTACCTCGAAAGGAAAAAAAACGTTATCCTTACAGGATCACTTTGTTGTCTGTCCGTCTGTCTGTCAAGCCCCTTTTATTTAGTTAGCTTTAGTTAGTCTAGTTTTTTGTATTATACTAACAGGTTGTGCGTATTCGAGGAGCGCTTGCAGCACGGCGAGGCAGTCGTCGTAAGCGGCGAGGTGCAGCGCCGTGCGCGCCTCGCTGTCCCGCGCCTGCAGCCACGCGCCGCGCCCGAGTAACACACGCGTGCTCTCCGCGGAACCGTAGATAGCAGCTAAGTGTAACGCTGTCTGCTTCTCTGTTCACGTTCAAAGTGCAGCATTATGAAAATATAACCACCAAAAACACGATTGAAAATTTTGTAGCAACAAAAAATTATATCTTTTTTATAAGGAGAATAAGAGGGACAGATAGAAAAAATGTTCTTTTATTAATCATTTTATTTTATCCTTTTTGACAAACCGGATTTTGCATACTATAGATGTCAATATGAACAAGAGTGGAAATAGAACTAAGTATATCATAGATGGAGCGTCGGTGGCTCAGTGGTCAAGCACTTGTCTTGCAATCTGCAGGTCCTGGGTTCGAATACCGCCATGTACCAATGTGTTTTTCGATTTCCGATTTACATATGTACATTTATCCGACGTTCTTATGGTAAAGGAAAACATCGTGATGCAACCTGCACATATCTGAGAAGAAATTCAAAGATATTTGTGAAGTCAACCAACCCGCACTTGGCCAGCGTGGTTGACTATGGCCACTCTTAACTTAGGGTAGGCTCTGAGCCCCTCGGTGGGGAAGTATAGTGAGCTGATGATGATGATACCATAGATATACAAAAATACTTTGTCCACTGTAATCGTAGCAACGAATTCCGTCAAATTTCACTCGAAAAATTCAACAATAAGTTTTTTTTAATTCACAAATTATATACAAAGAAAAACATGTTTTATATCCCTTGACGCTTGCACCACCTACTTAGAGCTTTGAAATTATCACACAATTCATATTTAACTTACGATTTATGTGTCAAACAAAAAAATCTACGTAACACAGAGTCCACGAACTTATATTTCGCGGTCCTGTCACATTTCTACACAAAAGTATGAGGCACTTACCATTATTATAAGCGTTGATATCACAAGTGATTCGGTTAGTGTTGATGACGTCGAGCAAAGGCTCCAGACACGACTGACAGATCACAGCATAATGTACCACATTGTTCCCTTCATTATCTTCTATCATTGGATTACAACCTGCAAATACACTAACTAATTACATCGCGTTTCAAATAACAATTCGCACGAACCCGCATACTCGAAAACTCTCACCTTACTAATATTATAAATGCGAATGTTTGGATGGATGGATGTTTATTTGAAGGTATATCCTGTACGGCAGAACTCATTTAAATGAAATTTGGCACACATGTAAAACGTAGTCTGGAAGAACACATAGTCTATTAAGTTTTTGTTTAATACCGCGCAGACAGAGTCACGGGCGAAAGCTAGTCTAGACTAAAAGCAGAGAAGTGATTTCCGTGTACCTTTAGAGACGAGGAAGGTGACGAGCTTGGGCAGATCGTGTGTGACAGCCAAATGTAGCACCGACTGACCGTAGTTATTGGTCTTGTTCAGCAAATGTGTCAGCTTCACGCTATCTATCAGCTTCACAATGTACTCCAAACTGGGCTGATTGCTTGACAACATCATATGCAAGAACCTAAACATTATAAAAATATTATAATCGTTTTAGTTAATTTATCAATCTTACTTATATTATAAATGCAAATGTTTAGATGAATGGATGTATATTAGAAGGTATGTCCAAAACGGCTGAACAGATCTCGGAACATATAGGCTACTAATTATGTTTTTCTTAATTCCACAAACAGAGTCGCGGGCGACAGTTAGTTAAGTATAATTCCAATAATGACGTCACAGAAAAGAAGCGTAGTCTGTGACGTCATAAACATGAACGCGTGTGGACGTATTCGCTGTCATAGAAAAATGAACTTACGTGTCCCCATTAGAGAGTCGCATTTCGAACAGTCGTTCAAGCTTAGCTCTGACCAATTGCTTTTTATGTGCCGTCTTATTCTTTATCATGTCACATAATTCCGTTACAAGCTGTGAAGTATAAAAAATAAATACTTTATCAAATAAATTAATAATTTAAAACGAAAACAGGAAAAAAAACAATACTTTTTTAACTTCAAGGCCATCTTCAGATTTGTAGTAAGCAGAATACTCGTTGTTTTTTGTATTTTCGATGTTATATTTGACGTCTTCCTCTTCTGTCTTTATAGGCTTTGGTGAAACAGGTCCACTTATCTGTACATTATAAGATACACTAAACATGAGTACATAACTATCAAAACAGAAAAACATATATTTTACTAAGTCTACTCGTCAAGTTCGAACAGATTATATTTATATTAGTCGAAAATATTTATATGTATAATTATTTAATGCATAATAGATTAAATTTTTAATAAAGACATATATTTAACGTATGAAGTTGTATGTTTCTTTTTTCTTAAACCAATTTCCCTCTAAAAACTTAATTAATTAATTTCTTTGGTAACAAATTGAATAATTTGAAAATAATATTCATGATACGTATTAGTTATAGCTATAAATATTAAAGGTCAACGCTGGTAAGACCCACTTCGGTAATAACTCGGCACGTGGTAAACGAATCGTTCCTGCGTTGACCCCCAGTTGCCGCGTTTACACCGCGGCGAGTCGTTACCCTTAAAAACCTTAAAAGAGCGTTAATCTTAAAAACATTTATTATTACAACATGTATTTAGAATTGACAAGTTTACGAAAAGATAAACTTGACGAGTAGACAGAAGAAAATTGAGCCTTTGACAGCGTGATCGAAATGCAGTCGCATGTAGTGGACAGAAAATGTACATCTATTTTGTGGTTCTGTAAAACAATGGTTATGTTACTTATTCATTTAATTTCATAAGAACAAGCGACCAAACCAAAACAACCAATATAATATATAACTAGCGGACCCGACAGACGTTGTCCTGTCTATTAAAATAAAAAAATAAAATCTAAATTCGAATATTATTTAAAAATTGACACTGCGATGGTAGCGCCGTCTGTCGGATCCAATGTAAAACATTCCAAAATCAACAACTACTAATAAATTAAAAATTAATTAAAAAAACATTGTCCAGCGGACAAAATTGTGAATCTAAACCATTCCCAGATCCCCTTGAACACACACAAAAAATTTCATCAAAATCGGTCCAGTCGTTTGAGAGAAGTTCAATGACATACACACGCACAGAAGAATTATATATATAAAGATAAACCATTTAAATTCTAACAAAAAAAACTTTTGGTACTTATCTCAATTCGTTATATTTTAGTAACGACTATTATATTTTAAATTAAAATTTTTATGACAAAAACATTACTTACATTTGCTCTGGCAGAATCAGGCACCAATCTTATGAACTCCATGCCGGACATCTAGAAAAATAATAGAGGACCTTAAGGTTATGCCCGGATTACATTATTCCAGCCAGCTATCGTAATCAGTGCATATACACTGAAAAATTGAATCCTACACTAGAATTCATACAATGTATTAATACAACTTTAAGTTTAAACATTTCCAGTTGTAGTTCTGCGCTGATTTAGATCGCTGGACTGGAATAATGTAAACCGAGCATTGTGTACATTTAATGAGAAATAAATGTAACTGTTGCTGTGGGTTTCCGCTCTCAAACACTTGTTTAAAAAATGTTTATAACTTTAACTCTTAACAAAAACAATACAAAACTGTTGACTCAAATCAGTTATTGGCCACTTACATTTTAAAAATAAAAACCCAAAGCACTTCAACTATCCACTTAATTTTTTTTAATGTAGATATGTTAAAAAGTGTTTGGAATCACTAAAAAATTACGTCAAGACTCTTAAAAATGTGTTTCTATAAATTAAAAATTCACTCTATCGACATAGTATACATACTACTTTTAACAGTGGTATAGCTCGCTTTAACATCTTCGCACGAATTGGTCCGGCTCGCCCGGTGAAATACCACGACCACCCAAAGACAGGCGTGAAGTGGAAGCAATTCCGCGTTTCGTCTGATGAGTGTGCGTCCCGGAGGCCTAATTAAGTCCTATTTCCCTTCCCACCCTTTTCTTATAATGGTAAAGATGGGGAGTGGAAGTGGACTTTCCGGATGAAAGGATGCATGGAAAGGGAAAATATTTCTTTCTGTATATCTTCTCCTCCGTCGATTAAAGGTAGGCAACGCATGTGCAAATGCGTTTGTCGATAGGCAACAGTCACTTCGCTATTTCAGCATTTCAGGTGGCCGCTCACTCGTTGCCACCTTATGATATAAGACAAAAACAAATAATGCAGCTGACTGTACCTACTCAAAGATAATGGGAATGGTTTTTGAGTCAATCTTTTCATTCCTTTATCTAGAAGTTTACTCAGAATATCCTTTTTTAACTACATGCCTACTTATCCAGAAAACTATTGAACAGTCTCATTAATCAGAAGACTGAGTATATCAGTGGTACATTTCACTGGAATCAATCGACCAATATCAGAATTTTGTAAAAGACTTTTATTTTGCCCATGACGAGTCTCATTAACAAAAGCACTCAATTCACTTCAACTATTTATATCATGAGGATGAAAATGTCCATAGATGATCTACTAACCTAACCGTGGGTTTCTAAGACCAAAATTCCCGTCCAAAACATATTGTTAACACTGTTCTGTCAACGATAATAACGGGGATATGTTTTAATCAGAAATTTCGACCTAAGAAACCTACGGTATCAGGATGATAATGTGGTTTAGTCGTTTCATTTTAACTGCATAGAAGCCTCAATTTAAAATAAACACTTTCAGATGGGATCAATTAACCCATAAACAAGCTAGGATTTTTTTTATATAAAACTTAATAATCTAACATTCCATGGGCTGCAATGCACATGGCGCATCCGAGATGAATTAGGATCGGATATTATAAATGTGAGGTGAATTAAACAAAAATGTTGTTTGTTATAAAATTTGTAATATATTTAGAGTACAGATTTCTCATTAATATTCGGACATTTTTATACGTCGCTTGAATTATCAAAAAAAAAAATAGAATTTCTCAACAATTGTCCCTGCATTCTGATTTATACTCTTATTAATTTTTTATAACGTTTTAAAAACTCTACTATTTTTTTTATCATAATTGTGTACTTTGTACTTTTAGTTTAAAATATGTCAAAAAATTAAAAAAAACATTCTTTTGTAAATATTAACAATGATAAAATGATAATAAAAAATACAAAAAACTACAACAGATAATAATCATACATTTAAGATAAAACATATAAAATAGCGTGAAATAGATCTTCCAAGAATCACGTGAACTTTTTTAGGATCTTTATGATCGTTCCATTATAGCTAAAATCACGGGAAATCTTAAAAATATTATTCAATTTTAGGTACAACAATCAGAAAATACACGTGACATTTTTGCCCACATCCCTGATTGAGATGTTTCGTGATTTTCTTCGGAACAACCTCCTTTCAAGGTTCATACGATCATTGAATGATCCCATAATTTTAACATACTGCCACACTCATAGTGGGTTTCTGAGACTAAAATCCCCGTTTAAACATATTGCTATCCCTGTTTTATCAAGGATAAGGTCAGGGATGACGATAAGATTTATACGGAGATTTTATTCTTAAAAATCAAAGCTCCGGATTCCGAATCTATATAGTCCGGATTTTTAAAACTAAATCAACACTAAGGAGCTTAAGACTTCCCTCAGTGACCATTTAACTGAGTGTGATATTTATATTATACTAAAACTAATAATACTTTGAAATTAATTTGTATCAGATCTTAGCAAAAAAAAACATAAAAAACTTTGGATAAAAATAAAACTTAATTAAGAAAGACAACTTACGTAATAAATGAGATTGTCAAAAACGGTTACAAAGTATTTGAACATTTAAAACTAAAACTAACTAAAACTTTGTGCCTTTGATTAATTAGTTAATTGTTTAGACATGTTTTCCTAACAATAATCTCTACGTTTATTTCGGTATTCAGTCTTTTTATCGTTAAGTACATGTACTTGGTTAGAAGTAAATATTAAATATCTATTCTATGTATTGTATTTGATTGAAATATTTAGTTGCATTAAGAATTAAAATTTTACAACTAATTTGAGATTATTTTTTTATAAAACAAATAATTGTTGGTATATTTTGTGATTTTTTTCAAATTATTTCTGAAAAGATCTAATGTATGGTCAAAGTATGTTTTAGATTTTGAACTCAACGCGGACAAGGTCGCGGGACATCATTAAACGTCACTAATTGCGGCAACACGGTTTATCAACAAGTTTGTACTGCGACATTCGAAAGGTCGTACCTATTTTATTAATTTTACTCCCAATTAGAAGCATAAGAGTGGATACGCACTAGCGTTTCTTTTAACGCGCTTAAAACCATTCAAATAGAACAAATGCAATTGTATGTATCTATAAGACAAAGCTTTTTTTATCGCGCAGTACTTTGAGCTCTAAGTGAAGGAAACAAGACTGATTTCAGAATTATTCACTCGATAGCTGTCAACATTAACAACTGAGGCGTTTAAAAAACCGCCCGTGAGATTTGGTGATAAGTTTAGGTAAATGACATTGCATTTCCACTTTATAATGGTTATTTAAGCGGCGATTATGGAAATTGATAGTGAAATGGATTGTAAATACTTGTTTTAATCATATTTACCATATCTGGCACGCTGTCGCTGTACGATTTGAAGTAATCTAAAAAAAAAAACAATCTAAATGCGATGAATAAATAGCAACACTGTAAAGACTGATTAGTGAAGACGAAACATAGAAACTTTCGTATTTAAGATTTTATTATAATATGACTAATCCAATAAATGAAAACTGTAAAAAAATAAAACAATTTGACTGGTTAAAAAAATCAATCTTACTAATATTATAAATGAGAATGTTTAGATGGATGGATGGATGGATGTTTGTTAGAAGATATGTCCAAAACGGCTCAATGGATACCGATTAAATTTGGCATACATAGATGTAGAACATAATCTGGAACTACCCATAGCCTACGTATTATTTTTTATTACAAAAAAAGTTTATAAAATAAAAAAGCGTAATTACCCGTCCAATCAGCTTCGCAGAATTGTTTCTTCTCTTCAGCGGTGATGTTGGAGTTATGTTTAAGCAATCGGTCGATTTCTGATGAATTCAACTGCAGTACGGGTGGTTCAGGTATATTGGGTTGTCCCAACATGGGGCAAACATTGAACTGAGTCATGCCGGAGTTAGGCGTAATAGAAGATAAATCAAACATGGCCTCTCCTAATAACATTTCATTGGACACAGGCGCTTCTGATACTTGGGATACCTGATAATTAAATATTACCTTGATTTTATTACTGAAGGTTCATACAAACCGGGGCGCATTAGAGGAAATTTGTATTGCAAGTAAAATTGAGCTTTATACAATTGAAATAAGGTTTACTTTCACGGCTTTTCTTATAAAGTTAATTTTATTTAAGATAAAATCTGATATGCACTCCGCATGATTTGTCTGAACGGACCCTAAGCTGTTGTGCTTGCGCGACTATAGTTTAAGTATTGTGTTTCTCCTAATAAATGAGTGTAAAGTTTTAACTATTTATTCAGACTTACCGGTATATTAAACGTAGACAGGTCTTTCATAACTTCATCGTGAGATATATCGTTTTTTTGCTGAAATTAAAACAACTTTATTGGAGCTACTAAAAGTATAATAAAAAAATATACTTGGCACGTGGAAAAGTTTAGTACACTTGTGACTCACGTGCCAACTCAAATGCTAAAGTATTAAATTGAAACACTTACGTTCATCATTTGTATGGGAACTGGCAGATCGCTTAAACTGTTTAATGAACCTCCTGAAATATACAAAAATATTTTTAAAAAGTAAGATAACCTTTTAAGGTACCACAAATGCAACAAAGGTATGCTAACATAGTATATATACATATATATTATGTATACTATATATCGATTTGAAGCTGTCACTTAATAACATTAAAAGGCGCGCTAAAATTTAAACGAAACTGAAATTTTCAGCAATCGCTTTGTTGTGAAGCCACCAATCTATTATAACTAAAGAACAATAAAAAAATGGAATTACCCGAGCTCCCGATAGACGAGTAAGATGAATTTGCCTTCCGTTTCTTCGAAATAGTGTTGACGTACTTTGGCTTGTATGTGAATTCTTTAGGCTCACTTGTGCGGCCGTCGGACGGTCGCATTAATTCTATCATCACTTGTACTTCTGAAGTTATATCAGTATATCTATAAGGCGGTGTCCTGCATGATGAAAAAATCATCATCATTAGTATATCTCATCACTGAAGTGGCCAACACTCTAGCCCGGTGCGGCTTTACACATATTTTTTATGATGTGTTGCATCACGATGTTCACCGTAAGAAAGGAAAAACAGATTGGTACATGGCGGAATTTGAACCCAGGATCTACACATTAGTGCTTAACCCCTGAGCTTACCGACACTAAATGTACAGTCGATATATTTTCAGATATCTGGAAAGTGTGAGAGGTGGAAGGGAACTGCGTAGATGATAATGTGAGATATTCAGCAAAGTAAGAGTGCTATTTGAAACTAAAAAGTTTCTGCCTATAACAACACAGAAGGTATAATTTACCTTGCAACATTGTAAGTTAAAAATAAGTTGGACAACGTTGTTTACTTGTTTTTAGATAATAAATTCATTATTGTGTTACAATTCCACGGTGATAAATATATACAAAGTTACAAGACTTTAATATTACCTATACAATTGAGACTACATATCTGTTAATGTAACAGATAAAACAGGTTAATTTAATAAGTTTATATGTACAGTCAGCTTGCTTACATATGTATACATTTACAAAGCTTCCAAAACTAGTATACACCTACGGTTTCAAAAATAAGCGTATATATACATCCATCCGTATACTTCCGACTATAATTACATGTTATTGACAATTTCATGTATACGTATTTTTGAAACTGAAGAATTATACAAGTTCCTAAAATTTCTTAAATGTATAAATATTTATGCAGCTGACTGTACCTATGTATCATTTACCTGAACACTATAGCGTATTGATGGTGCACATCGTTTTGCAGAAAATGTCCTTCCGCTGACCAGCATTCTACCCCATTCTTATCCAATTCGTAGAAACGTATCTTTATATTCTCTATAAAAATTAAAAAAAAAACATGTATGTTGGTCACAAAATTTAACTTCTTACTAATATAATTAATGTGAATATTCAGATGTTTGTATGAAGGTATCTCCAGAACCGTTAAACGAGTATTACTGAAATTTGGCATAACAAAAGATTTATACAGCGTGTCACGAACTTTACATTATTAAGAGATGGGAGAAACAGGATGTTTATTTTTTGGTAATAAACACTTGCCTATGGACTAATCAAAGCTAATTGTTTATTGTGCTTTATACAGCGTGATCACAGATAAGCTATATTTAGTACTGTCGTCTTATTACAAAGTAATAAAAATTATTACATACTTTTATTAACTTTCTCCACTAATATAATAACATCGTCCCCTCCTTTAGGACGACCGATGCATCTACTCATGCGACAAATCTTTAAATCATTTGTCGCCGCGCTCTCTGAAACAATATTAAAGTTTATGAAAATTACGGATTTAGAAGTATACTAAATCTAAAGGTATTAGGATATTTTAAGTGTTAAAAATAATCTTACTATCTTACTAATATTATAAATGCGAAAGTTTAAATGGATGGATGGATGCATGGACGTCGTTAAAATTTGTCATAGATGTAGAACATAGTTTGGAACACATAGACTAATATTTTTTTTATTCCCGCGCGCGGAGTCGCGGACAACAACTACAAAGGTTATAAAGGCTGTTTATTTTTTAATAAAATGTACTCACTCATGTTATGTATAGGCTCGGAAAATACCGGACTACAAATCTCTTCGTCTGTATTAAAATCGTGAGCGCTGAATTTCAACCTGACTATATTCAAGTTGATATTTTTTGCAATGTTTTCACAATGCAATCGGAGCTAAAAAAAATGTAATAGAGAAAAAAAATAAAAAAACAACATACCACAGATTTGATAGAAAAACATTGCGTACGAGTGGAAACGTGATTTTACCAAACAGCAGTGCGGTTGGCACGGTTGCGCGCTAACAACTAATGTCACCAAGCAGTGAGCTGACTAATGCAAACCACAACATACTGTATAATCAGTTTGCAAAGTATAAGTACCTATAATTACTCCCTTATCAAAATTAAACTAAGGCGACGCAGCGACCCGAAGTAGGCCTTGGCCTCCGACAACAAAAAGAAAAATCTTAGGGCGTGTGCAAAATTAGGATGCATCATGGCGCATAAAGAAGAATATTTAGATAGGGAAGCTACCGGCCGAGTCCAACATCATTGGCGAGGTAAAACCGCTTATCAAAATTAAGTGGTAAAAACTAAATCGTTCAATTTATCGTACAATTAATTAGGGACATTCAAGACTGAATGTTGATTTAAAAAATTATACAGGAAAAAAAAGAAAAAACTTATAAGGCATTTTCACCATGGCCAATAACATAAACGGCTATAAAAAGTTGTGTTTATTATTAAATAATAATTTTATGTTACAAGTTAACATGGAAACTGTTTATCCCACGATATTATGACGTATTTTTAATGTCGATACGATAACAAAAGGGAAATAGCAGTACTTCGCAGTATTATAACGTAAAATACATATATTTTAGAGATCTTTATAAAATAAAACGTTAAAATATTTCATATCACTAAATCTTACTAATATTATAAATGCGAATGTTTGGATGGATAGATCGGCCATTGTTCGTTTGATCATAATTCATAATTTTTTTTATTTAATATGGTTTACTTCTATAGAATGACTTTAATTGTTTAAAATTTCACTTTTATCGTTTGGTGTAATTTCCTTGTAAAAGGGTAACAAAGCTTTCGAGACAAGTATACGTGGAGTGAAATTATATATAATTTACATACCATATTTGAAGAACTTTCGTCTTGTGAACTTTTCTTTTTATTTTCATATTTTTTGTACAGTAAATTTGCTACATCCTTTTTCGCTGTATGTATTATACCCATACCAGGGAATCTAAAACAAAGAGAAACATTGAAAAACTGGCAATGTAAAAAAAAATAGAAAGATAGTCTTTTCTCGACGTAATATTACTAGAGTTTGCAACCAGAATAAGTCATCTTAGCGACTATAGTTTCCAATTATTCCCGGTAAATTGTGTTGCATACAAAGTTGTATTTAATATAACTGACGCCGTTTAGAATCTATTCATTAAGTGTGTGACTAATAAAATACTTAGCAACAAATTCAAGGCCATGTCATAACAACTTATATAGGTAGTTATAAACTAGCCTTCAATAAATTCCAATCATTGCACATCTTATTAATATGAAATCGACTACCATTATTCCGATAGACGTATCGGTGAATGGACTGATAGCGAAGAGCTTTGACCAACATCTTAAGAAGCTCTCCCTAAACAGTTGGATTAAGGGCCCGAAACAAAAGGCAGTTATCATAGAAACCGCACGCATCGTGAGAAGGTTCCTATCTCTGCAGCCCTGACCACTGGTTGTTTGAGTCATGGGACTCCGCAGCCTGTGGTGCTCTATTTTTAATATAATATATTTTGTATATTTTTTATTTTACATATGAAATGTAATATATTAAGAATAAGATTAACAAATGAATACGTAATAATTATAAATGCGAATGTTTACATGGATGGATGGATGTTTGAAGATATCTCCACAACAGCTCAACGGATCTCGATGAAATTTCGCATACATATAGGACAAAGCCTGGAGGAACATATAGCCTATTAATTATGAATATTTTTTTTCCGCGCCGAAGGAGTCGTGGGCGATAGCTAGTGATAATAAAACAATGACCGTCAGTTATAATTTATAAATGCACCATCAATCAAGTAACCAAATATATATAACGCGTGAAGTTAAAGGTTATCACGTATTAGACGTATTTGTTATTGCCTTACCAGCACCCAAACCGGGGCCACCCCAGTTGTATGAACGACATATATGGCAAACACATTTCTAACTTTTTTTGTCGTCATCATGTACCCCAGGTGAATATCATCTTTTTGGGACATGCTCCAAATTGAATGACACGTACGTTTAAAACAAATGAGAAACCACCTATTGTACCTCGCTGAACGCAACTCGGTCCTAAAATTGCGCCGGTATTACTAGACCAAGACCCGTAGACCCGAAGGAAAATGTTTCCTAAGAAAAACAATTAACAAAAGGGAAATCCCTCGGGGTCAATCTAAAGGTTCATTTCCACATAACTATATATGAACCTTTTGACTGAAGCATTTTGCGCTCATAAAGTATTGGAATACGTTTATCTCGCTCCTTAATGAACTTTAAAGCGTTTTGTATACGTGGAATTTTTCCATCAACAAAGATGACATGACTAATGGACCTTTGAAAATTTTAACTTACCCCACTTTATAACTGCCATGTTCGGGGACTGTCGCACTAACATCTCTATCCTGATCGTCCTCTAGAAGCCTGTGGGGATGTTCATCGGAATTGTTGTGCTGCGCTAACCTACACCTCACTCTTGCTTGACCACTATAGTTGACCAGCTAAAAATAACAGTTTTAGTGTGAATTCACCAGTGAAATGCATACATCATTTAGGTTCTAATTGCCCTGATCCATGGTAAAGTAATAAAAGGAGTCCCATTGCGTAAAATTAGCATTTTATAGCATATATTTACACTAAGGTACTGTTAATGTACCTACATATCTGCTGATTATGATTGTGACAGGAAGAGCTAGATAAGCTAAAACACCGTATTTGTTTCATAGTATATTTAAACAGCAATAAATATTCTGATTAAGTGTCCACGACATCCGTTTACGATATCAATCATTGTCTTTTAGAACCCGAACATTATGCCTAAATCTAAATGGATTATTAGAATCGCTAGATTCGCAATTCAAAGAATAAATGAACCGTTGAATTAGAAATCAGTACTCTATTTTACTTATTAAGAACTTTATATCTTAATAATATTATATGTCCAGAACGGCTGAATGGATCTATATGAAATTTAGTATACATATAGAACTTAGTCTGGAAGAACACATAGGCTATTAATTATCTTTTTTCTGAATTCCGCACGGCCAGAGTCGCGCATAGCTCATACTATGAAAATATAAATAAACTATAACTGGCGGTTGATAAAGAATTTAATAACAGTGGGTTTCTAAGATTCAAAATCTCCTTTAAAAACATATTGTTATCTCTGTTTTGACAAAGATGAAAGAATTTTATGTCAGAAAGCCACTGTTATGTAGCCTATGTCTATGACTATTGTATTGTAGTTCAATGGTCATTGGACAATACACACAAAAAACATTTATTCAATATGCCTGTTCATGTAACACTTCACCAAACTATAAATATTGCTATCAAGTTACAACAATGTTACACTGTTATGTTACACTTCTAAGAATCAAATCATTTAACTATTCCTAAGAAGCTAATTATGCAAAACAAGAGACAAAATTTCAACTCCTAAAATAAACAAAAAAACAGCACACCATGGTATATAATAGCTACTATTTATAATGAGAAAATAGACTGTCTACAGTCAGAAAAAGGATTTGGATTATTTATTTCACTTATTAAGAAAATCTGAACTATAACATGTCTTCTGCAGGAGATATTATAAAAATGTCCGTCCGTCATTATCTTTTATACTTTGGTTATGAAAATCACAAAAAGAAATTGCTTGACTTACCTCAACTGTTGGATGCGTTTTAGTTTTATTAAGAGCATATGATTTTCCCAGTAGACTACCATGTGTTCCTACCATTTCACTTTTGTATCGAAATCTAAAATGGTTCTGCGGCTGCTCAATAATACGAAGAAATGGCTTTTTTCCTGCAAAGGAAATAGTTATTAACATTGTGCCATCCAAGCAAGCAAACTGCAAATATTGCAAATATACACCTATCTAGAAATATAACTAGTCTTATCTAGAACTAGCTACTACAGAATATTGATATAAAAATCTTTTTTTTTATCCATATTCTTATAAATCTTATTGGAATATTATGAAGGCATCATAGTATATGATCATGTGAATGGTTTTTAGTAGACACCTGAAATACTTTGAAAATAATAGATATAACTAAATAAGACTAAAACTGTAGCACAGGTTAAAAATAAAGAATTTTTAACCACAATCTCAGCTGATTTTATATTGTGCAATAACTAAATGTTTCTATGAAATATGTTACATTTGTTAATAAAATAGGTAGATAATAACCCATAATAACATATTTTGCATGAATGGGTCAGCTCTACCGGTGTAACACCACAACCAAAAGGACAGGCATAAAGTGAAAGTCTCTCTGCATTTTGTTTATTGAGTGTGCATGCCCTAGGCCTAATTTAGGACACCTAACTCAGGGAAATATCCTCTTTCTGTCCGTCCCCTTGTTGATCAAAGGTAAGCAGTCACTTTGGTATTTTGGCAATTTCAGAGGCCGCTTGCTTGTTTGCAACTTAATTTAAAAAAAAGTTAATCTCTGCCTTTAACACTGACCACTAGCAGCTGTAGCCATTGAAAATATATTATATCCGTCAGATCTGAACAGTTCCATTGCTTGTTACCAACTAATACTATGCCAATCCAATATATTATGTAAAAAAGCAGTGATATTTGACACCATTTACAAATTTCCATTAAATAATGGTTTAGTGTAATTTGAGAACATGATCGAATTATTTTTGCAATGTAAACAAAGAGACTTCATTAAAAACAAATAGAAGATAAGGAAACAAGACTGGTATGAGGGCTGTCCTCAATGAATTTGGTGATTCATTGGCCTTCTTTCAATGCATTCTTTCAAGGGCTTAATTATATTGTCGCTATAAAAAATGAAGAAACATGCTTTTTGTCAATGCAGAACAATGTGTATTGTACTTACCGGCATCATAATTGAATTTATTATCCCCACACGTTAGAACCGTCAAGAAGTTTGCCAACTGGGGCACCTGTTGTGACGGAGAACTGTAAGGAGAATCCGAATGAGGGGATGGTGATTCCAAATTGGAAGATTCGCTTATGTCAGGTTCACTTGCAGACATTTTTGTCAAAATTATCAACCAGGTAAACACACAGTAAACTACACAATTTGTTATCAAAAGTTTAAGTTTACTCTAGTGGAACACTTTTACGACTTAGTTTAGTTTGACATAAAAAATACTTAATCACAACTATGGCATTTGTTATTTGAAATCGACATATCTATAATGAACGTAAGTTTGAATAATTTCAAAAATCACACTATCGTGTTTACACTTTATGCAACGTCAATCTTAAATTGCGATCCTGTGTGTGTCTTGCAGTACTGCTAAAATATTGTTTTGGTGTTGCCATGATTTTGTTTATAATTTCCTGAATATATGTGAAATTTTCTCACCACTTAGGTTTAAATGAATGTTTAAAGTTATGTTTTAAAATAATAATCCTGAATTTTTGACGATTACTCTATCTCCTGTAATAAAAATTGTAGCAAAACATTGAACAAGAAGAAGGAAAAAAGTTTCAATGATACAGCAGTTCCCTAAATATGGGTATATTTCATGCATGGCATCACTAAACCGATGCATTTCGATGACGCAATCAACCGGGGATTTACCAAGTACACCCGATGATAATGATTCACAAAAAGTCCCGAAGTGATGATAACAAGAACTAGATTGGGACTTTAGGATACGGAATCGTGAATTTCAAGAAACAAGGCCAATTATAAGATTAGTTTACACTTTTATTGTTTAAAGTGTGAATAAAAAATCAAAGGGTTACCTTTGCTAAATATAATTTCACAAAAACCGTGATATGAATACTCTGGCTGTTACGCTACGCATTTCGGGTTCTATTCCACTGCAACGCATTATATCGGCATGCGTAATAACGGAAATAAAAGAGGAACTTGGGTCACCTAAGGATTTGTAGATTTGTCATAGAAGAATCTCAATATTTTATTAGGGGTCCAAACCTCTCTTTGGATATAAATTTGTCATGTGCGCTATGTTAGGCCCAATAGCAGTTCTTTTTTATATGAGGCGTATAGAAATAAATAGCAAATTCAATTTTACATCAACCAAATCTATATTTTTGTGTATATGTGATTGCTTTTGCCACAACTATACATATGATTACATAGGAATTAAAAAGTTCACAACACAACAACTTTTTTTAATCTTTATTTATATAACAATTATAATCAAGGCATTTTTCATTATTACTAATTACATTTAAGGAATGTTGTCTACATGCAAATTATAAAAAGTAAAGACAAATAACATTAGTTAATTGTTTATTGATTTAAAAAAGTTAATTGTCTAAATACGATTTCGAAATAATCTTACGAATAAAATACATTAAAAACGATTAATAAACGATACTTGTTTATTCTTCATACTAGCTGCATCCTGTGGTTTTACTCGTGTCGTGTTTACTTAATGATCAACTTCTTCATACGACGATAGGAAATATATATTTATTGGTAATGAATTATGATGATAATTTTGTAAATTTGCATTATATAAAGGTTGGATTATGTTTTTTTGTGATTTTAAGATATTTTTATAGCATTCTTATAAGAGAAGAGAAATACAAAATATATTTTAGTATCAATCATAAGTTTCTTACAAATGTAAACATTTAGAGATTCTTAATAATTATTTATGATTGGAAGACAATTTTATATATATAAAATTTATATCAAAATGTAATTTTATTTCGTGAAATGTTTTTATTGTTACGTATTCTATGTGCCAATGCAAATATATGATATAAGAGGTGTTTAGTGATGGAATAATCTAAGATTAGTGTGGCTGAGAACAATATTGTGTTCATTACAGGCTTCGATAACCTCTTGATCGTTGTTGGAGCCGGATGGACTGCCGATATATCCAACGCCGCACTGCAAACGATATACAAACATGTAATAATACAATTATTAAGGTGGGGTTTCACTGGTAAAACAGATAAAAAATGTAATATACTTATATTCAGACTTAAAAATTGCGTTATTACAAAAAATCGTTAAAAATTAGTTTGAAATTTTATTCATTTTGGTACGTAAGACATGTCATTCACTTACCAAAATATATCACAACTTAAATGGATGTCTATGGGCAGCAAAATGATACTTTTTTTTTTCTATGAAAATATAACTCTGTTTAAAACATGCGTATAGTTATAAAATAAATATAGTTAACCTGCACAGCTCTATCGATATTGTCTCTGAAGGGGAAGAAGGCATCAGAGGCGAGGGCGACCTTGTCCAGCTGCTTCAGCCACGCCTCGCGCTCCGCCTCCGTCAGCGGCGCGGGTACTTCGCCCTCGAACAGAGAGTTCCACTGTTCCAGCGGAAGATCCGAACCTGTACACAAATATTTAACATTCCAAAATAAGGAAAATGATCGCCCACGTTGCTTAGTTGTCAACACTTGTTGTAAATTTTGCAAAAAAAACAAAGATTTTAATACATATACAACATTTATGACTATCTGTCGCCCGTGGCTCCGTCCACGAGGAATAAAAAATTAATAGTGTATGTTTTTTTCCAGATTATGTTCTAAATAATTCTAACAGTGGTAGAGCCCGCTTTAACATCTTCGCACGAATCGGCCCGGCTCGCCCGGTGAAATACCACGACCACACAGAAGACAGGCGTGAAGTGGAAGCAATTCCGCGTTTCGTCTGATGAGTGTGCGTCCCGGAGGCCTAATTTAGTCCTCTTTCCCTTCCCAGCCTTTTTCTTATAAGGAAAGGATGGGAAGAGGAAGTGGACTTTCCGGATGAGAGGATGCATGGAAAGGGAAGATATTTTCTTTCTGTGCATCCTCTCCTCCGTCGATTAAAGGTAGGCAACGCATATGCAATTGCGTGTGTCTATGGGCAACGGTCACTTCGCTATTTCAGCGATTTCAGGTGGCCGCTCGCTCGTTTGCCACCTTATAATATAAAAAAAAAAAAAAAAAATAAATCTATGCCAAATTTCAGCGATATTCATGCAGCCGTTCTGGAGATATCTTCTTCCAAACATTTATAATATTAGTAAGATTAAGTTTGCGGCTGTGCCACATGTGAAGTTTCTTGCAAACCGCACGTTTATGGATTGACCAGCCATCGAGATGGTGTAGTTGGAACCGGGTGGTCGTATAGCCCTTTATAGAGGTAAGTAGTAAAGTCATGAGCACAATGCTGAGTAAAGGTCTTATCCTAGTAAGCCTGTATTATTATTTTTTTATTAAGTTTTTATTCTCTTTACATTATTTTATCTGATTTGTAATCAAGAGTTTGCCTTCTGAATTGATGAAATGAGTTTATTATTATATACTAACCGACAGTGCCATTAACATAGTTATCAATGGCATTCGCCTGCACAGCGCGTGTGAGGCCGTGTCGGAAGCGCATGTTGCGCACGCGCGGGTGATGTCGCGCCCACCACAGCGCCGCCTTGCCGCCCGCCAGCCGTGTGCAGTGGATGCGCGACTGCTGACCCGCACCGATACCTACCACCTACACACATTAAACATTCGCATTTATAAAATTTGTGGTCTTCCAGACTATGTTCTACATCTGTGCAAATTTCATAAAGATCCATTGAGCCGTTGACCTTCAAACATCCATCCATCCATCCATTTAAACATTCACATTTATATTAGTAAGATAATGTGTTCTTACAGACTATGTTCTACATGTATGCCAAATTTCAGTGACATCCATACAGCCGTTCGCATTTACATTAATAAGATTAAAATCTTATTTAAGTGTAGAAAATAACCTTTAAAACAAAATAATTACAGTCCAACAAGACTTTTTAACATCATTATTGTATTTCTTTCGAATGCAATAAAATATTTTATAGATAATTAAAGAAAAAAAAAGAAACGTCAAACTATGACATTGTTGACAGTACTGAGATATCGACAGTGTTGCCGCAATACATTATGTAATATGTATTGTCTTTGGAATTAAAAAAAATGATCTAATTTTTTAAATTATTAGAAAATAGAAATATACCTGTCCATCTCTGGCAAAGCACACAGAGTTACTCTGAGTATACTTCAGTGCAATAGTAGCTACGATAAGATCCCGCACCGCGCTCTCTGGTAGATTTTTATTTTTACTGACAATATTCTTGAATAGATCCGGAGTTATTTTTGCATCATTGCGTCTCTGTTCTAATGTCATACCGAATATTGTCTTTTGCTCCATCAATGATGGTGTGTAAGATGGATCCATCTGGAATTAACAAACAGATTACTTCATTTGGTTACAAGTTCTACAAATCTATTTAAATAGAAAGATTCTATGTTAACTCTATTATTAAAGGTTCGTATTAAAAAAAGAACATCGCCCATAACCTCAATTGTTCAAAATGTAGATAAATTGTTTAAAAACATCTGAATCCAATAAAGTGGTTTACTTCAAAAAAAATTACATTACTAGTTGTCGCCCGCAACTCCGTCCGCGCGGAATTAAAATAATTAGTAGCTTGTATGTCCTTCCAGACTATGTTCTACATCTATGACATATATTACCAAGACTTGTTTAACTATTCTGGATATACGTAATAACAAATCCATTCATCTAGAAATTCGCATTTATAATCTTAGTAAGATTGCTAACCATGGGTTTCTGAGACCATAATGTCTATAAAACATATCGTAATTCTTGTCATGTGACAAAACAGAAATAACAATATATTTTAAATGGGGATTTTAGTCTCAGAAGCTGTCCAACAATTTTCTTACTACTATTACTTACTAATATTATAAATGCGAATGTTTAGATCGGTGGATGGATGTTTGTATGAAGGTATCTCCGGAACAGCTTAACGGATCATGATGAAATTTGGCATAGATGAAGAACATAGCCTGGAAGAACACATAGGTTAGTTATTAAGTTTTTTAAAAACCCGCACAGACGGATTCGCGGGCTACAGCTAGTAAATGATATAAACGAACCTGTAATACACAGTAATTGCCTCCTTTCTTCTTGCTAAGTATTTGCAAAGCTTCAGGCGTGTATTGCGGTGCGACAATGCCGTCCGACACCTCGCGCGAGATGATGCGGGCGGTGACGTCATCGCATACATCTGACAGCGCCACGAAGTCCCCGAACGAACTCATGCGGTCTGCGCCGCGCGCGCGTGCGTACGCGCACGCTAGCGGACTCAGCTGCGACACTAAGTCGCTCACCATGCATACTGCCGCCTGGTTTTTTTATATAATTACTTGTTAATCATAATAAAACATAATATCCCTCTCCTTATAACACTTACCGTGGGTTTCTAAAGCCAATTTGTTTAAAACATATTGTTATCTCTGTTTTATTTAAGATAATGACAGGAATTATGTTTTATACAGATATTTTGGCCTCAGAAACCGACGATTATTATCTTACGTATTTTGTCACCCCTCTCACCGATATAAGTGATATAAATTAGAAAATTAGTATAATATAAAATTATCTATTCCCTCTTCTTTTAACAAGTCAAACAATATGTTTTACGATTACAAACAGAAATTTTTATATTTAAAGCCGGTCATTAAACATCGGTGGCTCAGTGGTCAAGCACTTGACTTGCAATCTGCAGGTCCTGGGTTCAAATCCCGCCATGTACCAATGTGTTTTTCGATTTCCGATTTACATATGTACATTTATCCGACGTTCTTACGGTGGAGGAAAACATCGTGATGCAACCTGCACATATCTGAGAAGAAATTCAAAGATATGTGTGAAGTCAACCAACCCGCACTTGGCCAGCGTGGTTGACTTTGGCCTAATCACCCTTAACTTAGGGTAGGCTCCGAGCCCCTCGGTGGGGACGTATAGTGAGCTGATGATGATGATGATGATGATTAAACATCGGATCAGTCCTAAAGATGATTCATTCATCATACTTTTCGACAAGTTCTAGAGTTTAACCTCAATAAAATCTTACCTCTTCCTCAGTCAATGGTAGACCGACAGCCGCTCCCGCAGGAGAGACATGCTTGAAGCTGGCTGCAGCTGGTAGACCTAGAGCCTCTTTCAGTTCTTTCACCAGTTGCCAAGCATTAAGAGCATCACACAGATTGATAAAGCCCGGAGAACCATTCAGAACGGTTAAAGGCAGTTTGTCCAATGTCGTAAACAACTGAGCCGGCTTTTGGTGGGGATTCATACCTGAAATTATGATGTTGTTGGTAATTCTTTTTACAAACCTCTTTGTTATAGTTTTTGGTGTCAGAAAAAAATCCTCCAAAGATGTCGCCTTCGGCAGGGAAGACCCGCCATGTACCAATGTGTTTTTCGAATTCTGATTTACATATGTACATTTAACCGACGTTCTTACGACGAAGGAAAACATCGTGAGACACCTGCAAATATCTTAAAAGAAATTCAAAGACGTGTGTGAAGAGCAACCCGCACTTGGTCAGTGTGGTTGACTATGGTCTAATCATCCCTAACTTAGGGTAGGTTTTGAGCCCCTCGGTGGGGACGTATAGTGAGCTGATGATGATGATGTATGAATTTGTGTTGATGAATGAAATTCTATAAATTACGTACCATATCTTAATGTGAGCTGGGACTGTCCCGCTGAGAACTGCTTACGGAAGTAGTCAGAGATAGCCAAGTCATACTCTGATGTATGAGTGAAGGCTTTCAAAGCTAACCTTTGCCTGAAAATAATTCATATAAGTATTTTATCTTGAAATGTACTAAACTAAGGCCATTGGCTTTCGTTACAAACCTTGTTTCAAGTGATGTCTGATGATCTTTAGTGTTCTTTAGTTCATTAATGATTGATTCATAGTCCTTAGGATCACAGATAACAGTAACTCTATCATGGTTCTTAGCTGCAGCACGGAGTAAAGTCACACCACCAATATCTATGTTCTCCACAGCATCAGCAACTGTCACGTCAGGTTTAGCGACCGTTTCCACGAATGGATACAAGTTGCAAACGACTACACTGATCATATCGAACTTCTGACGTTTCATGTCAGCCTGGTCGGAATCCGTCAACCTGGTGGATTTTTTTAAAATGTTTTATATTTAGAATATTTAAACAATTGTACAAATGTATGTCATCTCAGTGAATTTAAGGTAAATGAGTGATTTTTTATGGTTGTTTCTGTAGTGAAACCCAAGGTATATGTAAGTTTATTTTTTTTTAATTCCACGCGAACGGGTCACGGTTAATGTTGTAACAAAAAAGAATTGTACCTAGATAGTATACCAGCATGTACAGCTGGATGCAATGATTTAACTCTACCACCGAGCATTTCTGGTGCCCCGGTGATGTCTGATACATCCAGTACTTTGAGACCGGCATTACGAAGCGCGGTCGCGGTCCCTCCGCTGCCCACTAACCCCAGGCCAATGTCTGATAAGCATTTCGCTAAAGGCAATAGCCCCGCCTTATCAGATACGCTGAGAAGAGCTGTAAAAAATAATTAATTTAATCAATAAATTATTTGATAGTGTAACTGTACCTATTAAACTAGTGCGTTGTGATTGTGCTACAGCTCATAATAAAAAAAATGATTAATATTTGACAAATAAGCCTAGAACCGATCTCTCTGGTTGACTGGTCAAAATTAATTCAGGAACATCTATAGTTAAATAACATCAAATATTTTCTATTTGAAAATCAATTTAATTTATTGCTAGCAAGTAGAAAATTCTAATTATTTTTTCTTTTAAGATGTACACTGTTTTTTGAATATGCCTTTATAAATAAATTCATCAGTATAAGGGGATAACATAATAATGAACTAAGTCAAAGCATCATAACACTTTTTCATAATGCAAACCAAAATTATTTTACTAAAAAAAAAATTACCTAATTTTCCATTTGCTGCCATGTTCTTCGTTTCAATGTTTGATAACACACTGACGTTGTGCCTCTAGCAAGTATTACAGTAACTTGACCTCTTCAACAGGGGTCCTGATAACAGATAATTTTGTTTGTTCTCAATTTTTCAGGGCTGTCAATACAGTTGTTACTAAATTATAACATTAATGACATTATTTGTATCAAAGTCAACATCGTAAAATCAAACCAGAAGATCCATAAAATTTTGTTTAAATTATTTAGATTAACATTTATATGTGCTACTGACCAAAATAGTATTTTTACTGACAGTGTTGATTTCCAAAATAGAGAAATCCTCTAAAAACACAAATATAGCTGAAATACCACCTTTCCTACCACATCTTATCTAATTACACTATCTATATACACTAATAACACTCACCATAAAGGCCGTAAAGGTAAATAAAGCTGGTGTCATCACCAAAGGATCAATGAGTCTAGTCATTCCTAATTAATTTATTAATTCTATAAAATATTATAATATATTGGACAGTGTCAGGTAATGTAACAATATATATTTTCCTTTAATATGTGACAACCCTATTATATTTGTTGATATGATGAAAATAATGATACAATTGCAAAGAGTTCATCTAATAAACAATATTCAAGATTAAATAAAACTAGTAAACATGTTTGATAATTTTGGTTGAAACACAAATACAACTCAGAAATATGATGAAATTGTTAAGTCAACCAGACAAAAAGGATTACAATCTTTCCTCTAACAGATGAAACTGTTTTAGTTTGTTACTACCCACCATCAATCAAATTTTATGAAGATATATAGGTGAACAGATGGATAAAGGGTTGAATACAAAAGAATGTGATTTTAGGTACTGCCCTCATGTTCTGCAGTGAATCCCTGTTTCTGTAAGTTCTCAATAAATCGAAGAATTATCAAGTGTTAAACTCTATCCCGGACCCCACGCTCGTAACAATCTGTAGCCCTGACTACTGGTCGCTTATGTCGTAGGATCTTTTATTCTGGGATATATAGAATGCTACTATTTTTACTATTTTGTATTACTTAATTCAATGACTTAAAAAAAACTTTCATACATTAATGTTTAGTTTCGCAACCGTTTTTATAGAACCTCATGGCATTACACAGGTTTCACAGAGGTTAGGAATGATAGTTATGTTTTTACAAACAAATTAAATACACTTAAGTGAATAACTTTGAATATAACGAACCTCAATTGTTGAGGTGGTTTGTTCTAATATTTTAATTACTTACTTTTTGTTGTATGTTTGATTCTTCTACTTTATTTATAAGAAACTTAATAATAACCGCATCAGAAATTAAAAACAAAACAAACAAGACTTGTCACTTATCAGTCAAACAAACTTCAATGTCAAATTATAGATAATAAATAATAGGGATAACTTTCATGACTCTGTTCCTTTCAAAGGCTATTTCTCTTTGTTTAATTGCTATCGTTAGTTGTCAGTGTCAACTGTCAAAATCTGATGTCACTTAAAGTCACATGGATATTCATGAAAATGAAATGTTTTGATTCCAACAATTTGAACTAATAGTTTAAAAATATGTCTCTTCCAGTGGTACCTACAAAACCGCCAGGAAAGAGCTGGAGAGAAATTAATCAGGAACGAAAAGCATTAAAACGTCAAAGAAATGAAGAAAAAATAATAAAGCGCGAGAAGAGGTTAGCTTTAGAAAAAGAAATAGAAGTGAAAGTGAAAGAAGAAGCAGAGATAGAAAAGAAAAATGCTGAAATATCAACAATTAGCATAGCTATTCCAGGTTCAATTTTGGAAAATGCACAATCAGCGGAACTACGAACATATTTGGCGGGGCAAATTGCTCGAGCCGCTTGCATATTTTGTGTTGATGAAGTCATTGTCTATGATGATATTGGAGATAAACTTAATACTAAAAAATCTAAATTGGAAGATGCTGAAGGATTAAAAATAGCTCGAAAAAGTTGCGTGCAGTTAGCTCGTATTCTTCAATATTTGGAATGCCCCCAGTATCTTAGGAAACACTTTTTTCCTATACACAAAGATTTGGAATTTGCAGGATTATTAAATCCTTTAGATGCTCCACATCACTTACGAATGTCCAATGACTTTAAATTCAGGTATGAAATGTGTTAAAGCACAAGTAAAAAAAGATGTTTACAATTATGTCAGACTGTCTTATTTTAGTAAAGATTTATAGAGGCACATTTTTATTTACAGGGAAGGGATAACAATGAACAAAAAAGTAAAACCAGGTAGAGGTTCACAAGTTAATGTTGGATTGTTACAAGATGTATCTTCTGACAAATTATTAAACCCTGGCATTAGGGTTACTGTTAAAATGCTACCTGCAGTAGAAGGCAGTAAGAAGCTAAAGGGTAAAATAGTGAGCCTAGCAACCCCAAGAGCTGAGACTGGTGTTTATTGGGGCTACACTGTAAGGATTGCAACTAATTTAAGTCAAATCTTTACACAATCTCCATATAAGGATGGGTAAGAACATATTTTTAATTTTAATATACACCTAAATTTGACTTTAATACTTGACCATAATGTTACAGATATTTATCTGGTAGGTATTACCTCATTGTCTTTAAGAATGTAAGACCTGACACTTGTTGTTTTTCAGATATGATTTAACTATTGGAACTTCAGACAGAGGTACTCCCATCAATGATATACCTGATAAAGGTGTTAAATACAACCATGCATTGATAGTATTTGGAGGTTTACAAGGCATTGAAGCTGCATTAGAAAGTGATGAACAACTTAAAGTGGATGATGCCAGTTTATTATTCAATTATTACATAAATGTTTTACCCAATCAAGGATCAAGAACTATCAGGACTGAAGAAGCAGTACTCGTAGCTCTTTCTAGTTTGCGAAGCAAGTTAAAAGCGGAAAATGAACCTATGGTTTTTAAAGATACTGGTATAGCAACAAGTTCAATATTCCCACAGCAAAAACAAGACATTTCAGATAATTCGGGTATCGAAAATAATGTAGATTTAAGCAAATTTGATTAAAAGATAAATTGTAAAAAAATAACTATACTTTATTTAATATAAGTTGTACAAAAATAGGAATGGAAGACCATTGGACCCATTTAAAGTTGTAACAAAGTTTATTCTTACACCCTATATAAAATTTATTTAATAGTTAACTTTTGTGCAACCTATACCAATTATGTCTTACACCATTATTCAGTATTTTTAACTTTATCAATAGCTGTTTGTACAGTATCTCTGAGTAACTTGATTGTTGCCATTTGATCTTTTGACCCGGTAACAGCTGTCCCCGATACAATCATATTTGCTCCAGCCTGGAAATATAAATTTATATAACACCATTATTTATACATTATAAATATCAGATCAGATATTATGTAGCAATGGAAAAAAAATGTATTTCTATCAAGAGAATACATGAAACAAATAATATCTTACTAATATTATAAATAAGAATGTTTTAATGGATGAATGCATGTTTGAAGGTATATCCAGAATGGCTGAAAGGATTTGGAAGAAATTTGGCATACATATAGAACATTGTCTGGAAGAACACACAGTGTACTAATCATGGTTTTTTTTAAATCCCGCATGGACAGAGTTGCAGGTGACAACTAGTGAATAATAAATTATGAATTGGAAACAGTAACTTACATCAGCACAACAATCTATTGTAGAAGGTCCCACACCACCATCTACTTCAATATTTAGTAGGGGGTAATGTTTTCTGAGGTACTGGACTTTTGCCATTTGGTCCTCCATGAACTTTTGACCTCCAAACCCAGGCTCCACTGTCATAATGAGCACCATATCTGCAACAGAAATATATTCCTCCACCTCCTCCACAGGTGTGCCTGGCTTGATAGCAACTCCTGCCTGTAAAATTTACAAAATTATTTGTTTATGTGAAATATAAGTATTTTATTTTTCTTCATCAATGGGTGCAGGAGGGCTTCACACAGGGAATTTATATTGACATGACATTAATTTATTTCATGGTGGAAAAAACTTTCAATGGCTAAACACCCCAATTTTAGGGCTCCGTAACTCGAAAGAAAAAATATGGAACCATTATAGGTTCACTTTCTCCATCTGTCTGTCTGTCTATGAAGACCTTTTTTCTCAGGAAAGCATGGAGGTTTCAAGATGAAATTTATTTCCATTTTGACACACTAATTGTGTCAATAAGATGTAATTAATTAATTATATCATACATAAATGCACTGTTACCTTCATTCCATGTTCCTTTATTTTTCTACAAATCTCTTCAACATTTGTTATTGGTTCAATGTGGAATGTATACTGGTTCACACCTGCATCAGCCATAGGTGCAATCCACTGCAAAAATGATGTTAAATTCTATATAGTATCTATAAATATACATTAAGCAGAGACCTTTATGAATGTGACAATTATCACTTAGTTGAGAAGAAGGTATTAATATAGAGTAAAAGATTTTTATTCCCATTGGTTTTTGCTCTTTTTGATCCCTTCCTGATGACGGTATTATTCTATAATTTAATTATTTTTTTAACAAGAGGATAACTTAATCATATATCAATTAATACAACACAATTACCTGTTCAGGTCTGGACACCATCATATGGGTTTCAAAAAAAGCATCTTTAATGTGATTCCGCAAGCATTTTACAATTGGATGGCCAAAAGTTAAGTTAGGAACAAAGTGTCCATCCATCACATCTAAATGCAAGTAATCCGCACCATTATCAATCAGTTTTTGAGATTCTTCAAATAATTTAGATAAGTCTGAGTTAAGAATGGATGGCCCTATAAGAGCTTTTAATGAACGACTCATGTTGTATGTAGGCCAAATTAAAATACACTATTGATAATAAGATTGCTGTAGTATTTAATAGGGTTAAATGAAGGTTAACCTTATCCCTACATCGAAGTTAGATAATTGAGGTTATGTTATGTTTATTTTCTAAACAATGTTGTCAATGTCATTGTAATAACAGAAGAGAGACAAAGGCAACAAGGTCTTCCGCTACTTTGAAAATATTTTTTATAGTGCGACATAATTTTTATAATACATTAATTACTTATTCGAATGTAAGAAATTACTAACTAAAGGAAAAAGCAACATACGATGTAAACATATTTTAAAGTTTGTTACATTTTTCAACGAAATTTTTTTAACCATCTAGATTTACCATCTGGGTTGATCTTTCTTTTTCAGCGAATTTATACACCATTTATAAAAACGCTTTATATATTTATGGAAAATATTCAGTATTTAAGCATATTAGTCATTTTTCATATTTTCTTCTACAATAATGTTGAATGTTATTGCAACTTTAACAGTTGTGATGATTCACATATTTCGCTATGTAAATTTGAGGCGAGTATTATTTTATTTCAAGTACCCATAGAATACCACAAAGTAATCAACACCATATCAATGTTGTGGGTAGATTTACAAGGCAAAAATTGTTTTATTACTTCAGACTAATGATCCAGTAAACCGTTGCATCGATTATGAAAAAACCGTTATAACAAGCAAAGATAAACAAGATATTCTGGACAAAATAAATAGTAGACGGGATAAAGTGGCATCGGGCGATATACGTTCTTTACCTTCTGCTGAAAACATGATGAAAATGGTTAGTATATGCATAATGAAGTTATGGATTCACTTTCTTAGAACTTTGTAAATCCGAATTGGATGACTTCTTCGACAAAAAACTTAACGAATCGTATAATTTTCACCAGCTATAATTTTATATAAATCTTCTGATAGAGAGTTATGGAGGAGTAGTACATACTGTGCCGACCCTCAATAGGGATAAGGGCAGATGGTGATTCTGTTCTTGAACTCTTGTCTTATTAAAATTATAGATAACTGTAATCTATCTCTGGAACCTGTAGTTTGAAAATCGTAAATATAAACATTTTATTACTATTTTATTTTCAGGTATGGAGTGATAGTTTACAAAATTCTGCGCAAAAATGGGCAGACCGTTGTTTGCCATTTAAAGAGTTGGACTATAAATACTGTGGAGATTCGGGTAATTTTATTTCGCATTCGCAAAGTTATACTTCGTCATATTACATAGTAATGGCCTGAGAATATTAATAATTACTTTTTTCTTCCGGGAAGTTAATAAGTAAGAATTGTTTGATGGCCTACAATGGAAAAGCCAACGTATGATGATTGATGGAGCTCTTCTATTATAATACGTTAGATAAATATATTTTTATAAGAATATAGTAAGAAGTATAAACACTTATTGCAAGAAATATTTTAATAAATATAATTAAAGGAATTAAAAAACTATAATTTCTGAGAAACTCGGATAAAAGTGCACTTTTACAATACAGATGGCGTTAAAATCGGTCAAAATATTGCCACAGTGGTCGGCGACTCGCCCGGTCTGACTCCAGCGATATTAGTGGACGTGTGGTATATGGAACTTTTGAACATGAATTCTTCATTAATATCACGATATCGGCAGTACGTTACATTTTTATATTATCACTTAACTCATATTAGTTAACCCCCCTTTAGTATAAATTTAGTATGAGAAATATACACTAAAGTTATCCTCAACTTTCTATTAATTATTGTGAAGGCGGCGGCAATATATAATAGTCATTTTCCATGAAGTATTATGTACTGTACCTAGTGTATTGTTTTAGATCTAATCAAACCCGTCAGCATCATTACGACTACTTCACACAACTAGCTTGGGCAGAATCCTATCAAGTAGGATGCGGTGGAGTTAAATTTAAGGTGAGCTTATAGTTTTACTTTTAGATTTTTTAATATCAAGATGACTTTATATGTTACACTAGCTGTCGCCCGTGACTCCGTCTGCGTTGAATTAAAAAATAATTAATTAGTAGCCCATGTGTTCTTCCGGACTATTTTATACATCTATGCCAGATTGCAGCAAGACCATCAGCCGTTCCGGAGATACCTTCAAACAAACATCATCATTCAGACATTCGCGTTAATAATATTAGTAAGTTTTATATTACGTTATTTAGTAACTATTTGAGTTAAAATAAAGCGGAAATATATTTCAGTTTATTTAAGTAAAGAGTTGTAGATAAAGCACGTAATGTATAACACAATTATCCAAATATTGTGTTTACCTTCGATGTAAAATGCTGTCCGTTTGAGATAATAAATGTTGCTTTAGTACAGACACTGGTACCTACCAGAATTATTATGTAAAGGTGTTTAATTTTTTATAATAAAAAAGAAATATAGGTATATCGATATAGTCGCAATATCTCGAACAATTCAAATAACATCTTCATTACCTATACTTTTAATATGAATGAAATTATTTATTATAAAGTAATCATCAAATAGATCTTTATAAATGTACCACCTGTAGTCGGCGCGGAATTAAAAAAAAACATAATTAGTAGGCTATCTGTTCTTCCAGAATATGTTCAAACTAACATCCTCTATCCATCCAAACATTGACATTTATATTATTAAGATTGGTATAAGAAAATTTATTAGAATAGATAAAACAAAAGAACTTAAAAAATAATACTTTTCAAAGGATTTAACCAATGACAGAAGGAACAGAACTATCAACAGATTGGTTTGTAATTTCTCGCCAACTGGTAATCAAATTGGGCAATCGGTTTATCACGAAGGTTATCCTTGTTCTCATTGTCCTTTTGGCGGTTCCTGCGACATGAAATATAGGTTTTTGTGCAGTAAGTCTTTTAATAATCCTATAATATAGTCTATACAAATAGTTACAATGCGACCTCCAATTCCATATATGCGGCGATGGGCGCCTACTAATATTTTATTGTACACTTACGATGCTACTTTTATTGAAAGTCAAACACCTTTTGCACTTCTACCTTTTTCCATCAAACGTCGTCTCAGTTGATTTATTTTCCTATATTGAGCTAACCTAACGTCTCATTTATCTATCTTTTTAACATTAGCAATACTAACATTAAAAAAGCCCAAGATAAAAATTAACTTTCTCTCTATCTCTATCTCTCTCTCCCTCTCCCCCCCTCTCTCTCCCTCTCTCTCTCCCTCTCTCTCTCTCCCTCTCTCTCTCCCTCTCTCTCTCCCCTCTCCCCCCCTCTCACTCCCCCCCCCTCACTCTGTCTCTCTCTCTTCACACCTCTCTGCCTTGTTTGCATTCCACAAGGTGGTGGGATCAGCTAAATACCCTTCACTTTATCAGATAAAATCCCAGAGGTATGTAATCTGTACGTAACTGTTTCTTTCGTTTCCTAGATGCTGAATTTCAAGAAAATACCAATGGAAATATAAACAACAGTGATAAAGAAGTTTTTAGTAGCAATTATAATAATGTTACAATTAATACAAGAGGAAATATAACTAACAATGAACAGCCAATAATTACAGACAAATATTCTAACGCTGTTCTTGAAACTTTTGGGTCAGAACAAGGTGAAGAAAACGTAACAGGATTTGATTATTTTGCTCACATGTTACGCTTTACTAGTTCTACTGAAAAAGCGACAAGTCATTTAAAAACATGCAAAGATGTGATACCAGTTGATGATTTTATTGAAATATTTAAGAAGCGTTTGATAAAAGATCAAATGTTGAAACAATATTTATTGGCATCAAAAGTATTGGAAGGGAAGGAAAATCTTGAAAATGGCTACAAAGATGCCACTGTAGCTGATATTATAAATCATATTCATAGCACTAAAACAACATCAACGACACCTAAACCTACTGAACCGGATTATTTTAACTCGACTTTACTTGCAAATTTAGTCGAGGCAGTGATTTTTAGAAATAACGGTACGAAAGAAATAATGATATTTGCAGATTGTAATGTAGTATGTTTTTGTTATGAGAACACTAGCTGTCGCTCACGGCTCCGTCCGCACATATTAAAAAATAAAACATAATTAGTAGCTTAGGTGTTCTTCCAGACTATGTTCTAAATGTATGCCAAATTTCATCGAGATCCGTTCAGCCGTTCTGGGGACATTTCAAAAAAATATCCATCCATTCATCTTAACATTCGCATTTATAATATTAGTAAGATCATTTGCAGATAACTCATCCACAATAGATGCTGTAGAAGATACTACTAATTCACTGTCAGATGTTAGTGCTATAAAAATTAAAGCTGAATATGGAGAAGTTTTGACCAATTTACATTCAACTGGACATTATTTCTTTCCTGAAGACGACAATGAGCAGAATACCAATGAAACAACAGAATCGTATTACGATAATACTAGTCCAGCTGTTTCTGATATTGTATTGGAAATACAGGAATTAAAACGAGGTCAAGGAACTAAAGACTTTTTGGATGAAATTATTGATTCCGATTTCGATACAGATAATGTAACTAATTCTGATTTTCCGTCATCTACAATATTAAATTCCGATGAAAATGGTAAATAAGTTCATTAATTAATACCACAGACTGTCACAAATAAATAGAAAACTAAAATATAGTAATACTATCCACAGAAAGTGAGAAGATTTTATCAGAAAATTTCAAAATTACTCTAACAAAGCTACCTTGGAAGAGACGTAAACGATCACCACTAAAGGGACAAATAGATATGAAGTTTACAATAAGTGACAAAAAACGGAAAAGAAAAAGTCACAAAGCACAAAATAGTGATGAAGTTGTTCATGTAATTAATTACGAGGAATTTTTAAGAAAACTTGCATCAGATTTAGGTGCCCTAAAACTAAATGAGCGATTTCATTGTACCGGAGCAATTTCTAATTCGGCCAAAAATAACTCATTTTTTGTCACATGGTATTTTATTGTTTTAAATTTAATTTTATGAGAAGATAATAAATAATAAAAGCCCAATGTTCAAAAATGTTGTCACTTTTATTGCAAGTTTTATTTAATTATTAGTCAACATTCTATTTCTGGTACATTATAAAGGAAAGTACAACGATAATTTGATTTATATTTTTATTTCGTTTGAATAATAAACAATACATAATAAATAAATAAATGAAGAACGATTTTTATGTAAAAATTATACTACAAGATAGTATTAAAAGCTCTAAAGAATAATAATTATCTCTCCGGTTTCCATTGCATAAACATTTTCCAAGTAGGTTTCCTTTTTTATTTTTCTCCCACGTTTGTTTGATTTTACTCAAAACCTTATAATATAGGTCACCGTAATATAAGTTTTCGTTATGATTTCTTCCACTCTTTCTCATAATTCTTTTATAGATCAATGGGTAATTTTTGTTTCTAGTATCATCTCTTTTAGCTCTTCCAGACAAATTATAGCAGAAACAATCACTGATGTCTTTGTCTTTTCTTTCCTCTCTATTTAATAAAGTAGTGGTAAGCAATTTCTTTTTAGAAGAATCATCTAATAATTCTAATTTATCTATATTTTTGTTATTATAAATTGCTTGTCCTCGAGAATTTTTACGACGGACGTCAAGGGATCGACGTTCACAATAGTCGTCGTCTATTTCTGTTGTCGTAACAGTATCATCCGTTTCTTCAGTACTTGCGACTAGTTTGTTTCTATCCATATAATCACGAGTACATGTTGATGTACGTGTACAACCATCAACATAACCTGGAGGAGTTCGTGAACCTCGGTTATTGGGATCGTTGTCAATAATAACACTGCCGTTACAGTCTGTCATTTGTGTGATTGTCCAGGTGCAAGTTAGCTTGCGTGTACAATGTTTCATACGTACAAAAGGCGTATTCGCTGTTATTTCTTTTGTGGTAGCGGCTATAGTTGATTCTTTAGTTATAATACCTTGACGTCTCGCATCCACACCTTTGTTACGGAGTTGCATTAGCTCATCAAATGATAAATATTTTTCTGTTATCGAAGGCAATTCTCTGTTTAGATTAGTTGTTACTGTCATTAGAGTTATTGGTTCAATACTGGTTAGTCCTGTTTTCACTTTCGTGTGTTTCAATTGTTTACTTGATAATGTCGTATATCGAACAGCTGTTTTAAATTGTGATGTTTTTTTCTGCATAGTATCATCCATTTGCCAAAAAGGCATTAAGGTTGTATATCTGGGGTCATTTCTTTTATGTCTTTGCCTGAAATTCCAAGTTGAAACAATGAGAATTATTAGAATTAGTATGAAAATATCGAGAATATGTTTTATTACCTGCCTGTAAAAAGGATTATTTTCTTTTCTTTTGTTAATATTTACTAAATCAAGTCTTTCCTTCGCTGGTACGTGTGTTGAAAGTTTATTCGGTACGTTTTCTCGTCCAATTCGTTCGCGTAAATGTAAGTTAGGTAATAAATCGTAGTGTTGGAACGTACCAGAGTTTTTACTAACCACATTTGTGAATTCATCTTGTGTTCTACGAGAATTTGAACAAATTATTTGCGGGTTGTTTTTTAAGCATTGACAATAACCGATCCAGGATGTGGTTCTTTGAGTGGTTGTAGTATACGAGTCGCATGAGCATATTGAATAAAGGAATGGCGAAGTCGCTTGTATATTTTGATTTGTTTGAGTCCAATGTTGATTTTTATAACCCCTTGTGCATTCAGCTATTTTTTCGTAATCACAATTACTTCGTAAAGGGTCTTTAGTAAAAGGTAAATTAGTTTTTCTAGTGCAAGATGGCTCTTGTTTAAGTTTTAAAGAGTCCTGTTTGTTGAATGGGGTTAAAGAATATATAGAGTCGAATTTTTGTGGTCCAGATTCGATTTTCTTATTCATCATATTTAAGTTATTGGGTGCGTCGAGTCCGTGGAAGACTCGCCAGGGATTTTCAAGTTGATGATTGTTGTGATCTCTAACTTTAGATTGATTTATTGGTTTTTCCCAAAAGTTGTGTTGAGGATATCGTTTTACAGCGGCTAAAATATATATTATAAGATTTTTTTTTATTTGAAATTATAATACTATTCTTATTAATTTCAAGTTTATTATTCTTAATTACGTACCGTGAGTGTTCATCATCAATCTGCCCTTATCCCTATCGAGGGTCGGCACAGTATGTACTACTCCTCCATACATCTCTATCAGCCGTCATATCCGAGTCTACCCCCTTCTTACGCATATCCTCTTTCACACAGTCATTCCATACTTTTTTTGGTCTTCCCCTACCCTTGTAGCCATCCACATTCAATCTCATTACTTTTTTGCTTATATCATCATCATCCCTCCTCATAACATGTCCAAACCACGCTAATCTTTTACTCCTCAATTACGTACCGTGAGTGTTGTTCATAGATATCGTAGTTAGCTTCCGACTTTTTATTTTGTTTGTAATCTTATTATTTCGGAATAAATCGGTGTTATTTGACAAATTAATGATCCTTAGTAAACTTCTAACTCCACCAGGAGTTCGTGATGTTTGCTTATCATCTAAAATAGAATAAAATCAATATTAATAATTATAGTGTCGCACTGTGGACGCCTGCTTGACTACGGGGAAATAGGACACTAAGCATAAAAAATATTAGCATGGTAGATTTGAAACACGATTTATAGTAATACAATAGTTTTCGTTCTCAATATCCACCGCTTCGCCGTAGCAACCACGAGGCATTCGCGCGTCGACAACGAATTAACGCACCGACATCACAATCAGAAAGATTCTGTTGGTTTTAGAAACCGGTAACCTTAAACTATTAGGCTATTAGTGTAGCAATTATTACCTTCAAGCTGTATTTTATTACATAGTCCTTTATATTTGAAATCTGGTACCATGTTATCAGGACATTGGGTAGCTGGGTATCCAATTAAGTAGACTGGCTTTCCTTTAACATTACCTTTGGGAGCAAAGTTGCATACGAGCCTTTGTACTCGTACATTTTCTAACTAAAAAGTTTTAAAATTAATTTATCTTTGTAAAATTTAAACTTAGTATATTAATAGTAAATTTATTTACATAGAAGCTTGCCTGCCCGCATCCAACGGTATCGGTGTTTGCCCAAATTAATTGAGTAAAATAGCTTGTTCTGTTGTCAGTCCTGTGTAGATCAGAAACTCGTTAAAAAATCTCTTATCATCATAAGCTCACATACTACTACGTCCCTACTGAGGGACTCTGAGCCTACCCTAACTTAGGGATGACTAGGCCATCGTTAACCATGCTGGTCCAATGCGGGTTGACTTCACACACATCTTTGAATTTCTTCGTAGATATGTCCGGTTTGCAACACCATGTTTCCTTCATCGTAAGATCGTTGGATAAATGTACATATTTAAATCTAAAACACATTGGTACATGGCGGGATTTTAACCCAAGACCGACAGATTACAAGTCAAGTTCTTAACCCCTGAGCCACCGACGCTCCTTTAGTATAATATAATTTTACTTTACACAGTTTGTAATTATTTCTATGCTAATTTAAACAAAGTAAGCCCTTTGAAAGCTTATATTCATACGTAAAAAGGTTATTTTTATTTAAGTCTTGCGGTATTAAAACTTTTTTTTATAAGTTTTTTTTAACCTGCCAAGCATGAAGTTAATTACTATATAATAAAAATATACATATATGTAATATTTATACTCATTGTAATATGTGATGCTTGATCTGTAGTCCACTGATTGCATAAACCATATTTCTATAAAATTCGCAATATTAAAGTTTGAAGACAAGTCAAACATCGTGGCTATGTTCTGGCCAACTTCAATATTTTCTGTGAAAAAAAAGTTTAAAAAAAGGTTTTACTGTATTTATTCAGTTGACCTAATATATGTTTTAAAAATATTCTTTTTTCAAACCTAATACGAAGAATTGATAGTTCAAACTTTATAGGCTTCGTTGATAGACACACTTTACACTTAAAATGGGTAATTCCAAAACATCTGGTAGAAAATATTATCCTGGTAACTATAATATCATTAGCTATCCATATTTTACAATTTTGCTTAACCTTATCTTAAAATTTTCACAAATTAACTGAAAAGGTGAAATATCCTAATGGCCGCCAAACATTTAATATTCCTCTGTTTACTAATTTTGGCGTTACATCGAAAGGAAGATGTAAGTAAATTAGCAGCCGACCTAATTACATTGTAGATTGTTTGTGGAAAGAAATTGATGAATTCGTCTTACCTAGATTGCGACAATAGTCTTCTTTATGCGGTCGTGATAGATCACACTGGTCGGCCCACCGCTGTGCGAAAATTGCTAATTCATCCGACCAAACCTTTAAACGATTACTTATTATAAATTCTGTTTACTTCAAAGAAATAGGTTAATAAATTATGATTTATTTCAACCACGAAATTCAATTAAATTAGAAAAATAAATTGTATCTCATTTTTGTTATTAATTATAGGATTAATAAATAAAGAATGAAACTGGTAGTATAGAAAGAAGTAAAAGTACGATTGATTCAGGAAGGAAAATTAATTAGATTGTTTTGTGTTGCACCACATCTATTGTTGATTAAAAAATAAAACATAGAGCACCACCGGCTGCGGAGTCCCATGACTCAAACAACCAGTGGTCAGGGCTGCAGATACAGGTACCTTCTCACGATGCGTGCGCTTTCTAGGATAACTGCCTTTTGTATCGCGCCCTATTGTTTATTAATTATAATTATTATGTTTCTTACAATTTTTCTCATATTTCCAGCACCTGGTAGTTTCTTTGATCGACCTAATGCAATGAAATTTCTCCTCGAATTAATTCTATCCACAATCGATTTGGTATCTTCATTTGTTAGTTTACTCTTTTCATCGTATTTTATACATGATATACTTGGTCCTGCTTTCTAGTAAAAACATAATTAATTAAATATCTTACTAATATTATAAATGGAAATGTTTAGATGGATGTTTGTTTGAATGTATCTCCAGAACGTCTTAATGGATCTTGATGAAATTTGGCATACATATAGAACATAGTCTGAAAGAACACATAGGCTACTAATTTCGTTTTTCAATTCCGCCCGGATGGAGACGCGTGCGAAAATTAGTTTATTAATAAATGTAAAAACTAAACATCATTAAAATACTTAGATTACTTACTGGAAATAAACAAAGTGTATGATTAGCACATATCTCACAGTAATCGTTAGAGAAACCACTTACAAAATAAACGTAAAATAATATTACAACTAATTTGTCTTTTAGCATAGTAAAATGCGGTATATAATAAAATTGTTGACACATTTAAAATATAATGAAGCCGGTAAAGCCTACGAGATTCATGAAACTGAATATTAAATGCTTCATGTCAGTCGTCAGTTATAATGGATTTTATTTACCTCTGTTATGTTTTTTATGTTTTACATTTTAGTTACAATGAATTCATATATGTTGGATATAAATTGCGCAATAATACAAAACAGTGATGTAACTAATTGGGTATTTAATACAAAGAAAGTTGAATCATCAAATCGACAAAGCGGTAATAATTTGTAAACATTTATATTTATACTAGCTTTCGCCCACGACTACCTCTATTAATTAAATAAGTAGTCAATGTGTTTTCCTGATTATGAACTACACGTGTGCCAAATTTCTTTAAAATCTGTAGAGCCGTTCCGGAGATATCTTCAAACAAACATAGATCCCTCCATCTAAACATTTGCATTTATAACATTGGTAAGATTGTATTTCAGACACGTCTGACCATACTGCCCAAACTGTAAGTTATCAAGAATATTTTCGAAATTCAAAAAGAAGCAACAAAACTTACAATTTAAAATCTAACATTTTCGATAAAATGCTGTCAGACGAAATGTTAATTATACAACAGAATTTGCATAGAAAAGACATAAACCAAATTCCTTCTGTATACATTTCTACAGCGAATAATGCTCCGACGCCTACACTTGAGGTTAAACAAAAATGGTCAGTCATGAATTTTCTATCTAATACATTAAATGAGTCTTATCATACAGATGGTACACAAAATGAAACAACTAATAAAATTAATAAAATCAATAAAGAAGGTAGTGACAACAAACAAATATGTTATAACAATTCTAGAAATAAAATTGTTGAACTTCGTAGTTTAAATGAATCACCGGATATTACATCAGAATATTTAGAGAATGGAAGAATATGTACATGTATGAATACAAATACATATACAAGATGCAATCATAAATGTACAGGTCCTATTCAAGAACATATAACACATAGTAACACCGACCATCTTTGCTCCAGAACTATAACAAGAAGTAAAGACACACAACCAAATATACCATTTTTTATTACTACAGAAATGTATAATTTTTATACAGTAACACCATACCCTATATATTATACATGGATAGATGATATAAAAAAGAAAAAATCTAAACATAGAAAGAATAAAAAACCCGAACATCTACATAGTATATATTATGATAACAGTGAAGAAAATAATAGTCTTGAAAATACTGATTTTGATGATGATATTATTGAAAAAATTAAACACAAAATAAATCCAGATAAAGATGAAGATAAAGGGAAGTCATCTGAAGGAAAAAATGTAGTTATTAATGTAGAATATGAAGATAAAGAAACACTAAACAACGAGAAGAGCGATGATGGTGGAATAAACGATATACTTGAGCAAGGAGAAATACAAATTTCTGATAAAGATAAATTCACTAATCAAATTGTTAGTGATTTGAAAAAGTATTACAATGATGTGGTGATAAAAGATTGTTACTGCT
>NW_013530872.1:2724969-2898844 GCF_000836235.2 Papilio xuthus
ACTAGCAGTAGGGCAGGAGGACCACTCCATCTCCGGGATGTTGAAATCACCCAGAATCATTACTTCATGATTTGAGTTTAAATTCAAAAGAACCTTATTTAAGTTATTATAATAATGTTTCACCTCCTGGTAAGTAGCAGACAGAGATGTGAATTATGGGATTATTAGAACTCGTAGGGGAAATACTAATCCAGACATCTTCAATATTGCTTTCCCACATAGATTGTCTGACAGCTATAAAGTGTTTTTTTACAGCGACAAGGACTCCACCTCCTTCGGTCTTTTTATTAATAGTTGAGATTCTATCCCTACGATAAATATTATAACGACTGTCCAGGATTTCGGAGTCGAAGACTCCGCTATTAAGATTTGTTTCAGTTAGGCAAATAACGTCGTAATTACAATTTAATGAATTCAAGTACAATTTATCTAATTTCGAACGAATACGATTAACATTTTGATAATATATTAACATTATAAGTTAGTGCGTGGAGATATAGCTATAGCTTAAAATATAAATGAGAAAAGAAAAAAAGAAAGTAAGCGCAATGATAGTAAATACTACTGTAGTTTGCTTAGGCTACTGCTATTCTTAATTAAGAGTGCTGGAGAGGTATCATCCTTCCTGACGTAGATATTGCCATATTTAATCCAAACATATTTGTAACTTTTTTCTTTAGCAGCCTTTCTGGTTTCAGCGTGAAGACTTTTTAGGTAAGGCGGCAAATGTTCCGTAATGTAGACAGCTTGCTTATTGCCAGGTATACCCAAATCAGTGGTGTTGAGAGGATCGTTTTTATTGCTTTTGTTGTATTTTTTAAATGCAGATATTATGATGTCACGCTGTCTTTCTGTTGCTAGCGTTACTAGTATATTGCGGGGTCGAGTGGACTGCGGGTTGAGTTTAGCCACGCGACGTACACAACGAATGTTTGCTTCTTCGATAGGGGCTTGAATGACAGAGAAAAGTTGCTTAACGGTCGAGAGGATGTTCTCATTTCGTCTGTCCGGAACTAATTGAATTTCAACATTAAGACTACGCGAAGATTTTTCCAATGCATCTAACCTTCTTTGAACATCAGTGAGTTCAGCCTCAAGGCTAGTCTTTTGTTTTTGTAGTTCGAGGATTGTTTTACTCGATACATCTAGCTTTGCCTTTAACTCTGTTTGTTGCAGCGCAAGAAAGTCCGTTGTTCGTGTAAAATCATCCTTAAGGTTTTCGATTTGTTTTTTCATGAGAGAAGTAAAACTATCCATTAAAGTTGATTTCATCGTTTCGAGTTTTACGTCCAGTAAGCTGCTTATCTGCTGCAATGTAACCGCATTTCCCGGCGGAGATGTATCGGAGCAAGAGAGCGAAGTGTTCTGCGGCTGTTGTGCATGTTCTTCCCTGCTCGGATCATCGCTCGGTGGAGTCGAGGCAGGCGGGGAGATGCACGACATCCGCGCACTGGCTTGAGTCTTGTCGCCCTTGCGCCTAGTTATGTTGTCGCACAAAGGACATTTCCATGACCTTTTTAGTTCGCGAGCGTTTTTGTTGTAAAAGGATGTTGTTAAATCAACACAACGATAGTGAAAACCCTTTTTACAGTTTGAGCAGACGACCACTTCATCTTTTTTACGGAGTGGGTACATCGGTCACAAATCATTATCGTAATAGCACAGGTGCCACAGAGTAGAATAAATCGAATGCTAAGTTCTATACAAAATTGCAGTACGACAATGACGCGATTTATGTACTGTTCTATAAAGTGCAATAACTCTGTACTATGACATTTAAGCGATACTGAGACACTGCCTAATATTAATTGTTAGTCGACTGATAATTGGTTAAAAAAGGCACTCAACACTAAAAAAATGTCACAACCACAATAAGTTAAACTAAGTTGATTGTATCGTAATTATGTAAATTAATTTTCTGCACTTTATCTCTTTTTAAACAAAATATAAACCGGAGCGCAGTGTTCGTGCGACCGCGCGCGCGGTAGGTGATTAGGCCAACATTGCTCAAATCTTTCAAGTATTTCTATAGTGGAAAGAAATAACGTTACTTCATATTAATATTATAAATGCGAATGTTTAGATGAATGGATAGATGTTTGTTTGCCATAGACGTAGAACATTTTCTGGAAGAACACATTAGCTACTAATTAAGTTTTTTCTTAATACTGCACGGACGGAGATGCGAGCGACAGCTATTACGACATAATGCCTGTTTTAATACCAGTACAGTAAGACAGTGGTGTTCAAAATCAGCGCTGGTATATAACTGGCATAATATAAACACTAACTGTCGCCACTAAGCAAAATCTAGTCTGTGTCAGACCAGCGATACTGTCGTACAGTACTGGCATAATGTAAACCAGACATAATGGAAATGCTGCTGGGTAAATTATAAAGTGAAGAGTCCCTTTGTATAATTTTTGTTAAAGAAACAACTCAAGTATTACTTTGCGAGGTTGATATATCTTTTTCCTTTTATTATTGTAGTAAAATTTACATTTGCCTTACAAATTACCCCAATTAAAATAAGATACACATTGCATATCATTTTCAATTAATAAATGTTATTTTTTAATCAACGAATAATATTCAACCTATATACATGGTTGAAATTTTAATATGTGATTTTAAAAATAAATTTATAAATATATAATATATTTATATATATAAAATTGGGAGTGCACTGGATGCGGGCGGCACAGGACCGGGCATTGTGGCAATCGATGGGGGAGGCCTACGTCCAGCAGTGGACAAGTTTAGGCTGAGTATGATGATATAAAGTTCTCGTGTCACAATGTTAGTTCCTCTCCACCGAAACAGCTTGACCGATTTTTATGAAATTTTAGATGCATCTTCAGTAGGACTGAGAATCGGCTTCTATCTATTTTTTAATTCAGCGCGGTCGGAGTCGCGGGCGACAGCTAGTAGTTTATAAAGTTTAATTTTTAATAGTTTAAAGATATTTATATGTATCGTTAACAAGTAAATTAAATAATATCTGCACGGAGCTATGACTAAGAGACTATGTTTATCAGATTATCGTTATCCACTTTCACGAACGTTTGCTTTTGCTTTGAAAGCCATATTCCGAAACATGAAAGTTATATCTACGTCAGTAAAACATTTTTTGTTATTTAATTTAATATCAATATCGATGTTAAAATACCGAAGTATTTTCACTTAAGTTAATTAAGCTTATTGACTTTACTTATGTGCTTGAGTTCGGTATAAAAATATACGATTAGCTAATATTCTATTTAATTAAGTTGTGGCATTGTAACATCTTATATATGAATGATAAGTAGATAATGATTGGTTTAAGACGTTTAGCTAGCTGTCACTCGCGTCTCCGTCCTCGCAGAATTTGTAAAAAAAATAATTAGCCTATGTGTTCTTCCAGACTATGTTCTACAATTATGCCAAATTTTATCGAGATATGTTGAGTACATAGTTAGCTTAGAAAAAAGTTAGTAATATTAGTAAGGTTAGGTTGGGAACAAGGTATCCAATTTAATTTCCAAGGTTAATTTCGTTATATTTTTGTGCCAACAAAATATAATTACAAAATTAATAACATCGGATAAAAATGTCATCTTACTAAAGCTTAAATATATCCATTATCTCATGATTTTATCGCTTTTCACGATGATCCGGATTGTTCGTGCTTTATCATCAAAAATTTGGGAACGAAAATTTCTTCTTATAAGCAGTTGTAGTTTCGGGACTAGAAGCACAATTTCAGCTGCAAGTCTTGCATTTTGATCATAGGAAAAATTCCTAAAAAGAGACTTTAATGATGTTCGTTTTCAACAACCTGTAACTCACAACTTAATGGATCAATTAAAGAATTGCTAATGGATTTTTATTGTGATCTGTTTTTATAACAAGCATAAATGATAAATTATATGATAAATATTTTATCGAGATATCTATGGTTACAGAACCTTCCTAAAATAATAGATTACATTTACCCCAATGTTTATTATTTATATTAAATAAATAAACTTTCATATATATAAGTTCATACAAAATGATCGTGCAATAAATATGATACGGAGTAAATTGCTACCAATTTATAACTAAAATATTTCTAGCATACTCGTATGCTGTAAAATATTCAAGATACACGTCTTAGTCCGTTGAAAGGTTCCGTGAGTTCTTCAAGTGAGCAAAATATTTGCAAGAAATACGAAATAAATTCTCATATTACTGATATTAAGAGTTTTGGTATATTTACTTTGTTCTCGATTTCATTTTATTTGGTCCTGAAAGTTACTAAAGTCAACAGTTGTTCCAATCGTTGACGTCTAATTTAGGTTAAGAATGTCGAAAATAAGAGGTCTTTGTTGGATGTTTGTTAACATTATAACTTTTTTTTTCAGTGGTAGAGCCCGCTTTAAAATCTTCGCACGAATTGGCACGGCTCACCCGGTGAAGTACCACGACCATACAGAAGACAGGCGTGAAGTGGAAGCTATTCCGCGTTTCGTCTGATGAGTGTGCGTCCCGGAGGCCTAATTTAGTCCTCTTTCCCTTCCCATCCTTTCCTTTATTAGGAAAGGATGAGAAGTGGAAGTGGACTTTCCGGATGAGAGGATGCATGGTAAGGGAAGATATTTTCTTTCTGTGCATCCTCTCCTCCGTCGATTAGTAGGCAACGCATATGCAATTGCGTATGTCTATGGGCAACAGTCACTTCGCTATTTCAGCGATTTCAGGTGGCCGCTCGCTCGTTTGCCTCCTTATGATATAAAAAAAAATAACTGCGAACGTTCAGATGGTTGGATGTATGGATGTTTGTTGGAAGGTATCTCTAGAACAGTTATATGGATCTCGCTGGAGTATGGTATAGATGTAGAATAATGTTTGAAAGAATACATATGAGACTAATTGAGTTTCTTTTTTGAATTCCTCGCGAACGAAGTCGCTGGCGGCAGGTGATTATAATTTCGCACTCAAATTAAAATTTTCCAAAACCAACGATTCCAATTAAGATTACTTGGAATTAAACCCATTTAACGACTACGTGGTAATTTAATTATATAATGAAAAAAATATTCGACTACACCGTCGGTATACCACAATCAAGTTATTTTTACCTTTTATTTTATAAGAGAAGGGGGCAAACGAGCGGCGGGAACACCGACGTGATCAACGACACCCATGGACATCTGCAACACCAGAGGAAACGCAGATGCGTTGCCGGCCTTTAAGGAAATGGTATGCTCGCTTCTTGAAGGTCCCTAAGTCGTATCAGTTTGGAAATACCGCCAGGGACAGATCGTTCCACAACGCGGCTATGTAATATTTAATTTCCTACAAAATGCAAGCCTTTGGAAAGAAGACTAATAACATTAATCTTACTAATATTATAAATATGAATGTTTAGATGGATGTATGTTTGTTTGAAGGTATTTCCGCAACGGATCAACGAATTTTGATGAAATTTGGCACACATGTAGAAGATAGTCTAGAAGAACATAGACTACTCATTAAGCGTCTTTTTAATTCCGCACGAACGGAGTCACGGGCGACAGCTAGTTAATAAATTCAAAATGATGAATGAGAGAATGCACAATGGCGTGTTTTATTGCAAACCAATATATTTTACTTCAAACTAACACAGAAATGCACTTCGTATCGCCTGCCAGAATAAAGAATAAATCTTATCATTTTGAAACCTCTCTTGGCTTTTATAAATCCCAATTTTCATAAAAGAGGCTATCTAAAGTTAATATTGAGAGAAACAAACCCAAATCTTAGTACTTTATCTCGCAGAAAACAACTTACGTTTTATGTTCATGTATAACTTTAATATTATTTAATAAGTTTTTTAAGGTATTTTATAACCGTTAATATGGTCATGGTGTTAGTCATTGCTATCCATTGCATATTTGTAACATTACAGCTTGTCGGATCATCTTAAAACAGACATGAAATCGGAACGTAAATGGAACACAAGATATGTACCAGATTACATTCGGCGTAGCATTCATGCTCCGTGTTCCGTATCAGGTTTATATGAAAATTGGGTTCGTTTTACTTACGGTTCTCGTTCTCGTCATAGTTATAGATATCTAAGACTCAGTACTATATTCTATATCCTAATATCTTACGAATATAATTGCGAATGTTTGGATGGATATCTGTTAGAAGGTATCTTAAGAATGGTTCGATGGATATCGATGAAATTTGGCAAAGATTCAGATAATTGACTGAAGAAAACATAGGCTACTCATTAACATTTTTTTTTAATACGGCACGGACGCAGTCGCGGGCGACAAATAGTACTTTCATATGTTAAAAGTTATGATTAAAAAATAGGTATATAAGTAGACACGTAGAACAAGTCTCGTAAACTCAAGAATTTTGTCGAAGACGAATGAATTCCTTTTATCAGGACGATGTTCAATTTATGTCGAATATTTCGCAGCGTACCTATTTGCAGTTACTTATCTTTTTGGGTGAAAATAAGAGGGTTCTCATATGTGATGACATTTATTTCCAAACAAATGGTAAAATCATAATACGTAGGTAAAATACGATGTCTTAAACAAATGTCACGTAATACTTGATCCTTTGCCACTTTTCATCCGTAATTTATGAAAAAAAAAGGGAAAAAGGGTCAGGACTAGAATTCTAGAACGCATTTTACCTTACCTATATCTTACTAATGATTATCACTATGTTACTATTATACTAATTTAACCAATACTATTTTTAATATAAATGCGAATGTATGGATAGATAGATGGATGTTTATAACTTAACTCTAGAACGGTTTAATGTGTCCGGTTGAAGTTTAGTGTACATGTAAAACATTGTATAGATTTGTATAGCGATGTTCAAAATTTCGTGTTTTGTCGACTCTACGAAACTTTCTTGCAAATTTTCGTGCTACCTCCCCTGTTCGTCATCCATCATGCGAGTTACTCGTGTGGCAGTTTATGTTCCAATTTCAAAATTTTATATTCTATGCGCGTAACAAGTAGTTCGAGTTTTAAGAAAAACACCAACATTTTTTTCCTGTGGTGCTGCGAATAAACAAAGAAAGTAGCAACAGATAAGCAATCTTTTCCTTTTTATTTATAATTCATACGATAGTATGATTTCCGTTAAACGAATCTCAGCAAGTCCCGTAACTCAAATTGATTTATCGTTTGTCGTAAGCCTTTTACCTTTTCTATGAGATAAGACAACATAAATAAATTGCCATACAATTCCCATTAAGTACAAAAGAAAAGAGAACATAACGATTTGAAAAATTACCCTTTAAATAAGAAATGAGATACTTTAAAAAGGTTTAAAAGTAGTGTAAAAAGAATTGAATTACATTTTTACCTTTTAGTAGAAGCTCGTTTTCTTAGAAAGCTCTTTCATGAATTTAAATGATAAATGCTGAAAGAAACTTTGAGAAATAAAAACAAAAGCTTCTTTTCAACTTAAGATGTAGTAAACGTATTGCGGCGACAGAAACAAACTTCAAAAGTTTAGTATAAAGTAAGAAAGGTACTTAGTCTTGTTTGCGCTTTTTATGTATAAAGGAAATATCGACGCCATAGCACTTTTTCCAATGCTCCCTGTCCTCAGATTTATTTACAAACTGTTATTACTGCCACGCATCTGCAATTGCGTATTTCTATGAGCAGCTATTGCTTCGCTATTTTGGCGAATTCAAGCGGCCGGTCGCTCGTTTGCTACGTTATGATAAAAAAATACTAAACCCCTATCTGATAAAGGCCGTAATAATATATGCGTAATGGGGTCGAGTCGACTTCTATAATTAAAAATAAAAATGCTTGCAACTGCCTTCTTTAGAGAAAATGTGGTGCGCTACAATTCATATATGTATAATTATATAATATATTATCATTTACATAAGCAAAATTAAATGTTAAAGAAAATAACTATAGAACAATGATGTTTCCCCATTACCTATTTTTGCGTCTTACTTCTGTTCGGAATCCGTGTTAAATACTTGTCCGATAGTTCACCGTTAGTTTCCCGATTCTACGTAATCCCCTATTTTCGTAATTTGAAGAACATTCCTAACTATGACATTCGTGGATGTACAAAATTTACCGACATCGTTCATGGATGGTGGAATCACATGATCGTAGAATTTCTTTGAATAGTGTTCAGTTAATCATGAATGTTCAGAGAACAAGTTTTTGATGTCAGCTAACAGTTTTACTTTGAGTAAATTTAACTAGATCGATGTACTGCGCTACGTCTTACGTTTGTGCAATACGAAGTTTAAAGATTAAATTATTCAAACTTTCGTGAGACATTATACTAAACTGATATATAAACACGGCTAAACACTCACGTATATACGTCCGGTGGCGGCACCGACTAGTTTCGAGCCCATCGGGGGCCCTTCATCAGGATGAGTGGCACTGGTATTATTTCGCGGACGCGGCCCGTCGCTCAGTGTTTAGCCGTGTTTATATATCAGTTAAGTTTAAAGATGTTTTAATCGGGTATTTCCACGATCTTTTCAGTCGATATTGCTCAAAGTTGTGATTTAAATTACCTGCGTTGTTGTACAATTTTCTATTCTTTTAAATAACTAAACGATATTCAAAAAGGGGCTTGACAGACAGACGGAAGGACAACAAAGTAATCCTATAAGGGTTCCGTGTTTTTCCTATGAGGTACGGGACCCTAAAAAAAATTTATTATTTTTACAGTTTATTTCAATAACTACTTAAAATATTTCATCAAAAAATCTTTTATTTCATTACAGATTATTGAGCGAAGCCAAGATGAATTTCTAGTACAATTAATTAAGTGCAGTTATATTATCATAAATTATTGCTGCATTGAAAACTTTATCTAATCCAAGTAAAATTCAAAAACCACAGAGTTCTTTTTAGTGTTAATATTTAGTTATTTTTATTTTATTTAGTATATGTCACTGAAAAGATAAGACTCGTAGCTTCCCCTCCACACGTCTACGTTTCCGTAGCCATGTCGTAGCGTAGAGTGTAACGGATATGTAATGCTACGGTACTACTACGAGAATTTCGTAAAATATATTTATTTATTATTGACAATTTAATTTATCTGGAAAAACTCTACCTACCATTTTTGTTAACAATCTTGCCTGATTACTCTGTCTTGTAAATAAGTAAATTAATAAACGAGTAAACTGGAAAAGTTTAAGATAAACTGAGACCGTCAGCAGCAAAATATATTACTTTAAAAAAAAGTGGCGAAGAAAAGTAATATCTAACAGTTTTGGGCTCTTTTGTTTTCATTTTACTTGACAGGTTAATCTAATATACAGGGGGATTTTTACTGCTGTTAAATAAAGTCGTAGCATAATTAACATATCAAAGTAAGGGCTCGTGTTACTTTTATGACGTGCTTTGAACTGACAGCAGACAGCTGTGGAAAAATAGTTTCGTAAGTTAATAATACACTTTAAGAGATTAATATCATTTTGTAGTATCATATTTAAAAATTTATTTAATTTATAATTACCTATAGTTCATTTAATAGAAGTCTAGACGTTCTATTCACTTTTATACGAAACTAGCTGTCGCACGCGATTCTTCACCAGTAGCCTATGTGTTCTTTCAGACTATCTTCTACATATATACCGAATTTCAGTGAGATCCATTGGGCCGTTATGGAGATACATTCTAACATTCATCCATCCATTTTAACATTGGCATTTATAATATTAGCAAGAAAGATTAATATTATATTGCTGTTTATTAAATAGTTATTAAATTTGATGAAAGTAAACAAAGTCAATTATTGTTTCAAACTAATGATTCACAATGTAATTGTTTGACTTTACACAATTGTTTGCTTTAAAACATTTTAGTTAATATTTAAACACGAAACTGCCTCACTTTCTATGTTTCTAATAACAGATTAGAAACATAGAAAGTGATCTGAAATCAACTGTACTTAAATTAAAATTAAAACGATATTTTTTATAAGAGAAGGGGGCACACGAGCAGCGGGAACACCGAGGGTTTTTTATATCATAAGGTGGCAAACTAGCGAGCGGCCACCTGAAATCGCTGAAAGAGCGAAGTGACCGTTGCCCATAGACATACGCAATTGCATATGCGTTGCCTACCTTTAATCGACGGAGGAGAGGATGCACAGAAAGAAAATATTTTCCCTTTCCATGTATCCACTCATCCGGAAAGTTCACTTCCACTTCCCATCCTTTTAATATGAGAAGGGTGAAAAAGGAAAGAGGACTAAATTAGGCCTCTGGGACGCAACCGAGGTGTTCATCGACACCCAAGGACATCAGCAATACCAGAGGAACCGCAGATGCGATACCGGCCTTTGAGATGGTGATACACTCGCTTCTTGAAGGACCCTTAGTTATAGCGGTAGATATTAATTGATTATTATATTAAGAATCTACTAATAAAAAAAGACATTGATAAATTTTATATTTTTGCTACACCTAAATTGAGTTATGAAAAACTTAAGGAATACTTCTGCCTTGAGTTATAAGTGTACTCCTAAGAGACTGCGGTGCGAATTGACAGGGCGATTTGTTCAACCGTACCCTTATCTCTCCACACATAATGTATGTTGACATTCATATACTTATCAAATATAAAATAACACTAAAAATGTTCCCCTTCAATAAACTGAAGTGATAAAATGAAGAGGAATATCTAATTAATCTTGCTAATATTATAAATGCACAAGTTTAGATGGATTGATGGATGTTTGAAGGTATCTTCGGAACGACTTGATGGATTTCGCTGAAATATTGGCATAGTTGTAGATCAGTCTGGAAGAATACATAGGCTTATAATTATGATTTTTTAATCTTGCGCGGATGGAGCCGCGGGCAACAGCTTGTCTTATATATATTCAAATCTCATGTCGTGATGTATGATAAAAGCCGAAACTAGTAAACTGTAGTTGAATATTTTATTTTTGGGTAAGACTAAACGAGTGTCGGCGGTGATAAAGCAGATATTGTTGTATCTCTGTTTGATGCTCGTGGTTCTGAATAAGGTACTTAGTCTCGATATTATCACAGGCCCAGAGTTGTTAGTACAGGGTAGTCCGAAATGGTCCGTACACGGCTGACAGGCTGTCACATGGAGTAGACGGACGAGACAACCAAGACTAGTCACCACAGATAACATATAGATTCACATAACCAACGTACAAAGTACAGATATACTGGCAATAATTTATAAAAGCAACAACTATGAAAAGAGTATTCTTATAAATAACACATAAATGAATGTTATAAATATAGAATTAATAAAAAGAAAACGAAATCTATTGATAAAATAACTTGCTATAAATCATATATCCTTCTTTGGACTCGCTACGTCAAAATGAATCAGTACAGAAAGTAGAAGATAAACTGCTCAAAAACTTTTTCTATTATACGTAGGTTACTATTTTGTCGTATAATGTACTAGTAACTTATTGTCCGGAGAGCGTCGTTAGAGCAGTTGCTAAGCTTGACCAGACTGAACCGTTATCAACATGTCCAGATTCGGTGTCGATATGTGTTACGATTTTCGATTTTTATATGTAAAATCTGACGGTTAAAAACATCATGATGCAATCTGCTCATATATGCGAATAAATTCAAACATATATGTGAAGTCAACCGACACTGCCAGCGTTAACTTGGCCGTCCTTAAATTACCCAATTTAGGTATTAAGACTCTCGGTGGAGTCATATATAGCTGACGATAGAATTATTGTAAGTAAATGTTTACAATTCTCGTGAATTCTCGTAAAATAGCCGCGTTGCGAAATGGATAATGTCATGTACAGATCTGAGAATTAAGTTTTTATATTATAATAGCGTTACATTTTACAAAACGTCGTTTATATTTGTCGTCATAGAAGAAACATTGAAGCCAATCTTGAAGAAATTAATTGTCGTCGCTTTTAAAAGATTAATTTTCTATTTTCACTTTGAAATTCGACAAAACGCTTCCAGTCAAAGTAAATAAGAAGTACTTTTGTCGCGGCATTTCAATATAATCTTATCATTAAAATAAAATTTTTTAATAAAATATTTAATTAAATAAAACGAACAAAATCTGGAGAAAACATTATTAAAAAAAATGTTTTAAATAATTCTACAATTTATAGTTGACTTTTTTTTAATTATTAAAATCTGTGATAATAATAATAATAATAATTTATTTATCTCAGATAACATGGATCCATATTCTTATTCTAGGGTTAGTAATAGCTTAAAAAACTAATGTTAGTATAAACAATTTAAATTAAAAAGAAGAAGAAGAAGTGAAGTTTCCTCAGCGATGCCAGAATGCGCTAGTCTACATGTAAATGTATTCAATGCTCAAGCATCGCCGAGTCCCACCTTGCCGTCAAGGCGCTCAGGATCCTGTTAGGGCTGTCACGCACTCGCCGCAATAAGGAGGCGCAGCGCTTTCGAATGATGGCATCGAACCCGTCAGTACGAGAGTCCGCGAACATGCCGGAGGCACTGCAGTAACGCGGCAGCCCCATCAACATCCTGAACGCGTTGTTGTACTGCACACGTAGGTCTCTGTATGTTCTCTGCGTGTAGTCAACCCACAGACTGCAGGTATAGAAGGATTGGCAGTATGCTTTAAAAAGAGTTAACTTAACATGTTCGGTACATTTTGCAAATCTGCGGGCCAACATGTTGCAGCGAACAGACAGCGACCTACGTTCTCTTTCAATATCCAAATTATCTTTCATATCCTCAGTGATCCAATGACCCAAATACTTAAATTTGTCCACCTTTTTTAATGGTGTTCCACAGAGCAAAATGTTTGGAACATTTTCGTAGCGCTTGCGATCCGGACAAAATATCATAAATTCGCTTTTCAATGCATTATATTTAAGTCCGTGGGACACCGCATAGGATTCACAGATTTTAACTAGACGTTTTAAAGCCCCAATCGATGAGCTCAGCAGTACCATGTCATCAGCGTAACTAATATTATTAATACAAACTCCGTCTATATGACAGCCGATTCCGGTACTACTGAGCTCATCGAGTAGCCTATTCATGTATATATTGAAGAGCGTGGGTAAAGTCAAGCCACCTTGCCGCACGCCACACTCCAATCTATACCCTTCTGAGAAAGCACCTGCCCATCGCACTTGATTCTTTTGTTTATTATACCAGAACTTAAAAAGTAACGTTACATCATCAGATAGATTTGTTTCGGTTCTCATTTTACTCCAAAGGACATCATATGCTACAAGGTCAAATGCCTTCGACAAGTCAAGGTAGCATGCATAAACAGGCGTTTTCCGTGCATTGTAGTATTGGACAGTCTGCTTGAGGCACATGATGGCACTCTCAGTAGACAGCCCTGGTCTGAAGCCGAATTGTAAATAACTGACTTGTATTTTTTTTTTTATCATAAAGTGGCAAACGAGCGAGCGGCTACCTGAAATCGGTGAAATAGCGAAGTGACCGTTGCCCATAGACATACGCAAATGCATATGCGTTGCCTACCTTTAAAAATGCGACCTAATTAGCAATTCATCACAGCTCACTATACGTCCCCACTGAGGCGAGGAGCCTACACTAAGTTAGGGATGTCTAGGCCATAGTCAACCACGCTGGCACAGTGCGGGTGGGTTGACTTCACACATATATACGAGTATGAATTTCCTACGGAGGGAGTCCTAGACTACGCCGTAAGCAGGTGCTGGTGTGAGGGCCGGCCTAATCCTCCGCCTTTGAATATGTCGTCGTTATCAATGTCGTCATGCATGGGTATCATATTGAAAAAAATAGCAATATGAATACAATATAAATGGTTGCCTTGTACCCCTACTTAACCTCTTGTTACACTGTCCCGACAAGTCGTGCTATTTTCATGAGCGATTCCCACTGGTACTGTCGCGACTGTGAAATAGCAGACTTGTGTAATAATCATAAAACACTTAACTCTATACATAGTCAATGCAATATTACTCTGATAAAAATCATAAAACTTTGTTATTGCTATTTTTATATTTTACAACTACAACATAAATATGAAAATTTAGCTGTTAACATTTACTCAAATTTATTTTACGGGTCAATTATAATACGATTTGATTTTTATATATTAAAATATGATGCTATAATTTTTATCACTAAATAAAATATTAATATGTTAATTATAAATTATATTTTTTTAATTCTATTGTAAATTATAAATTACAGTTATACTGTAAATGCGTAGTAAGTTGTAAATGGCGTAGGCGTAGATAATCACGTTAAACAGTACTTTATACGATAAATAGTACTTTAGGTTATTTTCTATCACTGATATAAAAACGGCTAAACACTTACGTTTATTCGTCCGGTGGCGGTACCGACTAATTTCACTCTATGAGTGAGCGACGGGCTGCGTCTGTGAAGTAATACCAATCCTACTCACCAGTATGAACATCGTGTTTAGCCGTTTTTATATAACATTGTGATAATGTCAAACGAAAGTTTGAATAATTTAATATTTTCTATAACGTTTAAATCCGTTGAAGGAAAAAAGGATGAGGTATTTAAAACAGAGAGATGTGAGACGTCGTAAAAAATTATATATTTACTTTAGTACAAGTAATAAATAGTGAAAGAAATTTGCGACAATAACAAACTTGAATAAATAATAGAATAGTCAAAAGCTTTGCACAATTTAATGTCTAGTTACTTGTACAATTTAGTGTCTGTCACAAAAGTAACCATAAAAAGATGTTTTTGGCTAGTTGCCATTTTAACAGTTATAAATCTAAACTATAACAAATGGCGTTAGAGCATTATTTTTCTGTTTTAAAAAAAACACTTTAAGTTTATTGATATAAAGAAATGAAAAAGAAATCATGGTTTACCGATAATGTATGAGAAAATAAGTGATATTTTAGAAAGTTTTATATCTTACTTCTTACTATTTTACTATTATTATAAATGCGAATGTTTAGATGGACGGATGGATGTTTGTTTGAAGGTATCTCCGGAACGGCTGCATGGATCTCGCTGACATTTGGCATAGATGTAGAACATAGTCTGAAAGAGCAAATACCCTACTTATTTTTTAATTCCGCGCTGACGGAGTCGCGGGCTACAGCTAGTTTGTAATACATTTTTGTAAGTAGTTAAATGAATGTAACTTACCGTACCCAATATTGGGAAGAAAAAGATAACTTTAACAAATATTGGCTTAGGTTATCATTTTAAATGACTTTGCAAAAAAATGGCGTGAAATATCATTATTCTTGATCAAGTGAAGTCGGCACGAGTTTCACTAAATAAATACATTTGACATAATTTACTGCCATGCTTTGAAATTATGTAATACTTGCCCTTATAGGAATGCTAGCTGTCGCCCGCGATTACGTCCGCGTGAAATTAAAAAAAAACTTAATAGGTAGCCTGTGTGTTCTTCCAGACAATGTTTTACATGTATGCCAAATTTCACCGAGATCCATGCAGCCGTTCTGGAGATACCTTCAAACAAACATCCATCTAAACATTCGCATTTATAATATTATATTTATAAGATAAAATGTTAACTCTTTTTTAATTGAAATTTCTATGTACAACTAGTTTTTCGTAACATTACGTATGTTATAGACGAAAGTCTTGTATCTTTAATATATTTTGCCACCCCTTTAATGTTAAACATATAAAAAGAATATATGTTTTCTATATATAACTTTATAGGCTTAGGATTTATATAAAAAACATAATAAAATTGATTTCAAATGCAATAGCTATGTCGATACATCATATTGATAGACTGCTCTTAAATCATTCACTACGTCAGAATTCTGAATCTATTATTACCACAATGATTTGTATAGACGAACTCATTGTATTGTGAATTCAAATAATATGGAAATAGTATTTATAGTGATGACAGATCGGGTTTTATTATTATACTATTTTTGAATTCACCAATCTAACAGTTATACAACTTGCTATAGAAAATCGAAATAAGATTTATTTTTAACACTTTTCCGTCGTTTTACGTACTTTTGTGAAAGTAGGTTCTTAAATATTTTCTAACCTTCTTGGTTAAAGACAGACGATTCGAATCGATTTTCAAATCGTACTATTATAAATGTGAATGATTTGATGGATGGATGGATAGATGTTTGTTTGAAGGTTTCTCCGGAACGGCAGGACAGATCTTGCTGTAATATGGCATAGATTAAGAACATATACTACTTATAAAGTTTTTTTTAATTCCGCGCGGACAGAGTCGCGGGTTGCAGCTAGTATGGAATAAACGAATAACGTTATTATCTACCACAGAGAGATTAAGTTGTCTATTACGGTATGTACATATGTTGCGTAAATGAAAATACACAGCGAGTTGGGCGGGATATCACATTATCGCTCTAATAATGTAAATTACTTTTAACCTTTGGTACACAAGACAGGCGTTTCTAGGTCACCAGTTAACCTCTCAACGCTTAAAAAGCTATACAGTCGAGAACGTTAATTTCCTACCCATCGGTGAAACGACAACAAACACTTACAATACGAATAGCTCTAAAGCTAATAGCAAAATACAGTTAAATTAAAGTTCTTATGGTGAGTTTTCTGTACAATGTTCGGTCCTTGATGGGTAACGAATTAAATTCCTTGACTGTAAAACAAAGTTTGTATAAAATTAACCTCGTGATGTGATGGTCGGGTAAGGTAATATCGAAAAGGCTACCGCGTCAAATTACGATGAACCTTGCATACTCATTTTGAAAGACATAGTGGAACGCTTTTCATCATCATCATCAGCCTATATTTGTCCACTGAAGGACTCTACCATGGCACGCCATTGAGCACGATCCACCGACACTCTAATCCAGCTCTTGCCAGCCGCCTTGCGAAGAAGGAACGCTTTTATGGCCTTTTAAATCTCGTAGTATCTAAACGAAAGTTGGTAGTTGACATAAGCTATGTATTTATATAGTGAAATGATTCACCTTTGGAAGTACTGTGCATATTTGATTTCTGTTTCACCTATGTATAAAACTGGCTGGCAGCTGCAAATTCGTTTGCGTTGTACAAATAAGAGAATAAAAAAAAACTAAATACGTACTCTTTTTTCTCTTTTTAAAAATATGAGCAGATTTAAGTAATATTTCTTGTATCATTCCAATTAAGCTCTATGCTTGTCTTGCTATGACAATATTCGAATAACGGGATTTGAACCCCCGACCCTGTGATCAAAAATCCGTATCCTTAACCATTAGGCTATTGGTGCTTGTACTCGTTTATAGCCTGTATGTTTGGATAGTGGACGAATTGTCAACCTTTGATTTTCAATGTAACATGCTGAATAAATAAAATATATAAGATATCATCATCATCATCCCACTTACGTAGGGTTGGCGCACCAGGTTTCTAATTTTGACATTCCGAGTCTTAATGATTAATTTTTACACCTGGCCGCCTGCCTGTCACCAATCCTACTTGGGTCATATTATAACTCGACTATATTGCTAGTAGAATCTGACTACGATCTTTTCCGAAGTACCTAATGTTATTGAAAACGATTGATATTGTTAAAACATTTTAAAAGTCGGAAAAGATTGACTACATATGTGTAATTTCCCGCCCAACATTGCGCACTGTCTCGCTTACGTTGTGGGCGGCAGATTGAAGCAAGCCGCGTACAGGCCGCACGTACAATTCCAAGCGGTTTAACTGCGGATGATATCTGAAGAAAGTTACGTAGTTTAAAATTAATTAACATTTACTAAGTGATATTAATTTATAACCTATAAAATTAGCTTAGTAATTTGTGTTAGTTCAGTGTTTAGAAAGGAAATAAAATAGTTTGAAAGTGATCGTAAAAATAATAAAATCGGTAAGTTGTTTTCATGTATTATTCGAAAATATTTAGTTGTCACTTGTTTTATCTTCAAAAAGGTTTTTTAAATTAATATTACGCATTTTTTATATTGTTTAATTTTAATTTAACCTAAATATAATAATCATTAAAGCAAAAGAGATTTTTTTTACAAATAATTTTAGATACGTATTTAACGCCTAAAAAAATAAATGTAAATTAGTGTAGATTAAAATTGGTTAAATTTAATTTTTAATAGTAGTTTATTAAAATGTAATTTAATTAAAACACTAAAAAAATATTTAATATAATTATTACTATTACTTATTGTATTTTATATAATTTCAAGTATTTTTATAACATAATTTTCAATGTTATAATACATTTATTATCTCAATAGCTACTCAATGCTTACGTCCGTCTCTAAATGAAAGCTGTAACCTGTATATCTGTCTGTTCAGTGGTTTAGTTTGTTTATACAGGGTGTTTGTGGCGTTCTGTGATCTTTATTATATTACCCCGGTATACGTTTGTACTGACAATGAGAATTAATCTTTCATTGTGTCGTGGTAAAAACGTCACGTTTTTAGAACCCTGGCATGTATACCAATTTTTTGTCCTTTGCCTAGTCGGTTCGTGGATATGTGAGGGATATTTATGTTTATTTGAAGGGAAGAAAAGAAAATTAAGTAAAAACCTGTTACAATCGCACTCTGAAATGAACTTGGTGATTTTAAATTAGTTTGTAGATTTTTCATACTAATAATTTAATGGAATGACGTAATTTAGGTCTCCTTTTATTTTATATAAAAAAAACTTGAAAGAAAATGCTGGTCGCTTTTTAATTACGACCAAAGTGTGAAGAGTCATGATGGGACAAAATCGATATATATATCGATAATACGATAATAATATTTTATTAGATATTTTAAACGTATTGTTATTTTAAAAATTTATATGTTTTTCTAAAATCGTAAGATGGCAAACGAGAGAGGGGCAACATGAAATCGCTGAAATAGCGAAGTGACCGTAGGCCATAGACATACGCAATTGCATATGCGTTGCCTACCTTTAATCGACGGAGGAGAGGATGCACAGAATAAAAATATTTTCCCTCTCCATGTATCCTCTCATCCGGAAAAACCACTTCAAGTTCTCATCCTTTCCTTATAAGAAAAAGGATGGGAAGGGAAAGAGGACTAAATTAGGCTTCCGGGACGCACACTCATCAGACGAAACGCGGAATTGCTTCCACTTGACGCCTGTCTTCTGTGTGGTCGTGGTATTTCACCGGGCGAGCCGGGCTAATTCGTGCGAAGATGTAAAAGCGGGCTCTACCACTGTTAAGTTCATATATTTGTATAAAACTGGATCTTTATTACTTATGCATTTCTAAACCATTAAACTGATTGTGGTTAAACTTCTTTAGATTATAGAAAATCTAAACGTAACGTAAATAGAAAATCTAAAAAATAAAATTATAATCTCTTTCATCATTAATCCAACTGTTCGTTTGCACAATGAAATGAATTTTATTTCTTAATTATTTAGTATTTTAACATCATTTATCCTTTGTCTATATACACGATGGGTTCAGTTAGGTTTATAATAATATAAATTAATTAATTTAGATGTATTTGTTAATAGTATTAACGTAATACTAAACCATTTTGGGTAATTTGAGTAAACCAAACTAATCAATCAGTTGTGCCAATTTGCCTATTAGGGCGAAGGTTAAATTCGGTAATTGATTCAAGTACGTTTTATCTGAATAAGCTTAACGCAGCTTTGGTACGTGGAAGTTCCATTAAAGCACAGATCAAATATCCACTTAAGTTAATCCGCTTTGAGGAAGCTTAGATGATTTCAATTAATCTTTACGTTAATAAATTGTTGTCAAATTAACGCTTAAACGGTTGTTAAATATTACGCTAATCCAAATATTTAAAGAAAATAAAGTTAGATTTTATATTTAAATATTTTTGTTATTATTAATAATTTAGAGAAATACTAGCTGTCGTTTCGATTTCGTCCGCACGGGATTAAAAAATAGATAGTAGCCTTAGATTCGATTCTCAGAGTTACTGAATATCCTTATCAAATCTAATAAAAATCAGCCAAGCCGTTTCAAAGGAGTATTGTAACTAACATTGTGATAAGATAACTTTACATAAATTATAAGATAATCTTAGAGGTTTCCTTTTGGGCCGTTCGGCCGATCGAATGCATAGAATCAATGTGTCCGATGAGAAAAATCTGTGATTTTTCATAAACTTGTTTTATATATTTACAGGTTTAAAGCTATAATCTTATAAAATATTAAAACAAATTTTCGATGTGCAAGACGATGTATGAAGTGCAAAATGAAATTACGGAAGCGATGCTAAAATAAAATCTCTTTGAACTATCAAATTTTATGTGTGTTGTTATATTGGTTTTTATTTATATTTTTCTCAAGTATAACATAAATTACTTTGATATTTTTAAATAGCAATTATAATGATATACAACGAGATAACTATTTTAAATCGGCTGCTCGTTCGCGATGTAAAAATAGTATATCGCGTTCATTCAAAGAGCCGTAAAATGAGCTACGTACAGACTTAAAAATAAGAATACAAACGGTTATCTTGATTTACACGGTTTTCCATACGGTTCGCGTCAAGCTGGAGTGCATACTTATCTATATATCATATCAATTGAACGCCTAAATTATCTAAATAGAGAACATTAAATTCCGTACATACCAAACATTATGATTTTGCAAATAATATTACTTTTTACTAATATTTTAAATGCGAATGTTTAGACGGATGGATATTTGTTTGAAGGTATCTCCAAAACGGCTGAACGGATCTCGCTGAAATTTGGCATAGATGTAGAACATACCTGGAAGAATACATAGGCTACAATACGCGGTCTTTTAATTCCGCGCGGGCGGAGTCGCGGGTGATAGCTAGTGTGTAATAAAGTAAAGTGGTGTATAATATAAACATATGATGCTTGTTCTGTTTTATCGAAAACATTTTGCACTTAGTATAAAATGTGCAATTGTTTATGTTTTAAATATTGTGACTTGAGATTGGAACAAGAAGATTCCATTTTAAAGGCACTAATAGTAACTCAGATATTCCTACATTTTTGCATTGTTTTAATGATACGATGAAATGTAGGTGTCATAATATTTTTTTACATCTTATTAATATTATAAATGCGAAAGTTTAGATGGATGAATGTATGTAAGAAGGTATGTCCGGAAATGCTCAACGGATCTCGATGAAATTTGACACAAATGTTGAATAATATAATATATAAACTGAAAGAACACATAAGCTATTTACCGATTTTGTCTTTCGCGCGGATAGAGTCGCGGGCAAAAGCTAATTGAATATAACATTCATGAAAAAACTTATTTAGAGTATAGTCACGATTCAATTCTTGTTGAGTTGGCTCATTCATAAATAATCCTAGTTCCTTGCTGCTGTCTGCAGAAACTAACGATCTTTCCAACTTTCTGTATTTAACAATGAAAACATTACTTAGTCAAACGGCGCGCTTCCAAACAACTGATTTGAATAATACAACACTTTATATCACCCTGTTTAACAACAATGACGTTCTATTTCTGTGTATCCTAAATATTACGTTTTATCAATTGACATGTCTTCAAACAAACATCAGTTTAAAAAAAAAGTATACGACATTGAACAAAACAAAAAATATCTCGCACGTGTTCAAGTCCGTTAGAAGAATTCTATTTGTAATCGGTCACTGTGTTCATGCAATGCATATTTTAATACTTTTATTTTTGTACTAGCGATTGTCCGCAACTCCGTCAGCGTGGCAGCGTAGAATAAAGTCGTGTATAGACCGCACTCATCAGCTACCTACCTGTGAAAGTGCCGTTAAAATTGACACAACTCTTCTCGAGATTACTTTGAATAAAGGCGGACAGGCAGACAGACAGAGATAAAAATATAATTATAGTACTAAGTATAATTTTTTTTTATATTACGTACAGACACTCCAACTTTTATTATATAGATACTTCAAGAGAGAATAGTTTATACTCCTTGAACTCTAATGCCATTTATTTTTGGCGAAACAGAGACAGCAATTTGTATAATATTCTCAGTGCAGAGAAATTCAACAGTTAACCAGTTGTACTTGCGAACTAAACTTTTCACAATCCAAAAGTAGAAATGGACTGAGTTCTTGCAATACGTAGCGGATATTTCCTTTTATTTCTTATAACAGCTAAGAGGGTTCCTTCAGACTTTATCATCATCATCAACCCGCCTTTATCCCTATTGAAGGTCGGCACAGTAGGAACTACTCCTCTATACATCTCTATCAGCCGTCATATCCGAAAATCCTTCCAACGCATATCCTCTTTCACACAGTCATTCTATACTTTTTGTACCTTTGTAACCATCCACATTCAATCTTACTTTATACTTCAGCTATAAAAGAAGGTAATGAGATCACTGAAGGTACAAAGGGGGATTAAGACCGACGGATATGGCTTGTTCGTCTCAGCCATATGACGACCATTGCTAGGCATAAGCCTCACTCAAAGATCGCACCGATGATTGGTCCTGTGCTTTGATGGCTTTGATGTGGAAGAGGATTTACGTAAGCGTAAAGTAAATTCAGATATGGCAGTAGAGTTGTATGGTTGAGTACAAACTGTACCGACTTTCCACAAGTAAGAAGGTATGATATTAGAATGATGACATATGACACTAAAATATGACATACCTTCAAACATGAATAACATATACGGTTAGAGGTTAGTGTAACTTAAAATCATATTCAATAGATTTCTGATTCTATTCCGTAGTAATAAGGACGATAGATTGTCGGTGACTCAGGCGTCAAGCACTTGACTTGCAATCTGCAGATCCTGGGTTTGAATCCGGCCATGTACCAATGTGTTTTTCGATTTCCGATTTACATATGTACATTTATACGACGTTCTTACGGTGAAGGAAAACATCGTGATGCAACCTGCACATATCTGTGAAGAAATTCAATGACATGTGTGAAGTCAGCCAACCTGCACTGGGCCAATGTGGTTGATTATGGTCTAGTCACCCGTGACTTTGGGTAGGCTCCGAGCCTCTTAGTGGGGACGTATAGTGAGCTGATTAAGAGGGACGAAATTGGAAAATTAATGTGTAGAAATTCAAACTTTATCTAATTATTAATTAATATAAAATAGAGTTATGACAAATTAAGCAAAGTTTAAATGATGTTGGTTCTTAAATTTAAGTTTGTAAACGATTCTTCCAGAGACATCCTCTCATACTAGCGCTACGAGAGTATACGAAGCACGTGTCAATGCACCTGAAAATACAGGGTGTTTTGTTCGACCAAACATTTGTAAAAAAATATTTTGTCATAACAGACACGACAATTTTGTTTTAAATTACACATTTGTTGATTTCCGATCACGAAGTCGGGGGTTCGAATCCCGCCATTCGACTATTGTCGTAAACCATATCCTAGCACAAGCATGCAGCTTAGTTGGAATGGTAAAAGAAATATTAGTAAATTCACAAAAAATCTGCTAACAACATAGGGTAGTTTTTACCACGATAATTGCCTCATATTTCCAATAAGTGCCAGTTTACAAAGTCAAAGGATGTCGCTTTTTATACCTGTTCGTTTATATTTTTTTTCGAGCAAAGCCAAAGCTTATCCGGGTTTCTAGTGAGTGAGTCAAAGTGGTTACCATTCTTACTTCGTCTTCTGATGTTTATAAATAGATTTGATACAAGTGGTTTAAACAAATAAACATTATTTTTGTTGCTATGTGAATTAGAATAGAATAAATTGTTAAAAATTTAAAAAGTATATTTTGTTAACGATAATATATTTTTTTAATTCAGACAAACGTTATTATGGTAGTGTTATTATTAATAGTCTTTTGTCGAAATTTAATCAGAAGTTATATCACAGCTTTTTTTAATTTATTATTTATATTGCTGTTGCCCGCGACTCTGTCCGCGCGAGATTAAAAAATAGATAGTAGATTCTCAGACCTACTGAATGCATACAAAATTTTATACAAATCGGTCAAACCATTTCGGAGGGGTACGATAACTAACATTGTGATACGAGAATTTTAATATATAAGATTTTTCTCCGCATTTTAGTATAGCCGGTAGCGACGTTTTCGAGAATGAATTTCAGGTCAGCTGATTTTGTGATATGTCGTTCTTTTTGTCATATGTCTTCTTTGATATATCAGGTAGACTTATTTAAAAACAAAAATTATAAAATTACGCGACTTAAAATGATTTTGAAATACATTATAAGGTCGTGGAAAGATAGGATGCGCAGTAATGAACGCAACCACTACCGCCTGCCAGACTGCCTAGATTTTATCCGAAAGAGCAAGAAGGACGACATATCATAAAATCAGCTGACATGAAATTCTTTTTTTAAAACGTTGCTACCTCCCGTACTATTAACTTTGATTCGATTTTATCGTTCATCCATTCACGGAATTTTCTTTAAAAAGGGGAATAAAGTTTTTACCTTTCCAATTATATGCATTTATGGTTTTAAGAGTGTATGGTTGTAATCTATATGTATAAAAGAATAAACTGACTCGACTAACGACAGGGGCGGGCTTACAATTAGAACGGCCCGAATTGGTGAATAATTACGTTCATGTTTATGCTATAAATTTCCAACTTTACGATGAGTGCGAGCCATACCTCGACGAACATGCCATTACGATCTACAAAATACCGTATGGATGACTTTTTTGCTGTCGAATTAATTAATTTTGTATTCATAAAATGAATTTAATGATAACAATATTTAGGCTACTTAATTTAGTGAATAAATAAAAATAATCTTTAAATTTTTCCCACCAAAAAAATCAAAAGAGGTAAAGAAAAAACATTTTTGGAACATATTTTGTTCTCTACCTTTGAATAAAATAGGTATAAAGTAAAGTCTTAATAATTTAAATTGTTATTTATATTTATGTTAATATTCAGAACGTTTATGATACAAATACTAAATAAGTATTATAATAACTTAGCAACGTAAATATTACATGAAATAGTAAAAACTCGTTAAAACTTATTCAAACCTTTTCAATATTTATATTATAAAATTAGTTTATAAAATTTCTACATACAAAATGTATTTAGTTACAAATAACACATTGAGTATAGATTTTTTACTATACTCCTTAAATTTTTTTCTTTTTAAAAAGTTTATTTTTAAAGTGAAATATCACTTAAGTATATCCAATGTTTTACTTTAGGGAAGAAGTAATCAAATTAAAAAATCAATTGGACCTTCAAGCTCTCAACAACACTCGGGAAAAATACGAATCGAATCACATTTCTCTGTTCAAAATCGGTCAAGTAACAGACTGAAGGAGGTCACAACGAAACAGATATGCGTAGAGTCAAAGAATTAAATTCACTACCCACTTAAGATCGAATAACGCTCACCAAACTGTCACCATAAGAGCTATAATTTAGCACGTGTGGACTTTACTGACAAGTTGTCGACTTAATTGAATTGTTAGCGTCGAACGAGTTTACTCTTAAGGGTAGGAAAAAAATGTCCTTGACTGTACGCACAACTCAAAGCAAACGTACATAAATAACTGCGAAAAAATTTATGCTCCTACTACTCTGGCAAAAAGCACTGACCTTGTTTAATCTTCACGTTTATGTACAGTCGAATCTGGATAACCGAGAAACCTCGGCAAACAAGAGTCCGGTGCTGATAGACAACCTCTATAAGAGAGAAACTCGTGTTAAAATTAACTTTTAGAAGCGAATAAATTATGGTGGTCCTGTGGACTTTCGCTTGACCATAATCGATAGTGTTCAGAATAACAAATATCTTTTCATAATAGCACGACTAAGGATACAGTTATAACACGGTTACAGAAAATAATTACACAACCAAAATTATCTTAATAAATCTCATTCCTTAACTAACTAAAACGAGCGTCAGTACTCGTAAACATCGCTTGTACTATTCCTACACTTTTAGGCTTTAGTTAATACGAGATTTGGAGGCTGTAAAAGCTAACGACTTTTTTTACTTGTGTGCTGTGTTGTTGGGATGCGAATAAGTGTCAAAGTTAGAAGCTTTTGATATAACAGAGTTTTGTTGTTCGTCTTATTGTATAGTTTTGTCACTAACGATAGAATATTATATCTCTAAGGTCTTATTATGTGTAAAAAAGACCTACAAGTAATATGGTTCTGAAATCTATCTATTGAGTCGCCTTGATACATTCTGAGTTCAGACGACGATAGATCTTGGGAACTAATCTATTATCTTTTATCGTAGACTATTCGATAAGAAATACTTGATAAATGTTTTACTCTAGAGACAGGGTCAGGTCTCTTTCAGGATAAAAGCGAAAAGAGATTGCATGTTCTATTCACTTTGATTTAACAACCTGAAGAGTTAGAGTTGACGTAACTATGTCGTTTCGATTCAACCGCGAAATTAAAGTACAAAGTAACGTCTCATAAATATGCCATTCTGATATTTCCATAAAAGTATTTTATCTTACTAATATTATAAATGCGAAAGTTTACATAGATGGATGTTTGTTAGAAGGTCCAGAACAGCTGAACGAATTTTGATGAAATTTGGCATAAATGTAGAACATAGTTTGGAAGAACACGTAGACTTATTAGGTTTTTAGGGTTCCGTACCTCATAGAAAAAACGGAACTCTTATAGGATCACTTTGTTGTCCTTCCGTCTGACTGTCGAGACCCTTTTCCAAAAAATAAAACTTCTAACTCAACCCAATCGAAAGATACAACAATTGATGTCGCAAATTTACGCAAATTATTTAATATCACGCGGACGGAATCGCGGTCGACAGCTAGTCAGTAATATATTGGAATTTATTAAGGGTGTAGATAGTTGTAGTTTGGCATTAATCATAGCTTAAACCGATTGTTTATAAAAATGTTTCTCATCTCACGCCGAGATTGTTTATTTTTAAAGAAGCGCAACGTTTTCAATTTGCTATACGAAGTGATAGCCGTGACTGCAAAATAAAACATTTTTTCTGTATTGTAAAGTCGCTTTATTTGTTTTTATATTTTGAAAGTTAAACAGATTGTTAACTTTTTTTATTACAAGGATATAATTGGAGCTTCATTAAATGTTATAAAGTTGTAAGGGTAACACGATAATGGTAAGAAAATGCTTAAGGCAGTGTTGCTTACGAAGATAAAAAGATTTTCCCTGGAAATTGTTACGACTAAGAAGTCTGGAACATAATACTATAGTTTTTCCGAGACTCTAGCGTGGAAGCAGAAAAGTGTTTTTTCTTTACTTTTTGGTTCCCTGATTTACGTGACGCTCTCTTATCAGCTCGACCGTTCCAACTATCAGAGTTCAGCTTTACCTTATTTAGATTTGACTAGTTAGTCAACAACGTTGGCCTAGTTTGGATTAATTGACTACAAATATCACTAAATTTCTTTACAGACACAATGTTTCATCGCGATGTTGTCCTAATCACGGTCTAGTATAGATAGAGGTATTAGAAATGAAATATAGTTAACAAGCTATTCAGTTTAATAAAAAAATTCAAAACCTAGCTTATATTAATCAGATGTTTTATTAAACTTATACAATCATCATAATACGCTTAGATTTTGTCTACTGTATATTTTTCTCTTATTGCGTTTGTATTAGCCATGAATAAGAAAGTACGTATATTAATTTGGCTAACGAGCAATTACCTAATGAGAACAAATACATAGGTGCAGTGATTTTAATTCAAATAAAGAGAACGATATTCAACGTTTGACTTTGCCCCAATTAGGGAAACAAAACATCGAGCGTATGAAAACATTTTAATAATTATGTAATGAATTTTGTGCATTAAAATAGCACTGGCTGTTTTCAACTGGTGCTGTCGATGTTTTTTCCATTTTATAAATAAAATAATAAATTTTGTCATTTGATTTTCACTTTATATTTTGCAGCCTTTACGCAATATGTATCAGGTTTATAATAGCAGCACTGCAGACAAAATGCGTTTATTCGTTGTTAGCGTGACAAAGGCTTCATTTTAAGTCCTCTTTCTCTCCCCACCACCAATCTTCCATATGGAAGCGAGGGGAAGAGGAAGTAGATTTGGTGGTGGAGCAGACACATATGTTGGGGTAATAACCTCTTTCTGTGCGTCTCCTCCTCTGTCACTTAAACGTAGGCAGCACATTTGTTGTTCGCTTGCTTACTTCTACCAGATTTTTATAAAACTTGATATGCATATCCAGTAGATCTGAGATTAGAGAATAGAATAAAACTATTTATTTTTTATCCCACCCGGACGGAGTTGCGGGCGACAGTTAGTATGATATAAAATGTTCGCTTAATGATATTCGCTCGTCGAGTAAAAACTACAAATCGGAATGCTATGATATTACTAGCTAGAAAATGTTCTAGAATGTTATATTAACCTAATTTTCTACAAAAACATACTAGTTTGAGATTTTCGCATGAGTTAGTGTAGATAAACAAAAACAATTTTATTTAGAGAACAAGATGAACGGAAGTTTTCGTTGAAGAATTGACAGACGATGATTGAAGCAATCATATGTTCATATTAAATTGTACATGAGATGACTGATTCGATAATTTTTTAAATCTCATATTTGTACACCGTCGAAGGAATTCGGTTTAACTTGTTTTTAAGGTTTTTGTTGTTTCTTCGCAAAGGCTTTAGTGAAAGCAGCAACGAATTCGCAAAAACAAATCCATTTATAGCCACCGTGTCCTTTATTCTCTTGTTTAGGAATCCATAACTTAATTTATTTCTCCTACATGCGATAACGACAAAGGTCATCTGAATATTCAATTATTGTCTTTGTTTGCTTAAAATAGACTTCGATGTCTTAATATTTTTTGTAGATATGTAATAGTATAAATTTATTTCGTAAATATTTAGCTGTTGTGTTATGTATTCACAAACACATATTAATTATTTTATGTACATTGCATCTTCCGAACAAAAGTTTCCAAGGACATATTTAATGTTTCTACGCATTAAGTGTGGCCTTGTTATGCTTTTCAAAAGATAAAGCCTTTGAAAGGCAATAAAAATAATGACGATTTTTTGTTTCAGGAATTGTAAGTGAATAGAAAAATGAACCTTTTAAAGTAATTATGATTGAAACAAGCGATATCCTAATCGGAAATAATGAAACGAGTACGTCACCGGACGATTTCCCGATAAACACGACGAGTAGTGGCAAGACGTTTGACAATGTATCAAATTTTAAAACAAAATGGACAGATATCAGTGCAATATGTTCGCCGAGCTCGTCCTCCCAAGACTTTCTATCTTCTACTACATTTCAAATATGTGTATACTTTATGTACAGCGCAGTTTTTGTTGTGGCACTTTTAGGGAACGGACTTGTTTGCTTCGTTGTGCAAAATTCACCGCGAATGAAAACTGTCACAAACTATTTTATTGTTAACTTAGCTGTTGGAGATATTTTAATGACATTATTTTGTGTTCCTTTTTCGTTTGTATCAATGTTGATACTTAGATACTGGCCATTTGGTTCTATAATGTGTAAAATAGTGAATTATTCTCAAGCTGTGTCCGTGTTTGTTAGTGCGTATACTTTATTGGCTATTTCTATAGATAGATATATGGCTATAATAAGACCTCTACGTCCTCGATTGGGGAAGACAAGCGCGAAGTTGGTCGTAGTAGGCGTGTGGTGCGGAGCTCTCGCTACCGCTGGACCGATTCCTATCGTGTCTGAAATTCAAAGACCCACCGATTGGCATCAAATTTGTAAAGCGTAAGTAAATTTTAATTAAGTATTGATTACTTGTCTACCGCGATCTATTATTTTTTGTTTTTATTAGTTGCAAACTAATTAAGGGTAAATTTAATTTAGTTTGTTGTTTTTTTTAATATAAAATGCCCGAAAAACTTGATATAAAAACCATGCTGTTAATACCAGAAGGTTTGTCTACTTAACTTTATAATTTAACTAGCTTTGGCCCTCGAGTCCATTTATTATGTAAGAAAGTAAGAATGTGACTGATCAATATTTTCGTTTTTTTGTTTCTCAGAGACATATGTCTTGAGAGATGGAGCAATCCAGATCAGAGTCACCAGTACACGTGTGCGTTAATGGTGCTACAATTTCTCATACCGCTGATGGCGCTAGTGTGCACTTACGCTCGCATCGCACACGTGGTTTGGGGCGGCAGACCTCCCGGCGAGGCGCTCTCCGAACGAGACACAAGAATGCAACATTCGAAAAGAAAGGTTAGCTTTTGTAATTTGTCATTGAATGATTGAAAGTATATTGTACTATCCGTGGGTGACAAAGTCCCAGAAAACATATCGTTAATATGAATTATTGATATTTGTATAGAGTATTGCCATCTCATTCAGTTTCTTCAAAACGAAAAGAGATAATGTTGTAATATTAACATTTTTAATACATATTTTTGGTTAATTATAATTTACAGTAAAGAAAGACAATATAAACCTTAATAGAATTTGTAGTAAATTACTGTTTCACTCAGAGTTCAGTCAGATAACTAAGGGAGCAAGTTAGTGCAGATTACTAATACAAAATCCAAACCAACGGGGTCTATATTACGACTCTGCGTGTAGGTTAGATTTGGATATTGTAGAAATGTTTCGATTGCAGATGGTGAAGATGATGGTGACCGTAGTAGCAGTGTTCATAACGTGTTGGCTGCCACTCAACATTTTCATTGCAAGTATATTGTATCAATTATTTTTGTAACATACTTTACTTTACGTTTACATACTATCTGTCACCCATAACTTCATACTCATGGAATTAACAAAAACTGACTTAGTAACTGAGGGAATTTATTTGTAACATCCTTATTTCTATAATTACAAATAGTCTTAAATCTATGAAGAAGCTGAAGAGCTGGCAGCTATCTCGGTCACAGAATTAGTTTAGCTGTCCAGAGGGGGAACGCTGCCAGTATCTTCGGGACCTTGCCTAAAGGGACTCCTTTTAATAACATATTTTAGTGAATTGTTCGTTTTTTTTTTTTAATATTTTATTTTATATCTTAGTAACTTAGGCGTTATTCTTTTGAAGTTACAATGTCAACAATCGTCCGAATATGTTGCACAGTCCCAAATGAGTGGTTCGGAACCTCCCGAGGCCATAGCGAACCACGCTGGCAATGTGCGGGTTGACTTTATACATATCTTTGGATTTCTTCTCTTATATGTGCAGGTTGCATCACGATATTTTCTTTCACCGTAAGAACGTGATAAATGTACATATGTCAAAAAAACATATTGGTACATGGCGGGATTCGAACCTAAGACCTACAAGTCAATTACTTAACCCCTGAACCACTGAGACTCTGCAAATAACTCAGAATGCTGCAACAAAATTGATGAGGGTAAGGGAATGGGTAGAAGTAAGTCTAGGATGGATTGCGGGAAAGGTGTCACCATTAAAAAGGATGTGACTTAATGTCGAATGACGGATCGACCTGGAGTAAGAAAATCGTGACTCTGCATAGAGTGGGCAAAAACAAGGATCATGACCTCTTTGCTTTTCCTCACTATATTTAGAGTCACTCATACTTATAACATTATGTCTAATTGTAGGTGTTATGGACGGTCCATGAAAAAGATGAGAAATGGGCGACGTGGGCCGGAATGCCTTACGTTTGGTTCGCGAGTCATTGGCTTGCTATGTCCCACTCGTGTTATAACCCAATTATTTATTGTTATATGAATGCACGATACAAACGGGGATATAAACAGGTGAGTTAATATATGCATAAATATTATATTTTCACTAATCTATTTATTCCATTCCATTTTGATTGATTGATGAATGAAATTTTGACTTTCACTTCGCTATTTATAAGTTATGTAAAATAACATTTACAAAATTGCGTTTAATAATACATATAATATCTAATAGCTACCTACAGGTTGCATCACGATGTTTTCCTTCACCGTAAGAACGTCGGATAAATGTACATATATAAATCGGATATCGAAAAAACATATTGTTACATGTCGGGATTCGAACCCAGGACCTGCAGATTACAAGTCAAGTGCTTAAACCCCTGAGCAACCGACGCTCTTCTACTATTAATACAAAGTATTAACAAAAGTAATAAGAGAATTTTCAATATAATAAAATAAGTCTTATAGTAAAGAAAACGTAATTAATTATAACGAAAGATAAACTACACTAAAAATCTTGTCTCCCTTAAGGTAAAAAGTTGACAAATTGGATTTAGAAGTCACTAATAAAATTTTTACGTTCAATTCCGAATTACGAATTTAAGTTGGTCCTTAGCTAAGAAAGTCAATTTTATATTAGAAGTATTTACAATTTAATTGAAATTAAATACTTTGTAGTCATTATTTAACCTTGACTTATTTATTAAATAATACACTCTTTTAACTTACGTAATAACTCGTAAGAAGCTTTTTGTATGCTTAACCTGTTAATCTTTGTAGAATATTATAATAAAAGGAAAAATTCCAGAAGGTTTTTTTTTATTTTTACTTCATATAGGATAGAAAGTTAGAATTAAAATATTTAATGTTCATTCTCACAGGCTTTAAGCTGCCTACTGTGTTGCAAAAAGGAAGCCCCCTCGCGTTCTTTCCAACGTTCAAGCATCTGTGAGGGTGTGCCGTTGTCAGGTAATATTTTGAACTTTTCAAAATTATACAGGATGTAACAGAAGAATTTATTTCATAGAATTTAGTTATCCAAAATCGAGTTTTTCGAATGTGATAGGACGTACCGCGTAAACCCGCTTTTAAATAAGTATTTTAACATGTAAAAATACTACGTTTTTTGTCTAGTATAATTTATTATTGCTCTATTTAAGAATAAACAGACTATTAGCTGTCATCATCATAGTAAGAACTCTTTGTCCTTGGATCAATTCCCATTGCTCCTACGACTGTGACTTCCTAAAAACGTATAATTTCTTTTATTCGTTTCATAACTGTTGTTCTTTCATTACGAGAATATGTTTGCTTTGTATTAACTTTCTTTTAGAGTACTAAATTCAAGGATCCATGGCACTAAAATACTGAATAAATGTAAATAAAGTTAGACATAAAATTAAGTAGTCCTTAACCTTTTAGCAACTTGCTTGTAGCAGTTGGTCACCTAATTTGCTAAATTAGCAAACGAATTGCTGCTCATGGATATAGCAAAGTCACTTTTTTTTTAGAATTGGTTGCTGCAAACGGGATTCAACGTAGAGGGACATCTAGCAGTTGCGTGAGTCGTCTCCACAGAGCACCTACTTGCTCCTCATGTGGTTCTCTCAAGAGGTGTCAGGTTGGTGGCGCCATCTCACGTAATTCCATCAACAAACATATAGTACGAAGTTCTGATACTCAAGCGACACCGCCTGTCCGCGCGCTTTCTGTACGTTCCCATTTTAATTGAATCTCATAACAATTTATACGTTCGATATATTGATAAGTACGTGTTTTATTTATTGAAATGCTTTATCGAATTTTAATACAACGACTGTCATGATAATTAAATGTTTTACATATTTATGGTGTTTTATTCATAAACAATTTGCCATTAAATATTAGAAGAGTATAGATTTTGAGTTTATGTGTTCGGTGGTAAGGGATTGATATTTGTGCAAATAAGAAGAACTAACAACGTATCCTATTCATTTTTAAAATAATAAAAAAATACAGTTTTGTTAAAAAAGACGGATGAAAAAAGTTTTAATTTATTAAATAAAATGGAATTCCAGTGCAGTTCTTTATAGTGTTTCATAAGTTTTAGAGAAACATGTTCAACAAAAAAACTTAATAAGTCTATGATTTCGTTCAGATTATGTTCTACATCTGTGTCAAATTTCATCAAGATCCGTTAAGTCGTACCGAAGATACCATCTAACAAACATCCATCCATCTATCGATCTAAACATTCGCATTTATAATATTAGTAAGAAGATTTGAACTGACACTAGCTATAAGTATAAGCTAAGACTTTGTTACTAGATTGGCGATTCGTTTACACATGTAGAATTATACGCGATATTTCATAGTAATGCATTTTCTTAGAAATTCAGTGTAAGATTTATTATCTACGTATACACATTGATCAAAGCTACTGTGAGAATGTGCAACATCTGAGGGACTATCATGAATATTGCGATATACGTTTCTGTAACGCTATCGATAAAATTTACATGAGAATTGTCTATGCTCTTTTCGCCCGATAGGGACGCTTTACAAATGTAATACAAAATTTTGTCGATTACGTTACGTATAGTTCTTCAGAAATGTTCGTGCTACGCCCTCTGTAAGTCATGTACGATACGACAGACGTAGTGAATGAAGTCATGTTATAGTTTATCGAAAAGAATTATTAGTCTATTTCAAAAATAACGCACCTCTGTCATGTCATGTTCATTTTTAAACTTCTCAAAATAAATATGAGTTTGACTAATATTTATTTAGAAAAAGCTGATTATTGCATTTGAAACGAACGATGGGTGGATATTTGTTTGAAGATATCTTGTGAATGGCCGCATGAATCTCGCTGAAATTTGGCATAGATGTAGAACATAGTCTGAAAGTACACCTAGTTAAGGAACCGAGGCGATATTGATACTGTAATTCTTTAATATGCCAGAGTAGCGGGCGACAGCTAGTTAATTATAAATCTTAAGAGTATGTAATAATTACATTTTAAATTACAGAAACTTTAAAATACGTAATAGATACTGAAGAAGTTATGTAAAGATAGAAAATTATTATCCCAAACGTTATTTTACTTTGAGATGGTATCTAAATATTACTACTATCACGAAGACGTGACAAAGCGATGTCAAATGTTAATAATGTTGGGAGATGAGAGAGAAATTGTCGCAGTACTGTCGGTTCGAATAACGAAAATATAACAATACCGTGACTTGGTAAGATTTAAATGGTAAAATTAAACGATATAAATAAAGTGTCACATCAAATTGTGATGGCTTTAAAGTAAAGTGGGCTTTATAGACATTGATGTTCTCTTGTTTATTATTAGGATAAGCTTCGGTAATTATCAGTTGCAAAGGCAATTAAAAAAAAAAATCGCCATCCTAAGCTACGGATGAATGGATTTGTTTGAAGGTATCTCCAGAACGGCTTAAAGGATCTCGATGTAATTTGGCAGGGATGTAGAACGTAGTCTGGAAGAAGACATAGACTACTAATTAAGTTTTTATAATCCCGCGCAGACGGAGTCGCAGGCTGACAGCTAGTTTTGCTAAAGAAATATTTAAAAAGCTAATAAAGCTTTCTTACGTCCATGTTCATAGAGTTTGTTTTCCCCAGTCCTTATTCCCTGAAGGATAATTAAATCGCCTTTTTTCTTTTATTATATTTGCTTGAAGCTCTAAAGATTTCATTTAGAATTCAGAGGGACAAGTTAACTCTGACAAATCGTCTTTAATTAGACCGCATTTAATCTTACTAAAATAAAAGCGAATGCTCAGAAGGATGAATGGATGGATGTCTGTTCGAAAGTTTCTTGAGGATGGTTATATGGATCTTGCAGAAATTTTGCATAGATGCAGAACATAGTCTGGAAGAAGACATAGGATAGGATACTAAGTTTAATAACTTTTTTTTAATAACGCGCGGATCGAGTCACGGGCGACAGCTAGTGCTTTATAAAAATTATGCATGTGTTTATTTTTATATTACATAACAAAATAAATTTTAAATTCAGGGATATTCAAGTACATTTAAAGTTTATAGAATGTTCTGTTCTACGGTTTGTGTGCTAATAGAAAATTTATTATGTAAACATATGGCCAGTGTTACCACGATTCATCGTAAACCTTTTTTATTAAAAAAACATAGACTAAAATTACGCCTACGTATTTCACACATACATTTTACAAACATAACTAGTGTACCGATCGCGTGTGATGCTAAAAATAAAAAAATATATCGAGTTAAGAAATATTTATAAAGAATACTTCGGTTTGACGATGACATAATACTTTTTATTTTCGGCCAGTTATAAATTTAGTACTATTGAGTGCATATACTATTCAAACATAATTTTAAATTAGATATTCCAAATTATCAATAAGACAAACAAAATTACGACGACATACGAATATAAGAAACAAATAGATGATTTATTTCTTGAATTTAAATAAAAACATTTAAAAAAAATATAGAGAGAATTAAACGAAACCCACTCCGATGTAGAGACTAAGTTACATGCCCTGTGGGTGTTTCAATTTAAATACGAAATGTATTGGAGTTCTGAACATTTCGAAATAAACTGGGAAATGCTGAAATAAAAACTTTTTGCTTGTTTAAATAAATACCAAATAAGACAATCAAACTAAATTGGTCTATTGACGCTTCCGACTGCAAAAATGAACTGGAACTTTGCTTTAGCAAAGCGTAAAAATAAGCAAAAAAAAATGCAAACGGAACGGAAATTTTACACTGAGCTATTTTTTAGATTAGATTTGTTTTAGTGTTCTAACTTTTTTTTTATCATAAGGTGGCAAAAAAGCATGCAATCGCTGAAATAGCGAAGCGACCGTTACCCATAAACATATGCAATTGCACGTGCGTTGCCTACCTTTAACCAACGGAGGAGGGATGTACAGAAAGAGAATATTTTCCTTTCTTATTCATTCTCTCATCCAGAAAATACACTTCCACTTCCCATCATTTTCTTATAAGAAGAAGAGTAAGAAAGGGAACTGAAATTAGCCTTTCGAGATGCACACTTATCAGACTGTACGCGGAATTGTTTACACTACACTCCTGCCTTCTGTGTGGTCGTGGTATTGCACCGGACGAATCAGCCAATTCGTGCGAAGCGTACCACTGTTGAACAGCTGACAGTACATCTGTAACCCCCTATTTGAACTAAATAAGGCTGGTAATTAACAGGACATTTTCCTATTACAAAAATTAAAATACTGATATAAATTATACATTCAACATTAAACGAATATTTTTATCTATTGCAGAATGAGCATAGAATGTTTAAAATGTAAATTTTGCTATTAAAAATCGCCTGAAAAAAAAGAAAAGGAAATGTAAAATATCATACTCTATAAAAGACTCTTTACATTCTATGTTCATTGAAGTTTTGTTTTATTCAAGTTAAAATTTATTACTTATTTTGAACCAACTTACAAAAGGATTTTTTGCTTTATGCGCTGTAATTTTTTCCTGTATTTGAGTTTATACCTATATACATATATAGACCGACAAAGGACCGCGCCGGACACACCGCACGTACGGCACACAACGGATTTTTATATACTCTGTATGGGTTTTCATAGCTGCGTCCATTATCCGCGCGGCCCGCATCGCATTAAGACTAAGCGAATCCGTTTAAGCCGTGCGTGCGGTGTGTCCGGCGCGCGACAATGATCGCGTATCTTTAAGTCATCTGAACCATTGGGTATAAGCAAAATGAAATTATAACATCTCACTAGCGCCCCTATGCGTGGTCTTTTTAAAATTTAACATCTTTGTTTAAATAACCAGCCAATGGATTTCATATATTAGTGATGGTGTTTTTTTTTTAAATTTATTAACCTTGAACACGAAATACTTGTTTGAAGGTTTATATCAAGCTTTTATATACCAATGATTATTTCTATGAGCTTTTTACTATGTAAGTTGTGAAAATTAAATGAAGGTATCCCAGAACATTGTCACGAAATTAAGAAATTAAGTAAGTCGCTCAACCAAGTAACGTTTCTTCGTAATTGTCACGGACAAATTAAAGTTGATTCAAGTATCAAGTTTATTCTACGAACTAAATGCCCTGCCTATTGTCCTAAGTTTAGGCATTTCTTCGGAAGTGTTCCTTAATTTCTATTTCCTGCGGCACAGAGGAAGTTTGTCGTTTTTACGAGTTTAAACGTTCTTAAAGTTTTTACTTTCAAAATTGCCGTATCCTATCGAGACTTAACTGTATTGTTACTATATCTTTATGTTAAAATTTTCATTACTGAGACATAATCTGTATAAAAAAACTTACTTAAAATACAAATATACGTGTTATGTACATTCATTCTTAGGGTTCAGTACCTCGAAAGAAAAAAAAACGGAACCCTTATAGGATCACTTTGTTGTTTGTCCGTCTGTCTGTGAAGACCCTTTTTATGTAATATATGTATTATTTATATTTATATAAAAAATCATCATCATCAGCTCACTATACGTCCCCACAGAGGGGCTCGCAGCCTACCCTAAGTTAAGGGTGATTAGGCCATAGTCAACCAGGCTGGCCCAGTGCGGGTTGGTTGACTTCACACATATCTTTGAATTTCTTCTCAGATATGTGCAGGTTGCATCACGATGTTTTCCTTCACCGTAAGAACGTCGGATAAATGTACATATGTAAATCGGAAATCGAAAAACACATTGGCACATGGCGGGATTCGAACCCAGGACCTGCAGATTGCAAGTCAAGTGCTTGACCCCTGAGCCACCGACGCTCTCAAAAAAAATCATACGTCTGCCAAATTACTGATAGATCGGCTGCCAAATGTCACTTGTATTCCCAGCATTTAGATATTTTCATGTGGCACAGAATAATAAGTAGGTAATTTCAATCTATACAATTCCCAAATTCTTAGCCTCAAAATTTACATATTGCTACATAAAATATTTCTTTACTTTGTTATCATAATAATTGTAGTCTCAAAGATGCTTAATGTCTCGAAACTCTTGATTAAAAAGCCAGTCCTTAAAAGAGACATGGTCTTCAAGTTTTTTACATTAAGCAAAGTAGAGTACAATTTATTTCGACTTAAATAAAAGAAAAACAAAGAAAACATTATGTCAACAAGTTGTAATACCAATTTATGAGTGAACGAAATTTAATGGAATGGGATCAAAGCACTTTAGTCGCTTAAGTGGCCCCAACTTGAAGTTTTTACTACGCAAACGTATACCTGATACGGTACATTTTTATTGTATACACTTTTATTATCTGTGGTACATTACTTATATTGAAAAATTTTGATGTAAAATCTATTGAATGTTTTGATTTTTTAAACTTTTTCTACTTAATTAAGGAGCGGATGACATTTGAAATAACGGAAGACAGTGGTTAACAATTAAATTTTTTAACTTTTGTAAGATATATATGAATTTAATAGGAACGGCTTAAATCACGTATGATTTCGGACGCGTCAGGGGTTTCTTGAGGGTGATTGTTTATTTAACCCTTAATTTGATAAAATATAAAATGCAGTAAAAAGCTTTTTTTGTTGTTATTGTAATTGATACATATGAAACTATCATAAAAAAAATAAAAAAAAAATCTGAAAAGCTTAGTTTTCCTGAAAACTTATGTATGTCACAACATACATTGTCAAATCAAGGGTTAAGGTTCTTCGCGGTCGCGTTACTTTTGCACTGACAGTGAACTAAATCTGGACCCCTGATGGGTCCAAGACTAGTCGGTGCCGTCACCAGTCATACGTCAGTTGAACCGTTCCTAATTTATTAAGTAACGAATGATAGATCGATTTGGACGACAATTTTTTTTTCTTGGACATAGAGTAAAGACAGACATGATAATTTTAGCTTTATGAAATATACAATTAAATAAAACGTTTATTGCTTCAACTTAAAGTATAATAGTTTATTTTTAAGCCATTACAATTGCATATTTTTGTTTGTTACTAAACTTTGATATAAGTATGTTTGATAGATGTTTCACAGATGTTCTTTTTACTTTGTACTGATGGGTGATACCATCAAAGAAAAGATTTATTAAAAACAATTTGTTTCGAGCTTAAATGAATTTACAATTTTTATTTATAGATAGGATAAGTAGCTTGTCAAAAACATATACGAAAATACTATCGGAATCATAATCAGCTTACTATACGTCCACACCGAGGGGCTCGGAGAGTACCCTAAGCTAGGGGTGACAAGGCCATAATCAACCACGTTGGTCCAGTGCGGGTTGGTTGACTTCACACATATCTTTGAATTTCTTCGCAGATATTTACAGATTGCCTCACGTTGTTTTCCTTCACGAAAATCGAAAAACACATTGGTACATGGCGGAATTCGAACCCAGGACCTGCAGATTATAAGTCAAAAGCTTAAACCTCTGAGCCATCGAAGCTCTATTGGAATGTATGGATACTATTTAGTTTAATATAAAAGCATACTTGGTAATGTGATGAGAATTCTGTCGTATCTTGGTATTAAATAACATTATTATTCATGAGAAATTTTGATCTTCTCAGTGCTCATGTTGTTATGCTCCGTTTACATGATCAAATAATTTGACAAAATCATCCCGTTTTAGAATGTGGTGTAGTTAAGATAACTAAATATTGTCTACAAAACGATCGTTGTCCCTTCCGGAGCAAGGAAGATGTCTCAATAAAACTTGGAATAGCAACACAAATCTTGGTAAGATGCTGACAGTTACAAGGTTTTCTCTGCAATGAAAATCTTATTAATATTATAAATGCGAATATTTCTTTGAAGGTATCTCCTGAACGGCTTCATGGATCTTGATGAAATTTGGCATACATGTAGAGCATAGCCTGGAAGAACACTTAGGCTACTAATTAAGTTTGTTTTCATTCCACGCGGACAGACTCGCAGGCGACACCAAGTACAATATAAATGAATTTGTTATTTTTTAAACCAATCAAAATGTAGTCTTTACAGAAACCAACTCTCTTCAGTTGTTTAGTTGAAGTAGTCGACAAGTAAGATGACATTGTAAGCAAAAAAGGTCAATACGTTTCTGATCGATATGAGAGTTTTACACGAAGACAGAATAGTAAGAAAGAGTGGACAGTGCATTAACGCTGTTTTGACGCACATTTACTGTCTAATAGTACTATGGGCCTAGCATGAGTATTTGTGAGAAAGTAAACTTCTTTGAAACAGTTTTATTTGATATCAATCGCTGAGATACGACAAAATAAATGATAATTATCTTCGAGCATTAACATAAAGACATTATCTGAAAAATCCAATTTAACGATACGCTTTATAGCTCGGGCAGAGTCGTAAGGATAAAAACAAATGGCCTTAAAACATATCTCAAGTTGGTTTTGCATTTTATGAGTACATTATATTTTTTATTGGTAGGAAAGACTCTGTTCCTTTTATCTGTGAGTAGATTTGTCTGACAGTTACATTCTCAATGTGGTTAGTGCGGTCCAACAATAATTAATCGAACTGTCAAATGCAGAAAGTATATATCAAATTCAATTGGCTAGTTCTTACAGGTTATTTATATTATAAGTTTCGATTAAAAGCCTAATTTAAAAACAGTTACGTCAAATTTCATACATGGCGGCCATTTTGCTTTTTTAGTTCGATATCAGCGCACTATACGTCCCCATTGAGGGGCTCGGAGTCTACTCTAAGTTAGCAGTGACTAGGCCATAGTTAACTACGCTGTTCTAGTGCGGTTTGACTTCATACATATATTAGAATTTCTTAGCAGATATATGTAGGTTGCATCACCATGTATAATATACCAATCTGAATAAAACATATCGTCATCTCTGTCATTATCTTTGACAAAACAGAGATAAACATATGTTTTAAATGGAGATTTTATTGATAGCGCAAGTATCACCTCAGTCATATATTTGGCTTACTTTAAACATTCTTATATAGAAATACAATGAATCTGACAGAAGGTTAAAATATAACAGACTCATTTCTTTCAACAGTCGCTTTGTTTGTATGTAGTTGTTTGTTTAAGTATTAAAACATATCAGTCAGCGTATAGAACTGGAATTCAGACCTTCACGGCGTCGATTTGATTCGATAGTGTGCTTCTGGGTTGTCATCGTTTCTTTGATGAATGCGTTCCTCATTTTCTGTTACATAAATTAATATTATCACACAAGATCACAATAATATAATAGTATGAATATTGAAAACACTTCCATCGCTATTTTTCAAGCGAATTTGAGATTAATAAATTAAGAAGACTCATCATCAGCTTACTATACGTCCCCACCGAGGGGCTAGGAGCCTACCCTAAGTTAAGGGTGATTAGGCCATAGTCAACCACACTGACCAAGTGCGGGTTGGTTGACTTTACACATATCTGAAGAAGAAGACTGAAAAGTCCTAATATATATCATAGCAAATAAATTTTAGTTTGCATTAAACTGTAATTTAGACGTCAAATAGCAATGAATACTTTCATACTTCATTCTATGTTGACAATAAAAATACATTGATTTGAGGACAATTTTTTATTGAATTAAATTGCTTAATAAACATATATTTATTAATTACGTTGTTGTGCAGGTGGGATGGGTGACCGTGCTACATTACCAGCCATTATAATCTTTTCACTACGTATACTAATACATCTTGAACATTTACAATCTTCGTTACTTGTTCGTGATATACGTATTTTACCGACAGCGAGCCGGCGACCTTGAGCGCCATTCACACCCATCAGTTCTGCGAAACAGTATATCACAAGTTAAATTTAGGAAGGGTCGGAATTACATCACAATATATGACACCCCTAAAACGTTAGTGTTTAATGTGCACTTAATGACGCAAACCAGTTATTTGTTTGTTAAGTCAAAATATATATTTGTTCTGTCTGGACATAGAATATTAAAATTAGCACTGATATAAAATGTTTTTGTTAACAAATTTAGTAGCAGAATAAGGCTCTTCGTACACAAGGCGATTCTACGTCAGGTGTACGGAGTGCGCGCAATGCCGATTCCTGCTACGCGACCCTACAATACTAGTATCGACGCTATTAATGTAATATTTTAGCTTAAGAACTCATGGAGCTATCTTCACCCGCAGCTTCTGTAAAATGCAGATATGTATATATAAAAAAAAAAAACATACGACACGTACGACACGACATCTTTTACGCCCGCCGTATGCAGCCTCGGCGGGAGTCGCGCTCTGTAGTCAGTTGGCGGGCGTGGCTGATGGTAGGGCTGTAGCGCGGTGGGCACGGTACGTAATCGCTCCGTGAGTTCTTAGCTTTACGTTGCCTTGTGTACGAAGGGCTTTAAATTTACGACCGTTGCTAGAATATACAAAACATTTCTCACCTGACATCGGTATTCCTTCACACATACTCGAGCGCTGACAGGAGCGGTTAGTAGAATTTAATTTGATACACATAAGATTGTCCAATACCTGGCAAAATAACTTATTTTTGTTACAGCTGTAAGTTTCCTAACAAAACACATCTATAATAACATAAAGTACAATTCCTCTCATTATTTTGAAAAGGAAATTCACGTCAAATCTTACTAATATTAAAAATGCAAATGTTTGAATGTATGGATGGTTTGATGAATAATTGGTTAAAAAGTATCAACGGAACTTGGCATAAATGGGTGGTAGAACACATGCTACAAATTAAGTTTTTTTAATATGTTTTATTAAGGGTCTTAGAAATCAACGATAAATCAGACAAAATATTTAGAGTAAGTCCCCCTATTACCACATATCTATTTCCCTACAGGGTATAGATAACAAAGAAAAAAATTATGACATCATTTACATATACACTGTCATTTTATTGTCATTAGTACTATCACAAAAAAAAGTGTTATTATATTATATTTTCAAATAAATAAATATATTTTACATTTAGTACTGTCCAGTGGAAAATCCTCAGTATTTACAATCAACTATAATTAACGGTGTAAATCTGACTCCAAATTCAATGCTCTATTCAATTGAATTTTCGAGTGGTACTGAATCGTGTCATGTGGGAACGTGTCGTGTCAACTGTGTACACCTGTGTATGACTCGTCTGAGTGGACTATGCATTGTAAAGCTTTCAATAGATCCGCTTTTATGTATTCAAATAAATATACAAAATATAATAATATTTTTCATCTCTGATTTATAATTCTCCCTGTTTTATTTTTTTATTTTGACATCACTGTAACGTTTCCTTAGTTTATAATAACACCTAAAATTTGTAAGCGGGTGCGCACTGATATAACATAAAACCGAGCAACAATAGCCTAATGGTCTAGTAGATAACCATGTCTTAGCACAAGCTTCCAGCTTATTTGGAATGTTAACAACTAATTTGTGAAAATATTTCTGAAACTTGTTTTTTTTTTTTTAATTTGTAAACTAAACTGTTATGTAATATTGTGTGTGTCTATGCAAATAAAAAAATATTAATATTATTATTATAATTTATTACTAAGTTTGTATCCGTCAACAATTGTATTCATAACTTCTTCTTCTCCAGCACACTATAAGTCACCATCGAGGGTCCCCTAAGTTAAGGGTGACTCGGCCTTCTCAGATATGTGCAGGTTGCATCACGATGTTTTCCTTCACCGTAAGAACGTCGGATAAATGTACATATGTAAATCGGAAATCGAAAAACACATTGGTACACGGCGGGATTCAAACCGGGGACCTGAAGATTGCAAGTCAAGTACTTGACCCCTGAGCCACCAACGCTCTTTTTTCATTCTTTTATTTCAACCTTATTATTTTGCTCCACCAACATCAGCATGTTTTTTGGTGATATACACAAAAATCTTCAAAGAATAAAGGTCGGGTTTCTTGTGCTTTATGTAAGTTTATTTTTATATGTTTGATTGCCTAAATGTTTCTAGTCTAGTCTATCTAGTTAATTTTGCCAGATAAGAGAGGCCCAAGACCGATGAATGTAACAATCTTTGGAGGCTAGGCGTAGCGGTGGGGCACATGTTGTCTGATAAAACGATGAACGAGGAAGAATTTTACCTGTTTGAATCCGTGTCGATACTTGCTGTTCATGTAGCAGTAAATGATGGGGTTGTAACAGGTGTGTGACATAGCGAGCCAGTGTGCGGCAAACCACACGTACGGCATACCTGGCCAAGCGTGCCAAGCCTCATTGTCAGCATTCAACACCCATAGCAACTAAAAAAAACATATATTATATTTAAGCTGGACAAGTGCCTACTAATTTGTATCAGCAATACGCAGATGCGTTGCCGGCCTTTGAGGTGGTGATAAGCTCGCGTCTTGAAGGACCCCAAGAGTAGCGGTTTGTAAATACCGCCGAGGATAGATCATTCCACAACGCTGCTGTGCGAGGCAGGAAGCTTCGCGCAAACTGCACAGTTTGCTACCTGAGATTTTAACTCTATACGTAAAATAAAATTGGAATGTTTGTATGTAACATCGAAAAAAATCGTACGTATGATGTATTTGCATACTTTATAACGAAAAACCAATTTTAAATTTTTTTTATCTGTTTGTATGTTTGTCCGCAAGGCCGTTTGTTCCGGATCTCCGGAACGTCTGGACCGATTTTAACGGGACTTAGACTGGAAGGTAGTTGATACACATCTCGCGCAACTTCTTGCCTCGCACAGTCGCGTTGTGGAACGGTCTGTCCGGTGTCTGTCAAGAAGCGAGCCTATCACCACCTCAAAGGCCGGTAACGCATCTGCGGTTCCTCTGTGTAGTGTATGCATAAACGTAGTGTTGTTTGTCTCGAGCGTACACGCCATAAGTACATGCCGGAGAGAGGGGACGTCAGTCGATATCAGACCTTTGAGCCGGCAACACGTGTCGGTACGTGAACGAGCCAAATATAGCACAACGAATGCTACACTCTGGTATTGCTGATGTGCATGGGCGTCGTTGAACACCTCGGTGTTCCCGCTGCTCGTTTGCCCCCTTCTGTTATAAAAAAAACATGTGATAGGCTAATTTTTAAATTCTGCGCTGACGAAGTCGCGGCCGACCACTAGTCGTAAATAGAAATTGTAAGGCGTTTGTAGACTCCTTTTGACAATAGCCTGTGATTAATGATATTGTGTAATTACCTACTTGTAAATTGTCATGTTGAAAGTACTCAGCACCCGTAGATAAACAGTTTATATGGTTTTGATGTGCCTGATTTATGAACAATGTTAAATTGCTTTTTTATGAATAAAGAATAATAAAAATATTATTAACGTATATATTATGTACTTACAATGAATATGTTCAACGGTAGCCAGCAGACGATAAATACTACCACGACGGCCACCATCATCTTAATCATCTGAACAGAAATATAAAATAAGTTTTTATCTTCTTACTAGTATTATAAATGGGAATGGATGGATGCATTTTTGTTAGATGGTATCTTCAGAATGACTGCATGAATCTCGCTTAAAATTTGGCATAGATGTAGAGCATAGTCTGGAAGAACACATAGACTACTGATTAATTTTTTGTTTAATTTCGCGTGGACTTCTTCTTCTTCTTATAAATCAGCGTCTATTTAAAGTTATATTACATCCGCAACGTCTAATCCACTTTTTAAGTTCGTGTTTACGTGTAAAACTTATTAACTAATCTAACTTCTATAAATCTTATAAAAGAAAGTCGCTTTCATGACCTCTGTTTAATTTATATGTTAAGCTAAAACACAAAACTTTTTTTAAAATACGGTTCCCACGATCCTGTAGGTTATTTATTCTTGCTTTGTGATATTATAATTGCCAGGGTCTTTTAGTAGTTTCTCTCAATTTAGGTTTTGTACGAGAGATCTCGATGTTAGCTTTAACCTACTATCGAATCAACACTTCTAAAAGCGGCAACAATTTCGAGTACTTTTCTTAAGTAAGATTTACATCTATAGAGTCTGACTACATCTGTCGCGCCAGGGACGTCACGTGGGGAGGAAAGTCCTGGGATAGAGACGCTAAATGGGGACCAGGACACGTACAGTTGGTCCGGCGCCTTAGTTCGAACGGCGAGATGTCGTTGCAGCGAAGGCGGATGATCGCATACTGTGCAAGGCATTGGGGCAAGATCCTTACCTTACGTTTGGACTTTTGTACTCTGACGTCACGTTCAGACTGAGCTTCCCCGGGCGTCCGTTCCGCCCACACTACGCAAGCGATACGGGCATACGTCGCCACGAGCGCGCTCAGCGGCAAACCGAACTGCAGGATCAGCAGAGCGAGAGAATAACGCTCACTGCTTTTCAAATCGCTCCACATTTCACCACAAACGCCTCTGATAGGATAATAAATAAGAAATTAATATAACCACCGAGGGGAAGCTTGCACTAAATTAGAAGTGACTGTTTTAGTCGCTTCTTTGAATTTCTTCCCATATAAATCAAAATTATTTTTTGATGATTTTGTCACTTGTGTTGTTAAAGTGAAAAGATTAAATGTTAATTTATTTATTTAAAACCTTAAAACAGAGTACATGTCGGGATTCGAACCCAGTATAACAAGTCCAGTGCCAAGTCATTATGGCACCGACGCTATAACACATACATTGACAGTAACAGTTAAATATAATTTTATCACGGATTATTTAGTTACTAAAGTGTGAGTCTATTATTTTTAACCACCTACGTGCCTATATACCGGCGTACGTGCTTTAACTTCAAACGAATATAAAAACAAAGAAAAATTTGGTACGGCACATGTAGCTTTCACAGTCGTAACCATGACCACACAGGAGACAGACGTGAAGAGTAAGCAAGTCCGCGTTTCATGAGTGTGCGTGCCAGAGGTCTAATTTAGACCTTTTTCCTTACCATGCATTTTTTTTATAAGGTAAGGATGCGAAGTAGATTTAATGGAGAAGGGAACGCCTATAAAGAGGAAATATTATCGTTCTTCGCTTCCCTTTTCTGTCGTCTGTAGGCAACGCATCTGAAATTGCGAATATCTACGGGTAGCGATGGCTTCACTATTTCGGAAAATTAAGCTCATTTGCCACCTAATAATTAAAATAATACTTACACATTACATGCTACATGCCAAAGCGATGGTTTATGCAGTTGAGCCACCACACCGATCGGAGTGGCAGTAGCAGCCGCACCCGCCCATACAGCCATCACGACGACTTTGGCCGCAGCTTTCCCCAAACGAGGTTTCAAAGGTTGAACAATAGCTAGATATCTATCAATTGATATTGCAAACATTGTATACGCACTGACCATTACTGATACCGCTTGTGTATAGTTAACCACACGACACATTATAGATCCAAAGGGCCAGTAACGTAGAACTAATACGGGTACAAAGGAAAATGGAACACAAAATACTGTCATCAATATGTCACCGACTGCAAGATTCACTATGAAATAATTTGTCACCGTTTTCATCCTAGGCGATGAGTAGACGACGAAACAAACCAATCCATTGCCAGTAAGCGCGAACGCAAATATAACAGTATACATAATAAATATGAAAATTTTGAATAATGATGATGTAACAAACTCCCCGATGTTTTCATCGAATATGCACGACAAGCCATCTTGTACCCACGTGAAGTTATACAGGGAGATGTTAATTTCAGATATACCATCTTCAAATAACACATGTGGATATTTTTGTATGTAACTTTGGATTGTCGAATGACCGGTGTTGACCATCCTCTTTTATTTTACATTCAATTGTTTCTTTTCCATGTTACTTAGTTGCTTTGGATTATCTGTAACAAATATTATAATTATGAAACTGACTAGATGTTTTAAAAAAAGGATTAATTAGAAACCAATAGGTTCGTCCAAACTATGTTTTACATATGCCAAATTTTATCGAGATCCATTGATACTGTTCTGGACATTCCTACTTACAAACATCCGTACATTCAAACAAACTTTCACATTTATAACCCTAGTAAGATAGCAAGAAGTAAGATTTACAAAATAAAAACCAACCAAGTTAGAAATTAAGATGACGTCTAGATTTTTGTGATTAAACCTCATATTTCTAAATATTAATGTGGCCATCAAGATTACAGCAAAAACCTTTCATAAAACTATATAAATATCAAAACGGGAAAGTGCGTCATGCTACCATGAATCAATCAAAGTCAAAAAAGGGTCGTAAAAGAAAAGTTAGTTTGGAAAACATCCAAAACACTCAAACTTCTAATCACATTAAATAAATGTTATAAAAGCCTATAAATATATATTTCTATAACAAATACTAAAATCAAAAATTATAAATTAAATTTACTTACATTTTAAAAATATGGATCTATGTTGTCTGATATAAATAAAATTATAATTTTTAAGCCGAGATTTAGGTCTCAGAAAAGCACGATAAGTGTGCTAACAAAAGATACGTGACATTTTATAAAATTACGAGGATAATTATATTATCTCTGTTTTGTCAAAATTATTTATAGAGATGACATGTTTTATACAGATATTTTGGTCTCAGAAAACCAGGGTTAGGTGATTTTTACAATTTACTATGCATTGGTCATTTATACCTCGGTATCTCCGGGAAGGCTCAAGGGCTTAAGTTTATTAGCACGTAATCTGGTAGAAGACATAGACTACCTACTTATTTTTTTTAAATTCTTTACGGATGGGATCGCGAACGATAGCTAGTCTTATTATATTTAATCGAATCTAAAGCTTGTTGTAACTGTTAGTTACTTAAACCTTAAGCTACAATATTTGACACGTATGTTATTTTTACTGCCAAAACCAAGTCACGTAATACAGGAATAATTAGAACGACATATTGCTTTTGAAGGCCGTAATAAAAATATAATTAAACCTTGTTTACTTATAAACACTTACTATCAGTAAATTACTAGTAATCGAGTCTCTTTTTTTCTTGGCGGCGCTATGCCGCCCTCTCGTTCCCCTAACATATTTGGGCCAGGGACTACAGTAAATCTTATCGTTTAGCGAAGGTTAATCGTGTCTCATTTAGAATAAGTGGTTGCCCATTATCATTACTATACGTCCCCATTGAGGGGTTCGGAGCGTACCCAAAATTAGGGGTGACTGGGCCCATATTCAACCACGCTGGCCCATAAGATTTGGTTGACTTTACACATATCTTTAAATTTCTTCGCAGATATGTGCAGGTTGCATCACAATGTTTTCCGTCAGCGTAAGAACGTCGGATAAATGCTTCATTTTAACTTTAACTGTGTCTGTCGTTTAACCGTTGATGCAATTTCAAAGGAATACAAAGTTTCCGCTATACGTATTAATATTATTATAAATCTTAGCTACAAACAGCTAAAACTAAATTCAAATAAAGCTAAAAGCTATCGTATCTACAATAGAAGTTACTAAAAATGTTGTATTTAATAGATAATAGGTTTTGTGTTACAATTTTCTTGCAAAGTCATGGGTTTCGTTACTTTAATACTACAAAAGGTTTGGTTTGCAATATACTAAATGCGGGGCCTTAAAATGTTGCGAATCATTGCCGCAGAGAAAATCATGGCACCCGCCGACCTCCATTGTTTTCGGACATTTGTGGACTACTTGAATAAATAAACAATGGAATTATTTATGTATACAGTATATAACTACACTTATTATGAGATGAAAAGAAGATAAAGAAACCTTTGACCTATAAATAAAATAATTATTAAGGTGAGTACGTCTTAAAAATAGTTTAACAAGCGACAATTAAATTATTCAAACTTTCGTGAGACATTATACTAAACTGATATAAAAACGGCTAAACACTCACGTATATTCGTCCAGTACCACTCATCCTGATGAAGGGCCCCTGATGGGCTCGAAACTAGTCGGTGCTGCCACCGGACGAATATACGTGATTGTTTAGTCGTTTTTATATCACTTAAGCGACAATTAATTAGAAATCGTACTTACTGTGAGTTCCTGAAACCAAGATTTCTGTATAAAACATATCGTCATCCTTGTCCTTAACTTTGACAAAACAGAGATAAAAATAAGTATTAAACACGGATTTTGATCTCAGAAACTTACGGTAAATCTTACTAATATTATAAATGCGAATGTTTAGATGGATGGATGTTTGTTTGAAGGTATCTCCGGAACAGATCAACCGGTTTTGATTAAATTTGGCACAGATGTAGAACATAATCTAGAAGAACCCGTAGGTTACTCATTAAGTTTTTTCTTTAATTCCTCGCGGACGGAGTCTCGGGTTAAAGCTAGTGACTTAGAACATAGATTTATTGACTTCATTATTAACGTAATCTTTTTTGTATTACAATTATTTTATATGTATTTATGTAAAAATAATCTCACAAGAGAAAATAATACAAAAAAAAATTATTTGCTCTTTTATTTGTTTCCTTTCCTAATTCAACATGCAAATTTGCGTCATATCACTCTTTGAGTGCTTTGCTTTATTGATATTGTTTTTGTATACATTATGATTTGTAATGGTTGTTAAGAATCATTGTGTTACTTTATTGGATAATATCGTCGTATTCAAAGGAATGGTATTCGTAAGTTCTACGGTAACGATATTGCATTCGCTATATTATATAGTAGTAATATTCTATACATATAAAAATTAATAGCTGTTTGTTAGTCTCGCTAAAACTCGAGAACGGATGAACGGATTTATCTTACAATGGTCATGAAATGTTCGTAGAGGTCTAGGGAAGGTTTAAAAGGTGAGAAAAATTCTAATAATTACCAGGAACTAGTTTAATATTATTTTATGTATATTGCGTGTATCGAAGACGGAACCACGATTTCACAAGGGGTAAATAAATACAAACGTTTAAGTTAATTTTTGTTTGAATACCAAAGTTAATTTGGGCTATTGAGAACATACTACAACTGGAAAGACCACATCTTACTAATGTGCAAATGCGAAAGTTTAGATGGATGGATGTTTGTTAGAAGGTATCTTTAAAACGGCTGAACTGTGTCGCTATAGTTTGGCATAAATGTAGAACATAATCTGGAAGAGCTCATAGCTACTAATTATGTTTTTATTCCGCTGGAGTAGCGGGCGACAGCTATTTCTAATAATATTGCCTCTCAGAGACAACGGGCAACCGTCTTATATATAAAAAAAATCGTTACCGCTTTCAAAGTTTTTTTTTTTAAATTGACGTTATGATTCTAGGCAAGTATGTAAACGTCCAGTGGCATTTCTTTGTTTATTTTTTCACTACGATAAAAAGCGTTGAGTGGAAAAGCTTGAAGGTTTACGACAGAATGCTATAAATATACAGAGTATAAAAAGTTCCGGTGTAATGTCGACTTATACTGGCGCCATAAATATTAATTACGCTATTTAGAACAAAACACAATGGCAGGAAAACAGCTTTTGTTTTTTATAAAAAAAAAACACTTTTTTACTTAAAAAAATTGATTTAGTGTTGCAATGTTTTAGTGTTTTACAAACCTTTATTTAGTTTATATAAAATCAGTAGAATATTAAAATATCTTAACTTAAACTGCTCTTATATACTAAACCAAACCCATTTGGGTCATCGTTTGGGTTGGACGTTTGGACTGGGCATTTGCCCAAACCCTTTCTAAAGGTCAACTCGGCATTTTACTGCAGTCATGAAGAAAAAAACATAATAGCCATTTGAGTAAAAAAAATAATTAGATTATGTTTGTGTGATCAAAGACGAAGGTAAACATAAATTAAAAATTTAAATGTTGGTATAACTACCAACAAACTGAGGTACCAGAAAGAAAATTATTTTCATAAAGTGACTTTTACTATCGCAACAACATTTCACCAACATATTGTCATCTCTTTCATTGTCTTTAGGAAAACTGAGACAGTAATATGTTTAACATATGTGTTTGCTATAGAAGTCTGGATTTAACAAGATTAATTAACGCTAACAACCTGGTACGTATTAATTTATCTCTCAGTCAGTAATGTAAGCTTATTTCAGTTAAGAATTAGCAAAAGCTGTGGATTAGGAGGGCTTGCGAAGATTTCTATCGTGTCACAGTTTATAAATTGTAATTTAAGAAAAGTGTAGCATGTTGTGTATAGATTTTTAATATCATCATCTCTCTGGCCTTATTCCACTCACGTGGTGTCGGCGCACATCTTACTAATGATATAAATACGAAAGCTTACATGACTTAGAAGGTATTTGCATAACGTTTCATCTCGATGCAATTTGACACAGATGTTGAACATAGTCTTGAACACATAGTCTACTAATTAATTTTCATTTATAACGAGCACGGAGTCGCGGGCTACAACTAGTAATAATGAAATAGACTTACCTTTGTATTTACTTTGCTTTCACCAAGCTGCAACTCAACTTTGTAAGGAAAAATTCTTAAATATTGTTCAAAACTATATACGTTTTTTAACTTAAACTTGTACTAAAAGTTTAATTTCTTTAAAACATTCACTGATATTATTTTTAAGGATTTTAAGATAAGTATTTTGTGTTATGTTTATGTTTTATTTACGCGGATTTAAGTATTATGTATATCGTCCTGAAAGTTCGCTGGTCTGTGACGTGCGGCGCGACGGCACAAATGAAATCGGCCTTTACATACAACAGCGCATGCTCCGTAAATCCTAACTTTAACAAATAAACTTTATCTCTAACAAATACTAATATATATGATAGAAAAATAAAAAAAGGTACATTTATAAGCAGATAACATAGCAACGTGAATACTCTATTTATTGTTATAGTTTTGTGTTGTAATAAATGATAAGATTCTCTGAACAGATCTGTAATACGGTTATACAAGCCTATGGCAAATATGTCCTTCCTTTTGCCTCATTTTTATATCAAGTTTGTGCCTTTTATGTGTAATAATAAACATTATTTTTTTCAATAGTAAATTTTGACTTTGAAGTCTTGTTTATTTTACTTTCACTGCTTTGTTCGTCCTGTTTAATTCGAACGCGACGTCGTCACGTATGTCGTTGCGTAAATATTTAAATCCTATAATTTCTTAACGATTCAAGTTTTGAAATTAATGTCATAACTTGTTTTTGCGTTGTAAATTTAATATGTCCGTAAAAATGTTTTTCGAATTGTAATTAATAATTGTACATTCTAAATGTTATAATAATTAAGGATTATATGTTTCCATTGCACTAATTCCTGTATAAAATTATGTTTTTATTCATTTTAGATTCTTTAAGAAAATAGAGACAGCGATATGTTTGTACAATGGAAACAAACTGTGTATTCTCTACGTTCGATAGTCTATATCTAAAATGTAATCAAGAGCCCTAAAGTTTAATCACTTTATTGCGAAACCGATGATAACGTTTACATTAGAAATTATTACAAGTTTGATTTAACTAAAAGTTAAACTTAACCAATAATTAGTTACTATGTTGATCTTAAATAAATATTATAGGATTAGACTTACGATAAAGTCTAAAATCTATACTATAGAATATATATTTTTACGCATAAGTAAGACAAAAAATAAATTATCAAAATAAAAAAAAAATGTTTTTAACACTTATTCATTTATTTACCTTAATATATTACATTTCATATAAAAAATTATACAAAACACATAATTTATAAATATATAACTTGTTTTATTTTTATTAATCTTATTTACATAACTACTTCACTTATATATTATACACTGAAATTACATAGCCGTATATTAAAACACCTTCACTAACCTGTACAGAAATTAATTAGGCTAATCACTTAATTAGACACACCTATTTATGTACAAATTAATCTCCTTGCTCCTTTACACTGAATTCCGTGTAGGCAATATTACATCAGCCATATTAATAACCGTGAGTCTACACTGCTTATATCTTTTTATTTATATATATATAAAAGAAAGTCGGTTAGTTACACTATTTATAACTCAAGAACGGCTTTACCGATATGTCTGAAATTCTCTGAGAAGGTAGCTTAGAGCCAGGAGACGGACGTAAGATACTATTTATAAATTTTTTGTTTTCGAATTTATGCCTTGAAGAGTTACTTTTTATTTAACTTACTAATATTATAAATGCGAATGTTTAGATCGATTTAATGTGGATGGATGGATGGGTGTGCTACACTAATTAAGTTTTTTTTTTACATCCACGCGGACGGAGTCGCGGGCGACAATTAGTAGAGTATACCTGGGTCATGCAGAAGGCTTGTGTAGAATCCCAATGCGTTCCTTTGGAGATCCAAGGACTCTGACTAGCACTAGAGGATGGCCACCGAGGGAGCTTTGGTGAGACAAGTATCACAAAATTCTGTCCTTCCAACAGAAGGTAGGGTATAATTTGAAAATTTCCCCCGATACCAAAACAAGAAGTTTCCTAATCTTGAATCTAAAATATTAACATTTTCAAAGTCTTTTATACAAGTCTTTTGACAGTGAGAACCAATGGTTAATTGTGTCCGCGGCACGAACGCACGGCTTACGGTAGCTATTATTATTTTGTAAGACCTTTGAATATTAATTCCGGGTTAATTCAATAATAACTTACTTTTAAATTAAGGCAACGAGTTTGACATTCTCAAATAAAATTGATTAACATTTACATATTATATTCTGTTTTAAGGTTTGAATAAAAGCTTACGATTTGCCTAGTCAAATTAAAAACGGGCTGCGTAAACGATTTTTCGCTGACACATCATGTTCTCTTTGAGATTAGAAGATGTAGAATATAGAAAATACGAAAGTGGATAAAAAATGGTTTTTTTTTTACCAAATGTAATACTTTATAAGTTAATAAAATAAACACTTATTAAAAAAACTACGACAAATAAATATTTAATTTTTTAAGTCACTAAATAAATTATTAAAACACCAATAGCCTAATGGTTAAGTGTACGGAAATCCGATCTCGTGGTCGAGAGTTCGAATCTCGCCTTCGAACTTAAAAACACTTTCATATTTTGAAAACAACAATGAATACATCCCCACTGAGGGCTTCTACCCCTACCCTAAGTTAGGGATGACTATGATTTAGTCATCAACGCCGTTAACGTAGCCGTTAACGCTGTAGAGGTATATTTTAAAGCAAATAACAAATTGGTACACAACGAGAATTGAACTCAGGGCCTGCAGATCACATGTCAAGTTCTTAACCCCTGAGCCATCGGCACTCTTATTAAATAATATTTCAATTAAACTACAAAATTCTCACGTTAATGGATTGTAAACAATAACGTCCGGAGTTTTTCCGGTGACTCCATTAGTTCAAGAGAAGTTTATTTGAACGAAACGAAAAGTTTTAAAAACAAAAGTTTAATTAAAACTTGAGGAAGCTTTTAGGATAGCTTAGAGTTGCAATTTCCCTAAAAACTTTGAAATAGTTTCCATGTAAAAATTACATTAAAAGGCTAGAGGTCTGTAGCACACTGATATAAAAGCGATATGTACCTCGCATAAATTCAGTTTGTTCCAACCTTGAGTTTAAAACGAATAATTACGACAATACTTGCTTTTGTATTCGCATTCGTGTGTGATTGTCATTTTTAACTCAACCAACAAGAATATAAGCAGATTTTATTTAATACAACGACGTGGTGCATTATTTCTAAGTCTCGCTAGTAACATTTCGTCTTGGTTCCAAATCGCTTTCGTTTATGTGTGCCTTTAACTTAAACAGTAGATCCAAACACATGCTCGTGTAATAAAATACTCTTTCTTCATAATTATAACTGATTAATTAACAGAGTCTATTAATTAAGGGGCCTTTTGTTAAATTTTATAAACATTGAAAATGTAAAGTCAATATCGAATTGAGCAATCATTTACTCAACCTAATAAGCGGAAGGTCGTTAAAATTTAACTTTGATAATTTCGTCAGATAAAATAATTTCACTTAATATATTTGTTATACAAATTATGTTTGATTTCATTTGTTTTGCCATCAAAGGTCCCGGAACATTTTCGCATTGAATGAAACTTTCGGAAAAGTAATTTGAACTTTTTGTGTACTACATACAATATAGTTTCCTCACAGAGACGGCTGGGAATCTTCGTTTGTAACTAAAGTAGACTCAACAATAGAGTTACTATGTTGGAAAACTTATTTTCATCTTTTATTTGTGCAAAACATAATACTACGCTAGTTTTCTTTTGTAAACTATTGTGCAAAAACAGAAACTTTGCACTTGTCTATAAACTAGAATCTGTCGGAATCTTCTCAAGAGTCTGTATAAAGGGTGACAACGAAAGCATGAATTGAAAGTAATTTCGCGCTTTATTTGACGAGTGTGCGTGCCGGAGGTCTAATTTTAGTCCTCTTTCCCTTCCCATCCTTATAAGATGGGTAAGGGAAGTGGATTCTTAGGAGGAGAGGACTGATAAGGGAGGGTAAGGGAAAATATCTTACTGTGCGTCCTCTACTCCGTCGATTTAAGATAGGCAACGCATCTGCAATTGCGAACCTCTATGTGGAGCGGTCGCCAGACTATTTGGGCGAATACAAATGGCTGCTTGTTTTGACACCTTTTAAAATGAAAAGTTTTCTATGTCTATTTGAACCAGTTTAAAAACTCGTCACTGTCCCGTCCCAGCCGGTGCGACGAATCCATGTGGAATAAAGCTGAACTTTTGCTATGGCATTTAGAAATTGCCGCGTTCAAACTAATGACTGCGTAGGATTTAACGAACTGAATATTCATTTTGCAAAGACCTACGCATCATTCATTTTCGACCCGTCGAAATTAGAGATGGTATTACGTCAAATACTGTATTTTACAAATTCTGCAAATTTCACACGAGGGCAGCACAGTAATTAGAGTAATATAATGCAGTATGAAAGCTTACATTCGTACTGTACTGTTATGACTGTGGCCGTTCCAATAATAAAAATACCGTACTATCTATTGCTTTACCTTTTTGTTCTGTCCTCGTGTAAATATAGCTTATATAACAACAGGGTGGATAGTATAAAATAAAACCAAACAAACGTATAAATAAATATGTATTTTTTACATTTATACATGTACATTTTATATAGTACATAATTAAGCATTGAAAATTAGTCCCATTCAAGTCACATTCACGATGGATCTTCAAATAACCTTGAAAAAATTTACTTTCATATTTCATTAAACATAGCTTTTAACATGTGATGAGAAATGTTAAAAATTATAACAGTTCTTGTGTAATTTCCATTCATAAGATGTATGAAAACATATAAATAAAAAATTACAAAACAATATTGATATATTAAAAAACAATATTAAAGCGCCTGTATAAAATATATTGCAACATTAAGCAGATAATCGCCGTCACAAATCGCTATTTAGAATGAATCTGTTTCCTTCAGAATGTTTGCCCGTGTATTTGTATCGACATTTTCCGTAGGCGCCTGTGAAAAAATTCTACTTTAATAACCCAATTAAACTGACTTTAAAAACAATATGACGAACATTCCGATGAATACGAATGAGGATATTTGAATATAGATTTATTTAAGCTACATGAGGTCATAACAGTAAACAAAAACTATAATTCGCGGAATAATTTTAATAGCAACCAATGTCAAAATGTGGTAACTTTATCCAAATCCTACTATATCTTACTAATATTATAAATGCGAATGTTTAGATGGATGTTTCTTTGAATGTATCTCCAAAACGACTAAACAGATATCGCTGAAATTTGGCATATATGTAAAACATAGTCTAGGAGAATATGTTCTCCCAGACTACTTATTAAGTTTTTTTGTAATTCCGCGCGGACGGAGTCACGGGCGACAGCTAGTACATAAATATAAAGTTATTAATTACAAAGATATGAAAAAGGAGGCATGCACATTATTGACAGATTTAAATTTTCAATTTACAGATTGGATTGGAATTCAGTATACGTACCTTTATGTTTGCCAAGCGATGAGAAGTCGACAGGTAATGGTCGTACTACTGTGGTCGTGTCTTGTCGAGTCTGTGTCCCGGGCGGTTCGGGTGGGCGGCGTACGCGCATGAACTCGCCACGGACGGCTGCCTCCGAACGCTCTGACGGCGATATACAGCGTGAGTCGAGGAACCGCAGCCGAGGGACCTTGTAGATCACGTAGTATCTAAGATGTACACAAATCCATCATCATCAGATCATGTACGTCTACATAAAAGGGCTAGTGCCAACCCCTTTTTTCCAGAAAGGAATGCTTTATGCATACTCCGCGCCCCGGGGGGGACGCGGTAGTTATGTGGGATTCTCCTCCATAGCGGAGGAATACCCACTATACCTCTCTGTTCCTCCAACGCATCGGGACGGGAACACGGGCACGCTTTCGCTCTCGTCCGCGGCCCCGTCTGCGCCAGCTGCCGAGGCAGCTCCCTCTCGGGCCTAGTGCCTACCCTAAGGGATAGTTCACAACCACAGTGGCGCAGTACGAATTGTTATACTACACATGTCTTTGTTCATTGTCATCACGATGTTTTGCTTCTCAGAATATTTGTCTTTTATATTAAAAAAAAATACAAAATTTTATTATTTACTATTTAACCTGAACTAAAAACAAGATGCAAATTTAATTATTTGATTTTAATTCTGCAACAATCAACGTGTGAGGAAAACTTTATAACTTTTCTCCCCACATTAAATATTCAGACTTAGATAGTTCAATGATACTGTACTTTGTTAACATCCTCAAGAATTTTACCTTATCATAAAAAAGAAAGCAGTAAAATGTGTATACTAGAGGAAGTTTGAAAGTAGCGCCAGTGATCGAGAAATTGAGGAGTAAAAGATTAGCGTGGTTTGGACATGTTATGAGGAGGGATGATGATGATATAAGCAAAAAAGTAATGAGATTGAATGTGGATGGCTACACGGGTAGGGGAAGACCAAAAAAAGTATGGAATGACTGTGTGAAAGAGGATATGCGTAAGAAGGGGGTAGACTCGGATATGACGGCTGATAGAGATGTATGGAGGAGTAGTACATACTGTGCCGACCCTCGATAGGGATAAGGGCAGGTTGATGAAAAAAGAAAGCAGTAAAAATAAAGCGAAGTAGAGATTTTTGGAGCGTCACCTTTCATTGTTATAAACCGATATTTTTGATAGTAAAAACCACTGTAACGATGGAATATCAAGTCAAAAGGAATTATTGGTTAAAGGATTCGATAAGGTTTACGTGGATGATTGCCTAACATAATGTTTATGTCAGATATGAGAAAATTCTTAAGTAGAGTACGCTAGTCACGTAATATTGGACTTTGCAAAAACCGTCTGCAATGTGTTTGTAATATATTTAGCAAACAAATAATGGTCTATACCAAAGATTCTAAATTTTTTGTCGTAGACACTATTAAAATTTTACATTTTCATGTTGAATATTAATCTTACTAATATTATAAATGCTAATGTTTGGATGTATAAATGTATGGATATATGTTTGTTAGATAGTAACTCCATAACAGTTTAACGGATCTAGGTAAAATCTTTCATAGATCTAGAACATAGTCAGGAAGAATACATACACTATTAATTAAGTATTTTTTAAGCCCGCGAATATGGAGTCGCGGGCAACAGCTAGTATGAATATAAAGAATAAATTCCGTACGTCGTGGAAACATGATAGCCTACTTATGTTGAGGTGACGGTGATAAAAGGATGCTTATTGACGTTTTACTTCCTTATTATGGAGGGGATCGAGTATTAGATTGCGCAAGGATACCTTCGAAGCGTTATCGCTACTTTTCCTTTTTATATACCACTATAAAAGTAGATATTAAAATTGATTTCACAATGTGTGTATGTCTTTAATGGTAGAGGGGATGAAGAGAATATATTTTATCTATTTATCTAGTGTTTATTTGGTAAGACAAGATGTATTCGCTACGAATCGATTCCATAAAGAACTTCATCTTCTATATAAAATTCTTGTGTCACAATTTTCGTTCCCATACTCCTCCGAAAAGACTTGACCGAATCTCGTGAAATTTTGTGAGCATATTGAGTAGGTCTGAGAATCGGCAAACATCTATTTTTCATCCCCCTAAATGTTAAGGGTAGTCCACCCCTATTTTTTTTAGACAAACACGCGGACGGAGTCGCGGGCGACAGCTAGTAAATGTATAGAATTGACGATAACTTTCGACAAGTTACGAGATTGTCGCGCTCCTTGTCTAACCTGTATATAGTCTTGCTGCTTTCGCTTAATATTTGGTGACCATTGTTCGTTTGCCAACGTATTCCGTAAAAAAATATATTGAACTTCTCTAATTTGATTTTAAAATTTATAAAGATTTAACTAGCTGTGACCTGCGACTTGTGTGATGTGTGACATGTGAAAACAAATCAGGGACAGGAATATTACATTTTTGCGAGATATGTAACCTATGCATTATTCCGAACCGTAATCTCTCGTTGTGCTAAATTTGATCTAGATTCGTTCAGCCGTTGTGGAGATAATATTTAGATAGAATCGATCTTTCTGACAAATGGGTAAATATTCTTAAAGGATCTTATAAGACATGTAACTTTTCATCGATGTTTATAATATGGGGTGGCAAAGGAGCAAGCGACCATCTGAATTCACTAAATTGGCGATGAGACATCTCCAACTGTCTCTCCAAAAAATTGTAACGTTGTCAAACTTAAACCGACTGAAGAGAGGAACGCATAGGAAGAGGGTATCCTATACGTCCCCTCTTCGGCCGTTTCTAATTTAATTTCCTATCCTTTCGGTATAAGAAAAGGGTGGGAAAGGGACTATAGAAAGGTTGTTAAGATATAAAGAATTTACTTTACCTGTATCTTTGGTAGTCGGAGTCATCTTTATCGGAGTCTGAGAGCTGGTTGGGGCAGGCTTTGTTTCTCAGTATACTCAAATAAGAGAGTTTCGGCATGTTTTCATTGATCTTTTGTATCAGCCCTTCTAAATCCGTCAGCTTCGAGTACAAAACATAAATATTTCGTCACAAAGGAAACATCGTATTTAGATTTATTGATGTTGGATTTATTTGAAGGATTTATTAACATTTCGTTGTTGAAATTGTAAGTCAAAGGGTAAGCTAAAATTTATTCCGAACGAATAATTTATCTGTTGCTAACAAGTTTTAGTTTTTTTTTTTTGTTTTTTAAAAGCTTTATTCGTTCGATTTTAAAAACATATTTTTCGTTTTGTTTGCCAAAAGAAATGAATGAAATTGTAAATAAAAAAATGTCATGATATAGTCATCTTTGTAATAACAATTAAGTGTTCATTTTACAACATTCTAGTAATGTAGGTACTATTACTAATGGAATGCAATAAGCAACGCGCATTAGCAAATTGAACTACTGGTACCTATATAGCTTCCTTTGAACAGAACGATTTTGACCACACACAATTACTTGCTAATGGAATACATTCCTTTGTTAATACTGTTATATGACTTTAAGTATTTCACATATATATATACGTTGTAAGAATATTTTGTTAAGTTGACAGTACTAAAAGAAATTTAAAAAAATATTGCTGTTATGAATTTGATATAAAAACACGGCTAAACACTCACGTATATTCGTCCGGTGGCGGCACCGACTAGTTTCAAGCCCATCGGGGGCCCTTCATCAGGATGAGTGGTACTGGTATTATTTCGCGGACGCGGTCCTTCGCTCACTCGCGTCCGCGAAATAATACCAGTACCACTCATCCTGATGAAGGGCCCACGATGGGCTTGAAACTAGTCGGTGCCGCCACCGGACGAATATACGTGAGTGTTTAGCCGTGTTTAAATATCAGTTTAGTATAATGTCTCACGAAAGTTTGAATAATTTAATAGCAAACTGTTATGAATTTTTATCAGTAATTTAATTATTGCATTTATTCGACCACAAACACTTCACAGCACACGGTAATGTTGGTAGTAATGTTAGAGAATGTTGGCACTTCTGTGCTGAAAGATTATTTTACCATTTGGCATTTAAAAAAAACAAAACCTGACTAGTTGGATGAATAAGAATCGATTCACATCTCGGTAACAAAAATCGATTCTCTTAGGCTCCAGGCAGTCACAATTGAACTTACATACATAGAAACTCTGGCACCCAGAAACATGTTTACTTACGCGTGATAAAAATTATGATTTTTAATAGTGAATCATGATTTCACCAGATGTAAAATTCGTCGGATGCTTAAGTACAAGCCCACAATAAAAAATCTTAGGTATAACGCTAACAAAGAGCTTACTTTACTTTATTATAGAAATACATACCTTATTGTTATTTAAAGAAAGTGTCCTCAAGTTAGGCATGAAAGGAAACCTTATATTGTCCTCTAGTTTATTATTGTCCAGTATCAATTCCTGTAGTCTTGTGAAGTTATCTAATCCTTTAAGTGTTTCTATATTGTTATAGCTGCAAACAAATACTGTATTTTATCAAATAATATTTACCTAAGATAATAAATTGCTAGAATAGTACATGGGTTGGAAACTTTTATTCTGCAGAACGAAGGTTCGAAATCGAACAATATGTGTTCCATTCTAAACTTTTATAGCTCTATGTTGGATAATCTTAATTTACTGTTTCCTTCTCCCTTTCCCCACTTTTTTATTGACACTATAGATTATCGTCTTTCAAACCGATCTACTGTAATCAGTCGTCTCTCTCCTATTTAAATAAGAACCATCATTTTAACCCTTAGTAGCCTGATTTACATACGAAAGTGATTTATTTTTAATATTACTGTGTTTGCTTGATAAAATAAAACAATAATGATTTTTTTTTTAATTTTGTTGAAAAGAATATAATACAACAGTAAAATAGGTACAGCCAACCTATAAAAAAAACTAATAGTAATGTGAACATTCGGTTTGAAAGGTTGGTATCAAAATTGAAACTCTAGGCTAATAAGGGTTGATTATGATATTTAAATAGAAAATCTATATCAGATATTCCGAGAAAATTTTGAATATGATAGTTGACATAATTCATAAGAAAACTTTCTCCACAAACCTGTAATGTGAATGAATTTAAATTAATTCCAATGAATTATATTCCAAAACAATGAGAGACGTAACTAATCGCTAAGTTTCAATGGAAATCAACTATGCAAACGTTGATGCGTACAAAGCTTCTTACCATTTCTAAGTAACAAACAAGCCGTCAGTTCCACCGGTGTTAAATTCAATGAATGAATAAATCATAGCACGAGACATTGTTATACAAAACAATTCCCTTTAACAGCTGGATACAACTTTTGAATATGTGTATTTTAAATAGAGAGAATTTTAGATGAAATTTTAAACAAAACTTGAAGAGTATAGAAATTTTCCTGTTAAAAATATACGTTAAATTATGCTAACCTTGAGTTTTCACTGCCAATACATGTATTAAAACATATTTTTTTGTTTCTCTTCAAAAATTATAATTCAACAGTCGTTAATTTAAAAATCAATAGACTGACTATACTCTTATCACTTACTATCCTAACATACATAATGAAAAAAAATAAGCAAAGAAATATAGCTTAATAAAAAGAAAAGATTGAAAACACTTGACATAATAAATATGTTTGTTTTTATAAAAATGTTCAAAGCATTTTTTCTTATGAATTACTTTATAAAACCTGGACATGGTTCTTTGAACTTTTAAATGAAAAAGTTAAAGTGGAATCGTCTAAAATTCATGAGTGTCTTACTACGATCCCAAAAAAACTTAAAAAAACATTTATATAATTTATTATGCCATTACAAACCAAAAAAAGAACTATTCTAAACTGAAAACAAAGGCTTTGCTCATCTATAAGTTTTTTTAGTAATATTACAGTAATCTACTTGTATTTAAATGATAATGAAAATAATATAAGCTTGTACTAAGTCGATTTGTACAACATACCTTAAATCCAGATAATGAACTTTAGTGCCGTACATTTTCCATAACGCCGAAGGAATTCTCTGACAATCTTGTCCACAATAACTTAACTGAAACAAAAAACTATTCAATAAAGCTTACCAAAATATTGACCCAATTAAATCAGATCATTTATCTTAATAATTCCAGCAAAAGTATTGACGACATTTTCTTGATCTACGCACAATTTTAATTGAAATATTTAAGGCAAGACGACAGGAGAAATTCAATTTCGATGCAAAGTATCGAAGTCTTTCAATTGAAGCGACAATTAACGCCTGTAACACATAGATGCGTAAGCGAACCGAAACCAAAACGAACATATCGTAGCATACAGAGACACCGAAAATAAACGAAACCTGATATTATTACATTCGGTGGTACGTAGTGAGCGTTGCTGAGGCTAGGGCAAAAAACTAGAGTTTTAAGAACAAAAATACTGTCAGTTTTATATCGCTCTATTTCGTTTTAAGTTCGCTTTGTGATTGTGTACAATAAGCATAAGACGGAGTTCACGAAAAGACGTTGTCAAATTAGGAAAGTCTTATTCCCAGTAGCTCGAGGCAGTTCTATTAATTAAACACAAAGTATTCTCTTGAGATTGGCAACATTGACTATTAATTATCGCTTATTTCGAGCTTTATAGATTTAAATTAAAAACTCCTTTTGCATTTATTTTGCTTCATAAAACGTTACGGTCACAACTTTAAAAAAAAGAACATCCTCAGTTTTTTGAATTTATTATCTGTTATAAATTTATTATTATAGCAGTCGCACGCGACATCGTCCACACGTAATAAACGAAAAAAAATATTAGTAGCTTATGTGTTCTTGCAGACTATGTTCTACATCTATGCCAAGCAGTCTTATCCATCCAGCCGTCAACCCATCCATCCATTTATCCGTCCACACATCAAAACACTCGCATTTATAATATTACTAAGATGTGTATGCTAACAACTTCAAAAAGCGCAGACAACTGTGGCCACTTCAAGGCAAACGAGTCTAGATGAAGTAAAGTGATTTATTTTATAGGTAGCTAATAGATAAGTAATCACGTAACCGCAACCATTAGAACCCAACACAGAATACGCAATTCATCTAATATTTGTCAACAAAATTCTAAATTTAGTAACAAAAGCGATGTCTTCCTTTAAAGGTATACCTAAGTTAGCTCGCGCGGGACGCACCGCGTGCACGGCCTTATGGATTTTATTTTGGTTTGTATTTTACATAGCTCTGCGTCCATTATCCCGTGCCGCCCGCATCGAAAGACGGCATTTGCGGATTATGTTTGCGGTGCGTCCAGAGCAGGCCGAAGTTACACTAAAATCTACATATCAAATAAAACATTTGTTGTTAAAGAACGTACCATATTGACAACATTACGGTAACCATTGCAAAACAGAAAGTGATTTGTCTTACTGACCTTCGAATCATTCACACAGCCAATGAGTTAAAATTATCGAAGATTATTCACATGTATTATATTTGCATATCTTTATTTCCTGATTCAACTGGAAAATCTTGTCGGTATATCTTAACCCGGTTTTATTATGACACAGTTATTTTTGTCTAATATTTACATAAACAGTAATAGAGAGTGGGATACAAGAATTTCTGACACAAAATAACTTTACAATATGGAAACAAAATACTTTGGGTGCATAACAGCCTTCAATAACAATCTTACTTTTTACTAATATTGTTAATGCGAATGGATGGATGAAAGTTTGTTAGATGGTATCTTTAGAATGGAAATTTGGCATAGATATAGAACACATAAGCTACTTATTAAGTTTTTTTTAATTCCGCACGTAGTCGCGGAAAATTATTATTACTTAATTAATTAATTGCAAAAATGACGTTATGATTGACATTAAATTTTATACAAAAACAGATGTAACCCATATTTTCTATGAGTATTTTAGCAATCCATACCACAGATATAAAATGTTAGGAAGTTAGTAATTCTAGTATATATAAATAAAGTACGATAAAATAACATTGTAATACAAATTTAACCTTAATGCAGATCAGCTTATCAGGGAAGAATACGTATCTTAACATATATATATATATATATATATATATGCACATTTGCAATTGTACTGCATCCAATTAATTATACAACAATTTAAATTAAATGATTCAAGACAGAAACAAAGACAATGATAGTGGGGAAACACCGTTTAAACTAAGTTAAAGATATCTACAATCGCTTAAATACGAATACAGAAATTATTATTCAAAAGTAAATAGATTAATTTCCTACTGATACGTAAAAATTGTTACATTTCGGTTTATTGTATGTAGCGTTATAATTAATTAAACATTACGATTACGATATTATAAGTACGTTCTGATTTTTACAAAAATATAATTAAAATCATAAATTATTTTCATATTTCGTTGTCATTTAATTAGATAAATATGTAATTATATAATACTAATAAATTAAAAAGTAAATACGATTATAAAACTTCATTAAAGCAACACGCAATCTTACTTTGTAAACAATTAGGTTTTTTTAATTATTCAGTATCAATCATTTTCTAAACTTTAGTCAAGTCATATTCATATGCTGTACTACATAAAAATAAAAGATAAAATATGAATAGCACAAAAAAAACAAGATGAACTCTATGTTGATCTTTGCAAACATAAACTTGCCAAAATTCTTTATTCGTGTATTCTATGACCTAATTTCTTTAGTAACGCTGTATGACACAATATACCACCTACATTTAAAATAGGTTCTGATCGTAAACCCTTTCATAGTAATTATAATACAATTTTAGAATACATTTCCATTGAAAAATATTTTTACTCTGTAGTGCTATGAATTTTAATATTGATACTAGGAACCTTCGTAAACATTATAAAGGATCAAATTAACCTTGGCCCATTTCTATGAAATAAGGTTTTTAGTAAACTTTTCAGGAAGGATTTTAATACAGTAATGCTTATTTTCCATTAAGGATAACATTTAGAAGACATTTATCTTTAAGAACATTTTTCTGACAATTTTTAAACGTGAAACATCCTAAAATTACACAATAATAATTCATCAGCGCGGGACTAAAAAAAATTATTAGTAGCATATGTGTTCTTCCAGGCTATATTCTATATGTATGCCAAATTACATCGAGATCGGTTTAGCTGTACTGGAGGTACCTTCAAAGAAATAAACAATCATCCATCCATCTAAACATTCCCATTTATAATATTAATAATATTGTTATTTTTATCTATAAAGGTTTCTCACATATCCTAGTTCAAGTATATATGTGTGTTGTATGTATTTTATGTTCTATTTCTTCTGTCACCCACATCTTTACATTAAAAAACTTAATTAGTTGCCTATACACTATTCCAGACTGTAATCTAACCATATTCCAAATTCCATCCAGATCTAATCAGCCACTCTGGAGATACATGATACAATCATCCATCCATCAAAACATTCTTATTTTTTTTTTATATCAGAAGGTTGGCAAACGAGCGAGCAGCCACCTGAAATCGCTGAAATAGCGAAGTGACCGTTGCCCATAGAAACAATTGCATATGCATTGCCTACCTTTAATCGACGGAGGATAGGATCCACAGAAAGAAAATATTTTCCTTTTTATGCTTATATTAATATTGTTCTTAAATATAATATTAGTAAGATTATGCTGTTCAAAGAGGAATGTAAATTGTGTACAAGAGTGATAAGGTGTATGTACATAAGTAGGCTTATACAGGATGATAAATGAATTGTAATGTTACCTTAAGACATTTTTCTAAGTTATTATCCACTTCTATAACACTAAGATTAGATACTTGTTTAGCTGATTTACATATTGTCACTAGTGTCAAATTGTAATAATAATTTGTAGTCTTATTCACTTTATTAGGAACTTTTTCATTAATTTGTTTCCTAACACCACCATACTTCATCACAACTATGATCCATTTAATAAAAGAGAACAATGAAAAATATAATTCAAGAATGGAACATAGAACTATGCTTATGTTAAAACATATAAGCAAATCTTTCAACATTTTTGGAACACAGTTTTGTTAATTCAATTACATTTTGTGTGTGTGTGGGCCATCACACTACTAAATTGATATAGTCTTTATTAAATTACAAGAGGCATAATTAGATAAACTATCATGCTAGTCAAGCAAAAGTTTAGTGTTTAGACCACTTCTATTTATAATTAGAATTACCTAACTTTACTAAATTAGTAACTGTAATTGATTACTGTACAATAAAAATATGTTTTTAAGTTTTAAAAGTTGTAGTAATTAATAAAATAGTAAGGGGTGAGTAAATATTAAAATATAAAACAAAACTTCGAAATATAAAGCAAAAGAATGCCTAATACCAATTTATTAAACTGAATTAAATGAGTTTTCTTGACGTAATATTATTTATAGTAATAAATATATATTTTTAGTATTTATAATTTATACTTACGCGATTATTTTGAAATGATAACGCAAAATTATTTATATGTACTTCTTCCATTTTAACACGAAAACAAGATAAAAAATAACAAACACACAACTCATACATTCATAAGTTTAAATAAGTTTCTCTGTTACACGTTCGTAGAAGTAAAAAACTTTGTATTGTTTTGAAATTAATTTTGAAGTGTTTGATTTCATTCGACAACATATACTGTGACAGCTAAGATTATATGTGTCAACATGGTGTCACTAACTTTTTGACATTAAATACAATGTTGCTATCTTATGAAATGATGATAAACCGGTTTTATGTTACAAAGGGAATGAAGGGAATAGTATTTAGAATATCTCGTTTCAACTTTATAACAACCAAAAACATTAATTACCGAGAATTTTAACTGTCGTAAAACATGTAGAGGAACAATTTTTTTTTAAAGAGCAATAGGTACCATTTTTCCAACATACTTGCATAACAGTCGTGTGTCAGGTTTCATTCATTAATATTTATGTTAAAAAAAATCATAAAAAAGGGTCTTGACACACGGACGGCCAACAAAGAGATCTTATAAGGGTTCCGCTTATTTCCTATGAGGTACGAAACCCTAAAAAAAATTATATAGAATTGCATTTTGATAGACGTCTACTTATTATTAGTACTGACGGTGGACGTTATATTTAATTCTGGTTATAAAAATATATAATAATAAAAAATTTAAAATATTAACTTTTAATTATTATTGAAAAAATCGTACAACTTTTTAAGTTGTTGACATTTTGGAGACAATACTGGATAGGAGGACAGAGAGACAAGAGAATGAAGTGATTTCATTATAGTGTTCCAGTTTCGTAATTCGATACTCAATTTTCAATATTGGTCGAATTGATGCTACTTGTTTTTAGCACTTTGCTTACAAAAGAAATATATTTGGACTTTTTAAAATTATAATGTAGTTTCTTGATACTTGATTCTAATGTGATGTAATAAGGGTCTTCGCGTGACTACCTCAAGTAGGTAGTGACAGTTTCACGAGGCTAGTGTTTAATAAATATGAGTAGTTGACGTGCACCACACACGGTACATAATTTGCAAACAGGGCCTAAATCTTTACCTACTGCTTGAGCAGTCAGTGTATAGAGGCCCTTAAATTTTATGTTAAGCTAATGCTTTTTGATGTATTATTTTAACGCCAACACAATCCTTATTATGTTTTTATTAAACATGCGATAATATGGTTTGAAGGTCTAAATATGGCTAAGTGATATAGGTGTTAAACATCCATTCGTTACAGAACTTGAATGCAAGAGTCGTCTTCTACACGTCAGACTTTTTATACTATAAGTGGTAACGACCAAGCGGTCGCATTATCAACAGATACTAATACGAAACGAAGAATTAGCCTCCTGTGTCGTAATTGTTGAAAAGCGCTTAATCATCTTATGACGTCAGCTACATGGGGGCAGCTGTTAAAGACAATATGAGCAAATATAAGATATATAGTGTCATTTGCAAATAGTGTACATATGTATTATGAAAATAATAACCTTTTAAACCATTAAAACCTTCATTGTTAACAAAAATGTACAATGAAAAAACAAAATTTAACAAACCTAAATTAATTCGATTACCCTAATAAGAGATTTGGTTGTGAACACAAAAGAAACGTGTTTTTGAGACGTGATAGCATTATGTAAAGTATCAAAGCCCTACATTGAGTTAAGTATTGTTCTGTGAAATCCAATTTCATGTTGATATGTATTTATTTCGTAAATTATTTTTCTAAGGCAAAGAAAAACGAAGTAGGGAATTATTTACGTAATAAAGTTTTCGAGATCCTTTTGAAATCGTCTCTATGTATCCTCTTATGCTTTTAACGTATTAAAAAACATACTTAATATTAAACTTAAAAAGTTTGTTTAACAATTTTTTTACAAAGGGAGGAATCCATAGATTTTTTTTATTTTTCTTTATTGTTGTTGTTGTGTGTTGTTTTTTAACAATTTCATTCGAAGCAACCATTAAAACAGACTTATTGTTAGAAAAAACGAAGCGTCGGAAGCCAAAATTAGACTCAGTGTTCTACGTCAGTACACCAAATAGGCAATGGGTAGGTCATTTGCAAAGCTAGCGACGGCAGATGATACAAGAAAATCTTCGGATAGGAAATACGTAGGATCCAGAAATATGGAGCAACTTGCAGGTACTCAGACCTCAAAATTATGCGTTTTACATGATACGAAAAGTGTACAATATTGCAATTTCCTTTCCATTTTTTTTTAATAATATATATTATTTTGGACTTTCTACTCGCTTCGATTATAAAAATCGTTATTACTATGCGCTTAAGAACGAAATTATAACGTCATCAAAATTATTTTTAGTGTATAGAAATGTTAGAACACTCATAAAAACCATGACTTGCGTTTATCAGCGTGACTCTAAGAAATCTTAGATAAACGAACGCTATATAACCGCGGAGTCGTTTTTCGTATCGAAGGTACGATTTCTGTTTTTCAAGACGTGCAATCAAAAAAAATGGCACCGCAAATTAAATATACAAAGGTAGGTTTATTTAAAAGAATTAGTTAAATTAGTTATCGATTTTACATTAATTTTAATAGTGTTTTTTCTATTACATAAAGTGTTTTGAAAATCGAAAAATGATTAAAAATACAATTGGATGATAATATGTGATAACATTTTTCAAATGTGACGATCGCGTAATTATGTTCGTATTCACGATTAACTCGCATGGTCCGAAAAACATTAATATATCGTAATTTAATCGATGAGAAATAACAGCTAAGAGATGTATTAATTAGTTTATGCGTTAAATCTTATCAATCCAATTAATATTGTCAGCTAAAAGTTTTCAAAATTAATATATATACGATTTTTTTGTTAATTATCTACGTAAAAAAGACTTATTTTTTACAATTAAATGAAATAATCAACATAAAATTAAAATAATTCTCAAAAAAGCTTCGTGTTGTTTAGTCCTATTGTTTAAAATAAATCTCCCTAACCTCTGTAATATTTTTTTTGTAATATATTTAAAATGAAGTTATCTGACCAAAAAACAGTACACCAATAATCTTTACAATAAAAAAAATCACTTTGATTACAAAGAAAAAGAAAAATCATATTTCGCGACGATGATGTATTTGCGTTATTTATAAAATTCAAATACTAAAATGTTTGCCTGTATGTGTGTCTGTTCGTATCGTTCGTTCGTAGCAAACGTCCGTATTAAACGAAGAACAAATTTAATTTTTTTTTTTTAATTTAATCTTCGACTGCCCTGGCCCGATTTTGACTCCAATTTTACTAAAATTATAAGATATATATTATATATTTTTTTGCGTTTCTCTATAAATTTGACCTACGCTTTCCAACAAATCGGTTATTTTCTCACCAGTATCGGATTAATGAAGCGGAAATATGTTTTGCATATGTCAAGACAAATAACAAATTATTCATTACATTTTTTTCGAAACAAATCCCCAGTAAATGGAATCGTTTTCAAAGAACCATTCATTTGGATGTGCATAACAACGTTAAGATTATCATAAGCCACTTTTTGATTATAAATATGAATGATAACTCTTTCTCGTATCTTTGTTTTTCTTCCTTCGATAAATTAGTTGATAACTCTTGTCAATAATAATACTGATCGAAATTTGAGTTAAAACTTTAGGGTATTTAGATCGGTTAATTACTCTGACAATGTAATATATATATATATAATATAATATATAATGTAACAATACGCTATGAGAAATCGGTTTCAAATCCCACCATGGAAGCATTTCGAACTAAAGGTAACGAACACAAATAAAATAGAACAGTTAACTAGATTGAAAAAAAGCGAATAAGCTGATCAAAGGTCACTAAATCAAAACGTAATTTATGTAAAATCTGTTGCTACACTAGAATGCAAGTACGATTATAGGAGAAGCAAATAAGTAAATATAAGTACTCCTAATATCGTGCAACATGTATTAACGTATCTTTGTAGTCTATGGTTTGACAAGTAAAATGAAAAAGATAACGATATGTCATCCCTTTCATTCTTGATGTATGTTTTTTTACATGTTACATGGCAGAATAACCCACTTATTTTAATAAGGCAATGATTCTTTATTTGAACGATAATAATACATGTATTTTAATTTACAGCTGTTCATCGACAACCAGTGGGTGGACGCCGTCAGTGGCAAAACTTTCGATACCTACAGCCCTCATGACGGCTCCGTTATCGCTAAAGTGGCTGAGGGTGATGAGGTAATATTATTTTCATATATTTGTAGGATTTCCATGTGTACATTTATTCGACGAACTTACGGTGGAGGAAAAAATTGCGATGCAACCTCCATATGCTGCGAAGAGATTGAAAGATAGAAATTTGTGAAATCCATGAACACTAGTCATCTTGGGTAGGCTATAAGCTTCGGTGGGGACATATTTATGAACTGAATTGGCATCTAACAAATCCAATAAAAGGGTGATAAGGGAATAGAGAAGAGACATCAAACGCTAGGGCACCTTTTAAAACGAACTTTTCTGGTCTCTCCGAGTGCCTTTGCAACAATTGGTACATGTGTGGAGGCTAACAGATCTGACTAATAAAAGATGTAAATAGCTTGATTTGTATCATATTCGTTGGGTAATATTACGATTTATGGTCATTTCTTGCAGGCTGACATCAACCTAGCTGTAGCGGCGGCAAAACGTGCCTTCCACCGTAACTCTGAATGGCGGCTGCTAGACGCGGCGCAGCGCGGTGCCATACTGTACAAATTCGCAGACCTGGTGCAACGCGACGTTGAGTACCTCGCTGAACTAGAATCCTATAACAATGGAGCTGTGCTGTCCTTCTCAAAAAATATTACTCAATCCGGCGTACAGTCAATCCGTTACTTAGCCAGTTTGGCTGACAAAATTCAAGGCGACACTATTCCCTTAAGTGAGTATTATTGTTTCAATGTACGCTTTACTTAGTCATTATTCATTTGTTTACTTTACCTGGAATTTGTCGTTAGATCGATATAGCATATGATAAGTTCGATAGCACAATATTGTGCAATTTGTTATAATAGTTCAATAATATGAATGTGATGATGGACTAAGTGATGAACTAATTACAGAGATTCAGATTATCATCGTTACATTTCCATAATCAGTATGTTATGGCTCATTAATCAGAGTTGTTTTGGAAATTCTTGCTATGCTACAAAATATACAAAAGATAAGTATGTAACTTTATTTGTATTTCCGTATGCAGGTGGCGAAGTGTTCTCCTACACTCTGAAGCAACCCGTAGGCGTGTGCGGACTAATTTTGCCATGGAACGTACCTATGTTGATGTTCATCAACAAAGTCGTCACTGCCCTTGCTGCTGGTAAGCTTTTTATATCTAATTCAGCATAATTTGTTATTTTTCTATCCTGTTAATAAACTTATTTCTTTGGACTCTTTGCGACGTTAATCTTGAATTTTTGTATCTCATTGATTGAACAATTTGTCTCATGATAAAGAGCGTTCAGTGTTCAAATTTTTTTTGGTATCGTTGTTTGTACTTGTTGCACTGGAGGTGGCGGAGGATTAAATTTCTTGCAACTACAATATGTCAGGTTGCACGGTGGTTGTGAAACCCGCGGAGCAGACACCGCTGACTGCACTCGCGTTGGCCGCGCTATTGCAGGAGGCCGGCGTACCGGCGGGTGTTGTTAATATCGTCAATGGCTTTGGTGTCGGAGCCGGCACAGCGCTCACCCACCACCGAGATGTCGCTAAAATCTCATTCACTGGATCTATGGAAGTAAGTAAGCACAAAGCGCGTTTATCTTTAAGAAGAGTAGTAGAGTATGTACATCCGTAACAATTTTTATGATTGTCATCACACGTTTCAGTTTAATAAACACCGCTAAATGATGACTCATCGTGAGTCCGTGTTTGGCTCGAGTCGGCCTTGTGATATTTCATACTAGCTGTCGTTTGCGACTCTGTCCGCGCAGAATTAAACAAAAAATTGTAGTGTTTCAGTTCTTCCGGACGATCTGACGATTCCTGAGATACGTTCAGTCGTGTTGGGTATATTTTCTAACAAACATTCGCATTTATAATATAAGTAACATGTGAAGTTACGACAAATTTAAAATGTCTTTTTAAAGCATCAAGATTCAAATAACTCTGCCTAAAACAAGCATCGTTATCGATTTTGCTTGATAATTTTATCGCAACATTGCGTGACTACGTGATTACAATTTTGTTTTTGTCATATTTGTACTTTGAACTAAAATCAACTCGTTCAAGAAACACAATTAAGTCATTATTTAACGTTTGAAGCTATGTTTTATCTCCAAAAATAATTATAATGCCAGCGATTTAGGAAGCGTGTTTTAATATACTTCAAAAAGAAGAAGCATATCATCAACTCGTCTGTATTATTTATGTGTATTGCCACATAATTATTATATAAAAGAAAAACTGTCAATTGAGAAATGTGAGATTTAAATACTACTTAATCTTACTTATTATTAATATAATCAAATATTTGTATCGATGGATGGATGTTCGTTAGAGGGTATCTATAGAACAGCTGCATGGATTTCGCTGAAATTTGACATAGATGGACAACTGGAAGAATACAAAAGCTACTAATTAATTTTCTTTTAAATTTCTAGTTATACATTACTTGTAAAGTCTAACTAAGCTTGGTCTTACTGAATACTTCAAGTATCAGTCTACACATTCCGTAATACGGTAACTTGTCACAATGTTCCCAAGAAAGCTTAACCTGTTACGTAGTTGTTTGTGAAATTATAACTTTTCTACTAATTATTCTCTAAGAATCAAGGTAATCTCTCCGCTACCTAACAACAAGGAACATGTTATAAATTTTTAATTGTATTTTGCAAGGTAGGCAAGCTAATCCAGCAAGCCGCGGGCGCCACCAACCTAAAGCGCGTCACACTCGAGCTTGGCGGCAAGAGTCCCCTCATCATCATGAACGACGCAGACTGTGAGATACTCTTTCATTCTAAAGCTTAAAAACAATAAACCAGTCAGACTGTAACTGCCCCTATGAAACTACAAAGAAAACTATCATTTAAAGACCTTAGTCCTTTAAATTGATCATGCCGTGTGGTCTAGGTTTTATACCCCACTTCTTCAAAAACGCCAATTATATGTCTAGGAACGTCTATCGCTTACGTTATTTTGAAATATATTTATTTCTTTGCAGTGAATATCGCTATTCCTTACGCTGCGTTTGGTGTCTTCACTCATCAAGGACAAATATGCGTTGCCGCGTCTCGTCTCTACGTCCAGTCAGACATCTATGATAAATTCGTTCAGGGTGCTGTCGAATTCGCTAAGCAGAGGACAGTTGGAAATCCTAATGACCCCGCTACACAACAAGGACCTCAGGTAAGATCCCAAATCCTAAAGATTATATAAATTTAAAAAAAGCCGCTTACTTATTCAAACAAAAAAGTAAATTATACTCCATAAAACTTAATTGATTCCAATACATATCAAAATTTAGATCCGCAACTCCGAATCACGTTTATTTAGGGAATGAGATAGATGAGATTCCTACTAACAAAGTTTTATGTCGTTCGTATTGCACAGATTGATGGAGAGATGATGAACAAAGTGCTTGGATATATTGAGAAGGGTAAGAAGGAGGGAGCAAAGCTGATGACAGGAGGCAAGCGCATTGGCAACTCAGGTTTCTACATCGAGCCGACAGTCTTTGCAGATGTCACTGATGATATGACCATCGCCAAGGAAGAGGTAACTATTAACTAACAAAAGTATTTTATGTAGGTTTCATTCAAATTATAAATTACTTGAGTCTTCTAAATTTGATACAGGCGTAAATAAATAGAAGAAAGGTGGACAATATAACCTAAATTCTTTTCCATTTGAACGAGCTCCGAAACCAGTTAAATTGAGACGATCCAAATGAGATCTTGTCCTGATTGGTATATTTGTATTTTCTATTTCACACTTATCGTAATTTTTATAACAGATCTTCGGACCCGTACAAAGTATCCTTAAGTTCGACACACTTGAAGAGGTCATCGACAGAGCTAATGCCACCAACTATGGTCTTTCTGCGGGTATCTTCACAACCAACTTAAATACAGCTCTACAGTTCAGCAAACACGCTGAAGCAGGAGTTGTATGGTAAGAAGTTTCAACTTAATTTCTAATAATATTGGTAGTACAAATCTACAATTGTGTAGAAAAAACGAAGTCACTTTAAGTAATCAGCTACGATTGTTAATACACGAACGATATAACGATCGAACGAAAAAAAAAATATTCGTCACTGATCCTGTTAGCAATTTACATCAGTTTATCTACAAATCAAATTTTACCAAGTGTATAAATTTTCCAGGGTTAACACTTACTTGGCTAGCGGTCCCCAGGCTGTCTTCGGTGGTTTCAAGGATTCAGGTCTCGGAAGGGAAAAGTGAGTGTTATAAATTTAGTTTATGGCCAAAATATTCGGTCATTATACCCTAAATATAATTTTCATCCATTCATCATCAGCTCACTATACGTCCCCACGGAGGGGATCGGAGCCTACCCTATGTTAAGGGTGATTAGGCCATAGTCAACCACGCTGGCCATCTTTGAATTACTTCTCAGATATGTGCAGGTTGCATCATGATGTTTTCCTTCACCGTAAGAACGTCGGATAAATGTACATATGTAAATCGGAAATCGAAAAGCACATTGGTACATGGCAGGATTCGAACCCAGGACCTGCAGATTGCAAGTCAAGTGCTTGACCCCTGAGCTACCGACGGTCTGAATCTAATATTGATAATTTTTTCAGTGGTCTACACTGCGTGGACGCTTACTTGGAAGTGAAGACTGTTACCATAAACCTGCCGAAGAAATTTTAAATTATTGCATCTCTTATGATTAAGTTTAATTATCTGTTACGTTTTATCAGATTTTAATTATATAAATCATAATATATGTCTGGATTAAACGAAATTATTACATAAAACTGGACTTATTATTTAAATTAATTTTATTTAAAAGGCCATAAGGCCATAGACCTACTGCAGTGATGCGTAAAAACATCAAAGTAATAGTTGAAAAGTGTGTAACTACCTTTTAATTTCCTGAAGCTTGTAATGAATATTTTCCAATTTAAATTTACAATTGAATCGGATTATTTACTTACTAGTCTGAACTTAACAATTAATTCTTTGTTAACACGTGCAGATGTGTTATTAAAATTATCATTACTCCTACCTCTTTTATAAAACCAAATATTGTGTAACATGGATTTCATTATAGAAACAACTGTATATAGAGTCATCCTTGTCTATTTCCCTAATAAAGACAGAGTGAAAACTACTTCTTCATGTAGGTTTTAACAATAGAAGTCGATACATCCAAATGGAAAACGTAAATACAAACTGTTATTTTTTTATTTTTTCGAACGTAATATTTTATTTGTACATATTCATCACATTATATTATCATCAGCCAGAACTTTTCCTTCCATACTTCTCTATTAGGCGATATATCTGGATTTATTCTTTTCTTACGTAAGTATATCCTCTTTCACCTAATCCATTCATTTTTTTTTACTTATGGCATTGTTACCGTCTTAGTCCACGGAAGATTCTGCCAACGTCTGGTTTTCGAAGCCAATTATACTTTCTTCGTTCTTTCTCTACCATAGCTTTAAAATTGATATTCTACGTTATTGAGGTAATTCGTTTTATTGCTACCAAGATAAAAAAATATTCACCGAGTAAATATTTCACAGAAGCAAGATCAAAATTTAATTATTCGACAATCCAATGGCTTAACTCAATAAAATTGAGTTACTCATGAAACGTAAAATTGGCCGCTTGTTTATTAATAAATCTTTTTAAGCTTTTCATTTATTTTAATTGCCAACTGACAATTATGATAAATAAATTATTCAAATTAAAAAGTTGATTTAACATTAGTTCAAAATAATAATCATTTTGATTTAAATAAAATTAATAACTGAGGGAAAGGAAATGAACCATAATGTAAGGATTACGTAAAGAGGAAAGATTTGATTTTTTGTCTGCGTTGTAGGCTTCGAAACTATTATAGTTTTTTTTCTTTTAGATCACCTTAGCTTTTAGAACAGTCGTCGTTGGTTTATGACACCAAAATCTCTGTATAAAACATACCGTCATCCCTGTCATGATATTAGAGAAAATTGAGATAAAAATATGTTATAAACGGATACTATGGTCTCGAAAACTCATGGTTAAGTTAAAAAGAAGCAAGGTTTTTTTTTAAAAATTGAATTGCTATTAATCTAGTGTCAGAATAAGTCTTACAAAAGTACGAATTAAGTAATTGCTAATTATGATTCAGTGAACAACGGTACGCTTCGAAAATCAATGCCAATTATCTTGTCTACTGGAGATGGACTATCATGTAATTACTCGACAGTCCTTTGGGATAAAAATAGTATAATGTATGAAATTAACTTATAATACGTTAATTTAAAACATTATGGTATTACTAGCTATCGCCTACGACTCCGTCCGCGCGGATTAAAAAAAACTTCGTGGTTTTGTAGACTATGTTCTACATATGCCAAATCTCAGCAAGATCTATGCAGCAACCTTCAAACATCCATCCATCTATCCAAACATTCGAATTTACAGTATGATATGTTATGTTGTATTGCTTTAATGAAATCTTATTCTTTTTAAACACTAAGGAGGTTAGAAAAAATTTAACGAAAAACTTTGTCATTTCTAACGAAAGGTTTCATTCAAGCCACGTTTGAAGCCCGAGTAGATTTCTTCTACGTTTTTAAGCAGATCATCTGACTGCAAAACTAAAAATGATGGATCTCAAATGTAACCGTTAAAGAGGTCCTGCTATAGTAAGTGAAAATAGTTTTGACATTTTTATGTTGAAAAAATAAATAAATAGTGAAATAGATAAGTTTGAAAATTCGCTTCTCCTTTAAAACTAGAACCTAGTACTTAGTATTTCGTACCTATAAGTATTTCTTTAGTGCGCAATTCTTAATGAAATCACACCTTTTCGGTTCAACGAAGTACCCTAAAAGCTTAAATTGGAAATTTGCAACTGAACCGACAAATTCTGCCTTTTGTTCCTAAATTCAATAAATTTCACCCCGAATAGATACCAATTTTATTAATTCAATAATAAAAACAATCAAAATAGACAAAATGTGACATCAGACTTCTTAAAGTTATAATAAGTTAAATTATTCAAACTTTCGTGAGACATTATACTAAATTGATATATAAACAAGGCTAAACACTCACGTATATACGCTCACGTCGCTCACTGACGAGCAGCGTCCGCGAAATAATACCAGTACCACTCATCCTGATGAAGGGCCCCCGATGGGCTCGAAACTAGTCGGTGCCGCCACCGGACGAATATACGTGAGTGTTTAGCCGTGTTTATATATCAGTTTAGAATAAGTTAATCGATTTTCACCAATTCGAATGTTTATTTCTTCTTTCTAATCTTAGTCTCATTAACATTAGAAATGTGAATGTTTGGATGGATGGATGTTTGTTAGAAGTTATCTCTAGAACGGCTACATATGTAGATCTCGTTGAACATATATGTAGAACACAGTCTGGAAGAACACATAGGTTACTGAGTTTAAATTCCCCGCGTATGAAATCGGCAATAGCTAGTTGAAAGATTTATCTATTATATAATATAAGGAGTAGTATATTTTCATGCACACGATGACGTATTATCCATAAAGTTCATTCTCATGTATGTGTTTGGAAGAAAATTCGACACTGTGCCGGTGTATCGGCGCAACACTAGCCTTAAAATTTCAACGTTTATGTCTCCTCACTAATCAATCTGACACTTGACTTTGAAACGAAAACGCGCCATTCGCGCCAAAGGATCTTACTAATCTTATATATAAAAGAAAGTCGTGTTAGTTACACTATTTATAACTCAAGAACGGCTTTACCGATGTGGCTGAAAATTGGTGAGGAGGTAGCTTAGAGCCAGGAGAAGGATATGGGATACTATTTATTCATTTTTATTTCGAATTTATGCCTTGAAGAGATGCTTTTTATTTAACTTACTAATATTATAAATGCGAATGTTTAGATGGATGTGATGTGGATGGATGAATGGGTGTTTGAAGATATGTCTAGAACTTCTGAACGGATCTCGATTAAATTAGGCATACTTATAGAACATAGTCTGAAAGAACACATAGACTACACTAATTAAGTTTTAATAGTTAAGTTTTTTTATATAACCACGCGGACGCAGTCGCGGGCGACAGCTAGTATTGTCTAAAAGTACATGTTTCGGTTGAAGAACTTGATACAAGTCCAATAAGTTACTTACACAGCTTTTAAATCAATTTGATATGAATTCCCGTGATGAATAATGTTTATGCAACGACATAAACAAGAAATATTCATTAGTTGTATTATCAGCAGAAAAAAACAACAGATGTGTTGTTAATTAAAATAACTTATCTATTCCGTTAACACGTTGAGCGCCACGCGTATTTCTAAGGCAATCCCATTCAGGCCACAAGCGCCGCTTATACGCACCGGTATTAAAGGGCCGGTGTTTCCGATCGCAGTACAAAGTAGTTTGCATTTTTAACGCAAAATAGTAAAAAAAAATATAGTTCTCATGTTACACGCTGTCAGCCACCGGTGGTTGACGCGACCAAACAGAAAATCTAGTGTCAGACACCGATGGCTGATGCGGCCTAAACGGAAAGCCTAGTGTCAGCCACTGATGGCTAACGTGGCGTTCAAAGTGTTAAAAGAAGGAATAATCGATACCTTTATGTTTGTTGTTCGTAATTACACGTGGTGACACTACAATGTGCCAGGGACGCACTTAACCGAAAAATATAACATGAAAAGGACCGCATATCAACTAGATAATATTATCATCTGGCCTTGAAATAAATGTAAACAAATAGTATTCCGGATTGTTTTTGTTAATCTGTCACAAGTTAAAAATTTCATCACACATGGATTGAATCTCTTGTTCCAAGATTGGCATTCTTGTTCTATATTCTTATTCCTATAATCTTCTTTTTCTTCTTCTTTATATTAATATTCTTTTTCTTCCAAAACCTTGTACAACATATGCTTAAAATCGAAAATAATTTATATAAAAAAGCTTTTCTCATAATTATATACACTAGCTTTTGCCCTAGACTTTGTCCGCGAGGAATTAAAAAACAAACTTAAAAACTTTGTTTTATATTCATGCCGAATTTAATCGAGATCCTGATTTTGTAATTTTTTCTTTCATAAGAACCTTTTCCTGACATAAACACAACAAAATCATATTTTTGTCAAGAAAACCACAGGTTAATTGAATAGATTCCGCCTTATTTTAAAAATATTATCGAAGAAAAAAATTAAATGGAAAGTGTATTTTTTTAATTTAAAGTAACATTTTATTTACAAATTAAAATTATAACAAAATTAACAAATATTTAAAACTTCTTTGGTAAGTTGATAGCCACAGTTTTCTGTTCCAAAAAGGCATCGACAGCTTGAAGACCACTGCAATAAAAAAACGTAAATTCAATATTATACGAGTATACATCCCCTAATCCGATATTTATCCAGCGGTCACCTTGTAGAGAATTGGTGACCACTCATTGGCAACCTTATAATACAAAAAAGTAAAATATGATTTTTTACATACTTTTCTATTCCAATAGATGAATCTTTCCAACCTCCAGAAGGAGCTTGTGGTCCCATCATCAAATATGTGTTTATCCTGAAAAGAAAATTGTATTATTACTCTATGTTGCATACCGTATCTATTTATTTAAACGGCTTTTATATTTATTTCTACAGCCTATAACAATTTTCTTACTCTTATAAATGCGAATGTTTAGATGGATGGATGTTTGTTTGAAGTTATCTCCAGAACGACTGAACTCGATTTCGATTAAAATTGGTGTACGTATAGAACATAGTCTGGCAGAACGCATAGGCTACTAGTTAAGTTTTTTATTTAATTCCGCGCGGTCGGAGTCGCGCAACAGCTAGTTGTTAATCAATTTGTTCTTGTTCATCTTAGTTAAGAGAAATTTTGTTTTACCAGAAATGTTTCGGAATTTAGGAGTTTTGTTTATAGCTTAGAGTTTTGATTAGCATTCGGATGTATAGTAAACTGACTGGTTATCGTAGAGACATTTCTAGAAGGACTTACCAAACTTTGCCGACTTCCGCGTGTTTACTGAACTGTAGAGCTGTGTTTAGGTTGCTGGTAAAGATGCCAGCGGCAAGGCCGTAATTGGTGTTATTACATCTCTCTATAACTTCTTCAAGTGTGTCGAACTTGAGAATGCATTGGACTGGACCGAAAATCTGAAATATTTGACATATTCTTAGAGACAAGATAAAACTACTTATTTAAAATCTTTGTTAGTTCTAGCTTGTGGAAAAGATATATGTTAATATTTAAATTAACACGTTAAACGCCACTCCGGTCACCGATGACTGGATCGCTGCCTGGATATAAGTGCAGTGTAGGGCACCAGTGAAATCAAGGTTTTTTTTATAATATCTGCGGAACCCAGCTTTTGATTGAACCCTAATTCAAATATATTTTGAAGAATCGACATTACGCATCTTTTCCTTTATGGCGTCGTAACTAGTATGTTACCTGACTTATTATGTTACTGATGGCCAATGGCCTGGACGATATCGAAAGCTGAGACGAAATAAGGTTGAAAGAAAATCATGTTAAATAGGTGATGACGTCAACAACGGACTTACTTCTTCCTTAGCAATTTTCATATCATCTGTAACGTCAACAAAAACAGTTGGTTCGATGTAGTAGCCAGTATTGCCAACTCTCTTTCCGCCAGTTAGTACTTTGGCACCCTCCTTTTTACCCGCTTCAATGTAACCCAGTACTTTGTTAAACATTTCAGCGTCAATCTGGTAATTGAAAAAAAAAATGTTTGTTCATAAAATGGTTTATAGTTGTGATAAATGTTAGTGACCGAATTTGTGAAAATGGATTATTATAAAAATCTCTCCGATCTCAAAAAATCTTTGGGGTAGAAACATCTCAGACACATGATTTTTAGCAGTAATATTGGTATCATGTACTAACTTGAGGTCCGTGTTCGGTAGCCGGGTCTGTAGGGTTGCCAATGACCCTCTTCTTAGCCATAGCGACGGCTCCCTGCACAAACTTGTCGTAGACACCGGACTGTACGTAGACGCGGGAAGCCGCGATACACATTTGGCCCTGATGCGAGAAGATTGAATACGCAGCGTAAGGAATCGCTGCATTTACTGAAAATAGAACAAACAAATTGTCACTCCGTCCGCGCGCAATAAAATAAATCTGGTAAAAAACTTCCACGCAAAATATGCTGCCCTAGATGTGGAGTTGCGGAAACCATAGCCCCTTCTACTACTATTACTACTAATAAATATAGCCTATGTTTCGTTTTGATAATGTAGGGTTACTAATGGCAAAAGGATTTTCAGAATTCATTATTTTTTTTAAATTATGAAAACATTAGTAGAAATTTACACATTTGTTGTAATTTGGTGTTATAATTGTGTATGTACAGTCGAAAAATTCTTCATAAAACTGGTTGCGTTGATAAAGAAATAGGCATGAAATTTGATACTTTGGATGCGGTAGATTATTGTTATCATTGCTACTATCAACATGAGAAGATAAACATTTATCTTACAATCCGCATCGTCCATGATAACCAGAGGACTCTTGCCGCCGAGCTCGAGTGTCACTCGCTTCAGGTTGTTAGCTCCAGCTGCTTGTTGAATCAGCTTTCCAACCTAAAATATACAGTAGTTTTAATGCTCTATTCAATTCAAGATATATCTAGCATTGAAAAATAAATAAAGTTCGTCTACTTCAAGTGATCCAGTGAATGAGATCTTGGCGACGTCAGGGTGATGAGTGAGTGTGGTGCCGGCGCCGACTCCGAAACCGTTGACGACGTTAACAACACCCGCCGGCAAACCCGCCTCCTGCAGCAACGCAGCCAGCGCTAGTGCAGTCAGCGGCGTCTGCTCTGCCGGCTTCACCACCACCGTACAACCTGACACATTGCAGTTGTATAAAAATATCTGAAACCCACTCAGTGACAGAATTAATATCACCTGCTTCACAATAATTTCGCCGTGTTTAATATACCTTAGTAATCAGTAATTTACCTGCAGCCAAGGCAGCCACAACTTTCACTATAAATAGAAGGATAGGTCCGTTCCATGGTAGAATAAGGCCACATACTCCAATAGGTTGCTTCAGTGTGTACGCGAAGACTTCTCCACCTTAAGAAAAAATAAATCAATCACTTTCCTCGTCAGATATTTGACTTTCACATAGTCATACTTAGGCTAGAATACTTACTCAAAGGAATTGTATCACCCTGTATTTTGTCAGCTAAACTGGCTAAGTATCGGATATTTTCAACAACATTGTACTTAAGCGACAAAATGGCAGACGAAAGCAACATTCCATTATTGTAACACTCTAATTCAGCCAGATACTGCGTGTCTCGTTGTACCAGGTCGGCGAACTTGTCCAGGATAGCCCAGCGCTGGGCGGCGTCCATTAGTCTCCACTCAGAGTTGCGATGAAATGCACGCTTTGCTGCCGCCACCGCTAAGTTGATGTCGGCCTAAAATAAAATTAACGAAAGATTTACCACCAACTAATTCATCTGTCTGTCTGGTCCAAGATTACGCTGTGTTTAAACCTTCCAAACTTGGTTTTCCACTTATAACATCGCCCTTTTCATTAGATCTACCCTAATTTATGCCATCTTATTTTTTGTTTCTCCTTTTTAAGTGTAGAAAATTAAAACCTTTTTGGAACTGCTATTCGTAAATACTACAAGCGCAATGTTTAGACTTTTTGCTAGTTTTTTATTAATATTTGATACTGTTTTGTATGTATGTTTTCGATTACCTCGTCACCCTCAGCCACCGTTGCGATAACGGAACCATCGTGAGGATTGTACGTATCAAAAGTCTTGCCGCTGACAGCGTCAACCCACTTGTTGTCGATAAAGAGCTGAAAACAAGGAAAAAATTACTACTTAAGTAATATTATACTATCTATAACTTGATTAAATTAGGGAGCTGAACACAGTAACTGAATATAAGGGATTTAGCGCATTTTTAGTCAAAGGAAATAACCACGCTTAGTAAAGTTCGGATCTTAACAATTATTATAGAAAACGCATGTTTTTTACTTTAGATATTTATTTAAGCCCGCTACACACTTTAGTTTCAACTGCACAATTCAACTGCACAGGTCTACTCTTTCAGTTATAACTGTAGGTGTGTAGCGAGCTTAAGCCATCATCAGTTCACTATACGTCCCCTCCGAGGGGCTCGGAGCCTACCCTAAGTTAAGGGTGATTAGGCCATAGTCAACCACGCTAGCCAAGTGCGGGTTGGTTGACTTCACACATATCTTTGAATTTCTTCTCAGATACGTGCAGGTTGCATCACGATGTTTTCTTTCACCGTAAGAACATCGGATAAATGTACATATGTAAATCGGAAATCGAAAAACACATTGGTACATGGCGGGATTCGAACCCAGGACCTGCAGATTGCAAGTCAAGTGCTTGACCACTGAACCACCGACGCAGTCGACGAGCTTAAGACTATCTAAAAATCTGTGTTAAAACACCTCTATTAATAATGTTTCAAATTGCAGTCCAAGAAGTAGAGATAAAAATATAAACCTTTGTATACTTGATCTCCGGTGCCATTGTTGAACGGGTACGCGATAAACACCTCGTTAAAAGCGAAAAACTACAACCCAACGATTTTCGAAAGTCTGACATTATGTATGTGTGTTTATCTTAGATAACCATTTAACACTAATCAGATTACAGTATTACGAATCTTCTCTAATTTATTATATAAGTTTTATTATCAAATATTTCGATAACAATTATCAGTGATTTTATGAAACACAATTAAATATTCACCAATTTTTTAGGGTTTTTTTAATGCAAATATCAATTTAATGTTACAATTTTTCTTCATTTGTAATTCTTGCTTTTCATACTTGTTTAAAATTAGTATAAACAAGTTTTAAACTAAAAAACTTTACATTGGTTTATACCTATAACTTTAAGGTCATATTTAAAATAATTCCGTTGATTTAAATAAAAGAAAACTATAACATTATTGTAAGATATAGAGGCTGGTCACTTTCTATAAACCCGTTATAAGCTAGTAACTATTTGATAGTGTAGCACAACCCTAAAATGTTGACGCAATATCACGGAACTTAAAAAGATACTATACAAGATAAAATTATACTAGTATCTCTTGTTAAAGCTGATAAGTACTGTGGAATCCTCTGTAAGTGTATAAGGAAAGATTCGTTTTCTAATGTCGCAAATCTATATTTGCGAGTGCCGCCCAACTTTTTCGCCTCGCAAGAGACAAAGGAAAATATGGAGAACTGATCGCCAACCTTCGCTAGTCGGAGAGGCACGTCAAGAAGAAGAAGAAATATAGATTAACACCTTCTCAATCATATTTATAGCAGCAGTTGAACGCCCGAAATTAAAAAAAAAACATAATTAGTAGACTATGTGTACTTCCAGACTATGTTCTATATGTATGCCAAATTTCATCCTAATCTGTTCAGTCGTTCTAGAGATACCTTCAAACATCCATCCATCTAGACATTCGCATTTATCATATGAGTAAGAAGTAGGATTTACAATGAGACCCCAAAATTGTCTTCTCCCGATCGTCTCTTGTTCTACACTAACTCTACATAACTTTTGATACATTTTTGTATGACGAAGTATGCAGGTGGCTAGTTTTGCCATCTTGGCTATTGTTTATGAAGTCTTTGGCTACCAAAGAGAGTACGGTGCAGAAATAAAAGCCATGAAATAAGAAAATAATAAATTTTATTTAAATACAATATGTAAATTGTATCAGAAAAATATTCAATAATAAGGTAACAGTGGTAGAGCCCGCTTTAACATCTTCGCACGCTTTAACAGGAATTGGCCCGGCTCGCCCGGTGAAATACCACGACCACACAGAAGACAGGCGTCAAGTGGAAGCAATTCCGCGTTTCGTCTGATGAGTGTGCGTCCCGGAGGCCTAATTTAGTCCTCTTTCCCTTCCCACCCTTTTCTTATAAGGAAAGGATGCGACGTGGAAGTGGACTTTCCGGATGAGAGGATGCATGGAAAGGGAAAATATTTTCTTTCTGTGCATCCTCTCCTCCGTCGATTAAAGGTAGGCAACGCATATGCAATTGCGTATGCCTATGGGCAACGGTCACTTCGCTATTTCAGCGATTTCAGGTGGCCGCTCGCTCGTTTGCCATCTTAGGATAAAAAAAAAATCATAATAATTGTTTTAAAAATATGATAAATAAATGTATAAGGTTATGTTTTAATTTCAACATCTCAAGAAGCTCTCGCTAAACAGTTGGATTAAGTGCCCGATAGAAAAGGCAGTTATCCTAGAAACCGCACGCATCGTGAGAAGGTTCCTGTCTCTGCAGCCCTGACCACTGTTTGTTTGAGTCATGGGACTCCGCAGCCGGTGGTACATTATTTTTAATACACTATATTTTGTATAATATAATTTTTTATTTTATATATGAAATATAATATATAAGGTTAATAAATGAATAAGAAGATAAAATCTTAGATTAAGTTTATTAGGTATCACATTTCTTTTGTTTAAATTACATAAATTAGAATTTCTTTGGCAGGCTAATGGCAACAGTCTTCACTTCTAAATAAGCATCCAAGGCGTTGATACCACTGAAATTAAAAAAAAAATTAAAATCCACACTCTAACAAAAAGTAAAAAAAAAAACAATAAAATGCACTTACTTTTCCCTTCCGAGCCCAGAATCTTTAAAGCCGCCAAAAGGTCCTTGTGGTCCAGACAATAAGTACGTATTTACCCTGGAAAATATAGATTGAAGATATTGAAAGGTTTAAACAAAACGCTTATTATATAAGACACTTGTTCCAATATTTGTTTTTTTCTATTATTAGGTGGCAAACGAACAAGTGGCCCCAAGTTCTCTGAAATTTTGAAGCGACCGCTGCCCATAGATATCAGCAATTGCAGATGCAATGCTTAATTTTAATTGACACAGACAGATACTGTTTTTCCTTCTTATGCGTCTCTACTACCATTAAATCCACTTCCCCTTCCAATCCCTTATAAGAAAAGTTAGTGAAAGACGACGAAATTGGGCCTCTAACGCTCACATTAATCAGACTTTACGCGGAATTGCTTCCACTTCACCCTATTGTCTGAGCGGTCGTGATATTGCAAAAGGAGAGACATTGGTGCAACAGATGATATCGCTGGCGACTAACAATGTGAGAATTTACTAGTTAATGCCATCACTTTAAAAAAAATTTAATATCTCACAGTCGCAAGAAATCATGTTTTTAAAAGTTTCATAGTTTGTGGTAAGTATATAGCTGATTTTTCTTATGTAAATTATGACGTACCATACATTCCCTGCCTCTATATGCTTAGTGTACTGCAAAGCGTTGTTAAGGTTATTCGTAAAGATGCCGGCAGCAAGACCGTAGTTCGTAGCATTCGCTCTATCGATAACTTCTTCCAGTTTATCGAACTTAATAATGCTTTGCACCGGTCCAAAGATCTAAAATCATAGGTTCGTGAGTCCACTGTACAAAACTTCCCGGAGATATACTTAGTTAAGTTCTACTTTATTTGGAGGCGATGCATACTCTCTCTGTTTTGCAAAAATAATTACAGGGATGGCGATACTTTTTATACAAAAATTTTGGTGTCATAAACCCATAGTGTGTCCCGTCGCATGACGTTAGTCACGTCCCGTAACCTAGTACTAAATTATGGAATAATTAATACATAAAAGATAAGTTCCTTTATAGAGTCATGTCGTTGGTACTCAACAAAGGAAGTACTGAATGAAGTATGCGTATGAAACAAATTACCTCTTCTTTAGCGATGGTCATATCATCAGTGACATTTGCAAAGACTGTCGGCTCGATGTAGAAACCTGAGTTGCCAATGCGCTTGCCTCCAGTCATCAGTTTTGCTCCCTCCTTCTTACCCTTCTCTATATAACCTAATATTTTTTTCATCATCTCCTCATCTATCTGTGAAATTAAATAACAATAATAGATATATCAAATTTGTATTATCTCTTTGCAACTAAAAAGAGTTCTGTTATATTCGTTCGTTCGTTCGTTTCTTATCAGCAGGAGTAATATCCATCCCAGCTTAACTTGGAAGAAAGACAAATAGTTTTGCTCAAAGCAGTATTAGGACAATCTTGTATCTAATAAGATTATTGACTACCATTTTAACACAAAAGATTATTTAGTACTTACTTGTGGTCCCTGTTCTGTTGATGGGTCTGATGGGTCACCAACAACTCGGTTCTTAGCGAATGCGACGCAGCCTTGCACGAATTTGTCGTAGATACCCGATTGCACGAACAAACGAGAAGCTGCCACGCAAATCTGGCCTTGGTGAGCAAAAATACTATTGGCGGCGACGGCTATAGCAGTATTTACTGAAAATATAAGAATAAGAAATCAAAACATACATCTCGTGGAGTTCCTTTCTTATGGTTTGTTCATGAACTAAGCGGTTTCAAATTCTAATGTCAAATGCTTTCCAAGCTAATTAATTGATATTTTTTTAACTTGTGAATTGTCTGGTATAGTAATTTAATGGATTATCTTACAATCTGCATCGTCCATGATAACCAAAGGACTCTTGCCGCCGAGCTCGAGTGTCACTCGCTTCAGGTTGTTAGCTCCAGCTGCTTGTTGAATCAGCTTTCCAACCTAAAATATACAGTTGTTTAAATTGTGTTCTATAGGTTCAGAGATATCTCTAGTATTGAATAAGATATAAAGTTGCTCTACTTCAAGTGATCCAGTGAATGAGATCTTGGCGACGTCAGGGTGATGAGTGAGTGTGGTGCCGGCGCCGACTCCGAAGCCGTTGACGACGTTGACAACACCTGCTGGCGCGCCGGCCTCCTGCAGCAGCGCGGCTAGCGCCAGTGCAGTTAGCGGCGTCTGTTCCGCCGGCTTCACCACCACCGTACAACCTGAAACATCACGTAAATACAGGGTTACATTTTAATTACTTACGTAAAATAGTGTTACTTATTGCCGATAATACTCATCATGAAATAAATATGAAATTCAAAATCGAAATCCCTGTCAAAGAAAGGGATGACGATATGTTTTATACAAAGTTTCTGATCGCAGAAACTCTCAGTCAGAAAACTAAGAAATGAACAAAATGTTTATGGAAATAAACAAAACATTGGATTTATGAGATTCAATTGATCATAAACCAATTTTTGTTAGAAACTGCTTATTTCATTTAATATATTTTAAATAAAACAAAGATTACCAGCCGCGAGAGCAGTGACTACTTTGTGGATGAACATCATAATTGGTCCATTCCACGGCAGGATCAAACCGCACACGCCCACGGGTTGCTTCAAAGTGTATGAAAATACGTCACCATCTGAAATTAATACACAATTTAATTTGTCATACAATCATCTTTAAATATATTGCACGATCGTCAGTGAAATTTCAAATCAAACATTTGTTGGTACACACTAATAAAATTAGAGTAAGAGTTATACATAGGCTACTAATTAGGTTTTTTTTTATTCACTATCGACTAGGTCTCGGGCTACAGATAGTATATTTTAATCACAAATACTTACTAAGAGGAATAGTATCTCCTTGAACTTTGTCAGCCAAACTGGCCAAGTATCGAATATAATCAATACCATATCGATTGAATCCTTTTGACAAACTCACAACCATGCCATTGTTGTAGGACTCAAGTTCAGCGAGGTAATCGAAGTCTCTTTCCACCAGGTCGGCGAATTTGTAGAGTATGTAACCTCTTTGGGACGCGTCAAGTAAACGCCATTCCGAGTTCCGATGGAAGGCACGCTTCGCAGCTGCTACCGCTAAATTTATGTCCGCCTGGTAAACAAATTATTAAAACTAAATAAATGCTCTCATGTAACTAAAAAGAAGATTAGCAGAAAATAATTACAGTTTTGCATTTGGTTGTTATTCTGGTATGCCTATTTCCATGAACATCGCCAAGAACTATGATACGTTAGATTATTGTCTTAAAGGCAATACTTTTTGTACCATAAATTGATGTATATATAGACTTTATCTGGTCATATGATAAGAATCAAATCGCGACTGAATTGCATATATTTAAAAATTTATAATTATCACCAAACCATATGATGAGTATTATTTTAAACCGAACACCTTTTGTTATAGTCACTGCATATAAAAAGTTATTTTAAGTCTGATGTAGCAAGAATATTTTTTTCCTACTGTCGAAGATCCTCACGTCAACTTGTTCCACTCCTTGGCTGTATGTAGAAAGAACGAACATTCAAATTGTTGCGTTTGAAGAAGCGGAACATCGACTTTGGAAGGATGATCTGCCGTATATCTAAAAGTCCAATATTTTTTTTTATAATGTACATATTTAAGTAATTACCTCATCACCTTCAGCCACTCTAGCGATAACGGAGCCGTCATGAGGGTTGTAGGTTTCAAAAGTTTTGCCACTGACGGCGTCCACCCACTGGTTGTCGATGAACAGCTGTTGAAATAATATGAAGATTAAGAAATCAACTACCGTACAAAATTGTTTTTAAGAGTTCGCTTCTCCTTCTTTCTTTAAAACGGCAGAACCTATATATCTCATTTTGCAGCTGTCACGGAATGCACGAGGAAGGGTCCGTTCATACAATCCGGTTCGGAGATCATCGGACGGCGCTATTCACATAAACAGGCGCGGATTACCAACCAAACCGTTTCACATAGAGCGGCTGGAACTCTATTCAGCATATCCCCTCGGAGCCAGACGGTTCCATTACGCAAGTACGAAAGAGTATATATCTCCAGTGTATGTGAACGGACCTTAACTGTACTCCTATGAAACTTATGAAAGGTATTAGATTCGAGTCACACTCGTCAAAATCGTCATTCAATTTTTAAGTTTACTGTCACAATAGAACTTCTATAGTTACAAACCCTCATTCGTAACAACTTACAAACACGCAAAAAACATTACCCTTCTTAGTCAGTTGGGTAAAAATATTTTAAACCATTTTTACGCTCACATTTCACAATAAAACACGTTTTTTTAACGTGACATTTGAAATTTTATTAAACACTACCTTTGTATATTTAATCTGTGGAGCCATATCTGTCTGTAACACACGATTTTCAAAACACAAATATTTGATAAGAAAATTAATACACCATTTTATACCTACTACCAACGTTTATCTAATGTTGTTCATGATGACAAGTTAAAAAATGCCAGTCATGATGATATTCAAAATTGCAGATCTTACAAATATTACTTCTTACTAATATTATAAATGCAAATGTCATGGTAATGGATAGAAATCGATGGATGTATGTTTGATGAAATTTGGCATAGACATAGAACATAGTCTGAAGGAACGTATAGGGTACTTATTAAGTTTTTTTTTAATTCCGCGCGGACGAAGTTGCGGGCGACAGCTAGTTTATTAAGAACACAAAAACATTCGTAATTACCTTACGCAAACTAACCTAAAACGATACAGGTAAATTATTTAAACTTCTTCTTCTTTTAATTTTCTTAAAAAAATCTTTTTCATAACATCTACTACAAACTGGCAATCAATAAAAATAAACGAAACAATGTTTAGTGCATTTTAAATGAAATACAGAACTAATAAGGTTTTTGTTTTTCATAAGAAAACTTGAGTACATATAGCAAAAGTAATATAATGATGAAGTTCGTTAAATTTTGTTTTAATATGTTAAATATTTAAATTGTTAAAAGATCCAAGTCATTGTAATCACGTTTATTGCGTTGAGTCATTGTAAGGATTTTGAGTTTCAAATTGTAAGCGTTGTGATCAAAGCAAAGCAAGTCATTATTAACACGTTGACGGACAATTGCGGCTATAGCCGTCAAAGCGAAGTTCACAATGTGGCATGACTGCTATAGCCGTCCAAAACGAAACGGTCGTTTTTAGACACTACGGCTATAGCAGCACAAATGTGCACTTACTGGCGTATACGTAGAAGCATAGTGTCGTGTTTTGAAAACATCTTTTTAGGTTGAAGTTCATATTTCACCTGTTATATATCGTCCTATCACTTAGTGTATAGAGTCCGCTGGCGCCATGACGGTTATAGCCGCAACCTAATTAAAGGTACTAAATTAATCAAAATTAAGTTTATTTAAGCAGAAAGAGTAAAACTATACTTCTAACATTCTAAAAATCACAAAAACATATAGTGTCAATTTTCGAACTTCGCTTGTTCCTACTGTCCGTCAACGTGTTAAAAGATCCAAGTCATTGTAATCACGTTTATTGCGTTGAGTCATTGTTGTAAGGATTTTGAGTTTCAAATTGTAAGCGTTGTGATCAAAGCAAGTCATTATTAAAAGGATTTCCTTTCTTAACATTGTGAACTATGGACCGTGTTGCACAATATTATACAATTTTAATCAAATACGTACGTGTAAGATAACATTTTGATATACCTATAGAAGCCAAGGCCATTTTATTATGGTACATAAATCTGTATTAGGTTTTTAAAAGAGCAAAATTCTTAATAACTAATTGGCAATAGTTATTGGGAATAACCGTTATATTTTGACCAAGTTTCTTCGTTGGTTATTTAACTATAGCGGTTCATTACTTTTTAAATTACTCCTTGTTCCTAATTACAATCCTAAAGCCGCCATACACAGACGACTACAAGCGATCATACGACTCTATTTTTAGCCGACAACTTGAAGTTGTCGATATTAAATGACTGAAGCCCGTGTATGGCGACCCTTACTGTTTTACGGTCAGTTCTGCTTACTTAGGGACAAATTGCCGAGTTGATTGTCTTATTTCAGCCGGATATTAAAGTTCTTCGGCATTTTCATTACGTACTACGCTTAGTAGGGGATTAAAAGGATTTTTTATACGCTACTGGATCTATAGTTGTGCGAAAAACGACAAATCTTATATAAAATTCTCGTGTCACAATTTTCGTTCCCATACTCCTCCGAAACGGCTTGACCGATTCTCATGAAATTTTGTGAACATATTGAGTAGGTCTGAGAATCGGCCAACATCTATTTTTAATCCCGCGCGGACGGAGTCGCGGGCGACAGCTAATTAATTATAATTTTATGTGCAATGTATTTACTAGCAAGTTTATTATATGTCTTTTAATATGAAAGAAAAAAATTGTTAAAGAGCATACCTCGTTCAATATTTAAAACCGTTTACCGACCAGTATTAGGTTACAATTTCTGTAAAATAATTGAAAATGGAAATTGTGTTTTAAAATATACAAGAAATAAGTATTTTCTTTAGTCGGAACTGGAACAAGATGACATCAAACTAATTTGAAACAGCCGGAAGCGACGAAACGGTAAATTGTTAATTTTACTTTTAATTAGTGCATTTAAATTTGTTTATAAGTAATTTAGTTTCTTGTTAAAGTGAAAAGTATTAGATAAGTATTACGTAGCTATAATATTCTTCATATTGGATAATTTCTTTACAAGACGAATTTAGTTACCTACTCAGATCAAATTTTTGAGTCAGACACTGTTATGGCAACCCCAAAAGAAATGTATCAGTTTATTAGCCAAAATTAGTCCTCTTTCCCTTCCCGCCCTTTTTCTTATAAGGAAAGGATGGGAAGTAGAAGTGGGTTTTCCGGATGAGAGGATGCATGGAAAGAGAAAATATTTTCTTTCTGTGCATCCTCTCCTCCGTCGATTAAAGGTAGGCAACGCATATGCAATTGCGTATGTCTATGGGCAACGGTCACTTCGCTATTTCAGCGATTTCAAGTGGCCGCTCGCTCGTTTGCCACCTTGTGATATAAAAAAAAATATCTACAGCAGTTACCAAGTTACGAATTCACCAAATTCTATTTATATCCATCTATACGTATTACTACATCGTACTTCGGACACATGCTGTATTTGTGTTCTTGACAACAAAACATTCCTTTTGTATTTGCCTCTTCGTCTGCCTGTCAGCAAGGCCGCATGTTTACCGGGAAATCTCCAAAACTGCTGGACCAATTATTACGAGGACATATTATAGGAGCGTCGGTGGCTCAGTGGTCAAGCACTTGACTTGCAACCTGCAGATCCTGGGTTCGAATCCCGGCATGTACCAATGTTATATAAATAATTCGATTTCCGATATATATTATATATGTACATTTATCCGACGTTCTTACGGTGAAGGAAAACATCGTGATGCAATCTGCACATATCTGAGAAGAAATTCAAATTGGCCAGCGTGGTTGGCCTAATCACCCTTACACACTTAGGGTAGGCTCCGAGCCCCTCGGTGGGGTACGTATAGTGAGCTGATGATGATGATGATTATAGGTTGCTTTTTGCTGCATCGACGAAATTGCGAGTTCAAATATTTTCTTTGTATGTATGACAAGCAACTGTGAATCTCAACTGCAGTGAGTGTCAAAGATGTAAAGGATTATAATGTGTTATTCCTCTAAAAGATAAAAAGGTTTTATATATACAAAATTTATATATAAAGAAAAAACTCTGTTTATTACATAGTATATTTATTTTATTATTCATAAGATGAATATATTGAACCTTTTAGAGCTCGGGAATGCATGGAGTGAGAACAGCGTACATAAAAAAATTTAAGTACTAAAAAAATTATATCGAAATATCTTTATTATAATACAAAATAACTTCGGTTTATCATATAAACCCCTCCATTCCCAACTCGACGTGTACTTTCCACCAAGCTTTTTTTTATTTATGTACATTTTATTATCTACGCCTTTATTTATAAATTTATGTACACCAGGAAATAATATAAATGCATCTATTGGCTTCGCAATCGTACGTATCGCCGTATTACTTCACTTTAGGGATGCCCGACTTATCGACAAAAATATCGATATTTATTATAACGAAAATTAATCTTTGTTGACATACATTAAAAAAACGGAACAAATGTTGCCTTTTTTCGAATCATAATACTTATGTTTGACAATTCATCGAACATCCCTAATACCTCTCCTTTCAAATTGTAGAAAGAATTCGACCAAAAGAATATATCTGGCCAGTATAAAAATCATTAAAGCCGCTTATGAGAGTTTTAATACTTGGGAGTTTAAACTGGACAAATATGTCAGTATATGGACAATAATATTTATTCGTCATTTTAAATATAAATAGAATCGACTTCTTTAATACAATATATCTCAGGTACGAACGAGCCTTAAGTGAAATAGGTAACGCCTAACCGGACTTTTTAAAGGCATTTCACTACACAGGTACATCACTAGTTTTCTGGTATTAACTGTATTGTTAGAATGTTAATTTTTAACTATTAAAATTCTAAATAAATTTATCGCACGGTCGTTTGATAAAAGCACAATAATAAAGCGAAATATCACTTTGTCTTTGTTGAATAAAACTTGTGCCTTGCTATTTAAAAAATATTTTTTTTTAATAATTAAAGCAATTTAAAAAAATATTCCGAAAGCCAAAATTATGCATCTAAAACAAATGTGTTCACTATGAAATAACAAAATTTCTATATGTACTCTCCGCCGTTAATAAATTAAAAAAAACATTGACTAAAGGTTACGTAAAATTTGAGAAATTGCTCTAATCGATTCTAATAATAGATATTTGTATTATTTTTAAATTGATTTAGAGAATCGATTCAAAAATACAAATCGATTTTATTAACATGTTACATCCCTAGTCTGAAGCTATCGTTATTTCGTTTACTATTATTTTTCATGAGTGTGCAATTACTGACAGATAAGATAAATTTATTGTACAAAATTAATTTTATCGATAAAATTATGCAGCTAATTGTACCGGCTATGACAACTTAACAATAATATATTTTTTGTTTGTCGACACAAATAGACTATTTTTTTATCTGTACATTTCATAACTAAACATTCACATCAGTGTATTTGTGCACAATTAAAGTCTTTTAAACGATTTAGTAACGTATATTTAGACAATGTCTATCACAATTTTATCTATAAACTATTCTCTATAGTTTTAAATCTAATATTTCAACTTCGACGATTCTACGAGCCTTATTCAATCGCGTATTTCAAACAGACCTAAATCAGAGGCGTACAATTCAATTTAATTTTTGATTTATTTTTAAACAAAAAAAGATTAGCCAAAATTAAATGACATTTGATGATTTTGTTTGTGTGTGAGGAAAATGAGACAGTTGTCTATACTTTTAAATATTTGATTTGACCTCCATTTACTTGTTTACAATTATAGAATAAAAAAATCATAAAGACGCCTTTGCTACGAATCTCGTATGGAATAAATGTTTAAAACATTGGATGGCGAAACACAACCTTATTACAATTTACAAAATAAGCTTTTTTTATTTAATACTTACAATCAAAAAGGTGGAACTAACATACATCGAGTTATTAAATCTAGATGTGTTTAGTGAACAGAAGAAAAAAAACATAAAAGATATGTTTCGACAAAAAGGTACATTGTTACATAGTGAAAATGGTTTTAATCAATCTCTGTACAAAATACAAAAATATATTAATTACTACAAATAGAAAATATGGCTCTCGGCGTATATTATGCGTAATAATGATGATGGAAAATAATACTTTGGTTAAAATATATCTTTTACCAATATATAATAAGTATGTAAAATCATACATAAACATGGAATGTGGAAATCACAAATGATATGTATCAAAATATGACAAAAACAACACAATATTTAAAATAAACTAATATCTTTCATGATCGTAAAGAATCGTATGTACCAAAATTTTACTACTACGACTAAATTTATCCTAAATGACACAAAGCCATTGGTTCCTGGAATGTAAAAATTCATCGCTTACGAGGCCGTCACACATCCTGCATTACATCATAAACTCTTCAATATTCATACATATACAGTGCCATTCAAACTTTACGGCGGCTATGAACATAATTTTAGGAATTTGTATAATTGTTTTAAATATCTTCACAACACGGAAGTTTGGATATGTCGCTGCGCAGAACACTATAACTGTACTGCACAGCGCGCTGTGACCTTGAGTCGCCAAATATTTCACAGTTTACATTTAAAAGGGAATTTGTAAAAAAAAATACTAAAGATCATCGAAAAGCCGCAGACTTGTCCATAGAGTTGGGGCCCTAGGCCGTAGAAGATTTTACAATTTGTTTGCCTGAAAGTCTAAGAACACTGCAATTGGCAACAATTGGCCTTACACATCTGTACAATGTGGTCTAAGCTACGCACGAGCCGCTATAAAGTTTGAATCTTATAATACCAGACCTTAAATTACGCAGTTTTCAATCAAAAATGGCACAAAATTTTGTAATCATAATTTACGCACTGACACTTAAATATAAATTAATATTAATTATAAATACGATTAGGCTGCATGTACGTTAAGCTATTATAAATCGAGAACAAAAAAAAATTAAACTTTAAGAAATTACATAAGATACCTAATCCTATATATTGAATAACTACGAAATATATAAAATTGCGTCGATATAAAATGATCGTAACAATTGGAACTGTAGAAATAACATAGATATGTCTAATCGAAAAATTATTACTTTAAATTTTTTACCTTGTGCTATTTAATCTGTGAAATCTATATTTATTCAATTTTAGTGAGCACTAAAATATTGCAAATAAGTACAGGAAATAGTGAATAAACCCTGCTATTAAATAACAACGCCTTAAAGCTAATAAAATGTTATCAATAACATTATATGTATTTTAAGTACATAAGTATATAAGAGAAGCACAACGGAGATGTTAAAAACTGCTTTATAAAAATAATACAACACAAATGATACTTTAAAATATTAGTAAGGAATGTTAATGTACTAAAAAACAATATAAATTTAAAAGCAGTACCACAGTTATAAATAAAATTATTTAAAATAATAAATTGTTATATTTAGTTATAACTCATACATTGGTTGTACAAACCACATTGCTTTATCATAAGTTTCCACTGTCCAATAACTTTTACAAAAACATACTGTAGACTGTTCTTTTAAAGAGACTGTTATTCTCCTTTCAGATAGACCGGTTTGGATTTTATTGTTGCAAATAAAATTAAGCTTTATACAATTGAAATAGTGTTTAATTTGCATCTCGATTTTTATCAAGTGCAAATGTCAAAAAGACATGAAAAGTAAAATTAAACCTTGTTCCAATCTTATAAAGCTTAATTTGATTTGTAAAAAATCTGACCAACTGTCCGGTCTCTCTGAATAGAATGATAGCCACAAGTAACATGGAAACTGCATAACATTTTTGTTAGAGAAACTTAAAGTTTTAAATCAGATATGTAAATAGGTTGCACATTTAAAAAATTTATACATGTTCACAATAAAAAATGTAAAAGAAATCTAATGTAGCTTTCATTAGAGTTCAGTTTCCAATGTAAACTTACATTACGTACATGACGTCATCCGGGTGTGCACGCGTAGTAACTTGCCAACACTGACACTTGCCAAATATTTCACATAATTCCACATCTCACAATAAAACTGTTTTCATACACTAATTCACTATATCATGCCACATAATCCATATCAATGTATGTATGGGCTAGACTTGTGTGACACACTGCGCTAATTTCTCCAGTTCTGATTGCAGCGTCTGTCTCTTCTCCGTTTCCACTGTTAATTTGTATGTCAGTTCTTCAATGGCCGCATTGAACTTTGCGTTCTGTACTTCTAATAGCTTCTCTAGGTTTGTTATCTGTGGACAAGAAATAAGGTTTTATTCGATAGCTATATTTTTCAATGAAATGTCCAAATAAACATAATAATGACAAATTCCATACATTGCTCTGACGCTATTTAAATTTTTTCTTAGATATCTTGCGAAAATTGTGGGATATTATTATGATGTATTGTTAAATAAGTGTATCTAATCTTACTTATATTATAAATGTGAATGTTTAAATAGATGATTGTAAGAATGTCTCCGGAATGGCTCAACGGTAGTCTATTAAATATGGTACAGATGTAGCAAATCATCATCATCATCAGCTCACTATACGTCCCCACCGAGGGGCTCGGAGCCTACCCTAAGTTAAGGGTGATTAGGCCATAGTCAACCACGCTGGCAAGGTGCGGGTTGGTTGACTTCACACATATCTTTGAATTTCTTGTCAGATATGTGCAGGTTGCATCACGATGTTTTCCTTCACCGTAAGAACGTCGGATAAATGTACATATGTAAATCGGAAACCGAAAAACACATCGGTACATGGCGGGATTCGAACCCAGGACCTGCAGATTGCAAGTCAAGTGCTTGACCACTGAGCCACCGACGCTCGATGAAGCAAATAGCCTTGAAGAACTGTTTTCTTTTTAATTTAACGCAGACTGAGTCGCGGATGATCTAGTATTATTTAATTATGTAAAAAAAAGTGTTTTACAAAAATATTTTTAATTTCACTTTTAGGGGCTAATGTCTATGGTGAAAACATTTTAGGTTTGCATTTGGATGAAAAATAATTAATTTTAAAATGAGACTTACCCTGCAATTAAGTTGTGCGATTAACGCATCAGTAGCCTCAATCTTAGAGTCCGATTTGACAGAATGAGATCGCCTCTCCAATGTGCTCGCGCCGACAGACAACGCGGCCGGTCTTTCCGTCTTCTCCTCGGTCTTCTCTGGTCTCTCTATAACGCTGGTCTTCTCTATAATCGCTGAAGACTTGGTTATAGAGTTGATTTCGCTGATTTTCTCCGTACTTGTGACAATCTTGTCGTATTTAGGCGATCTGTCTGTGAGGGGTTCGCTTCGAGCGGCTGTCATCGGCGGTGTGGAAGGTTTTTTTAGTTCTTCTAGCATCGCTGTTAACGTCCGTCCTGAAACATAATAAATTCAAAGTGTTATTTCTTAATCTAACTAATATTTTAAATGGGAATGAATGGATGGATGGATGTTTGTTAGAAAATATCTCCAGAACGGCTGTATGGATCTGTCTGAAATTTGGTTTAAATGTAAAACATAACCCGGAAGGACACATAGGACACTAATTAAGTTTTTTTTTATTCCGCACGGACAGAATCGCGGGCGACAGCTAGTAATATTATAGGTATTTGAATGAATGAATGGATGGATGGATGTTTGTTACCATCTAACTTCACGGCAAAATTGAACTGGATGACATTTTGAACAGAAATATATTAAGTTTTAGACTATAACATAAGCCATATTTTATCCCCATCGGTTTTATATATTTTTTAATTCTGCGAGATTTTCATAGTAACACATGTATGTTACGAGTACTTACCAGCGGCGGTGGGGGAGGGCAGAGGAGGAACAGTTTTGTTCAAGTTAACTGACTCGTCCCGCGAGTTACTATTCACATTCTTTGACTCGAGCGAGTGTCGCGTCTTTGTCTGGAAAGTTTTTACATTATTTATAATAAACACAGTTATACGACTCTATATTTTATTATCTCTTAATAATTAATTCAATTTACTTAATAAAGAGGAAAATAACAAATAACTGTATTTTTACGTTACCTCTTCAAAGCTTTCGAGTACCGATATTCTATTGCTTATAGAGGAGGTGCTCTTCGACATTTCCATAGAGTGTGTTGACGTTTTCCTTTCTTCTAGACCGCATTCAAGTATTCTGTAACATTCAAATGTTTATTACTTTAAACTATCGCCCGCGACTTCCTCCACAAGGAATTAAAAGAAAACTTTAATTAGTAGCCTATGTGTACTCCCGACTATGTTATAGCCGTTCTGGAGATACCTTTAAATAAACATCCATCCATCCATCCGGTGTCAGTGAGTAATAATTAATAATTGAACGAAAGAACAACTGAGGTAACGAGTGATAATTATTAGCGAATGAACTAATGAGTGAGTAACAGATTGAAAATTAATCAATAAATAAGACAATCAGTGAGCAGGAATGAATGGATCAGTAACCGTAGGTTTCTAAGACCAAAATTTCCGTTTAAAACCGCGATATTACATTAAACCAACGGTAAGTCAGTTGACGAGAATGAACGAATGAAAGAGTAAGAATGAATGATTGAAAAATTTATGGTACCTGTCGGTGCTGCCACCACCAGCTTTGCTGGCGACGCCGGTGTCCGAGGAGGTGGAGACGGAGCGAGACTTGGTATCAGTGAAGCTGGTCTTTTTAGCCTGGCTCATTTTCAGCTCGTCCATCCAAGGCACCCGATGCTTCTCCCACTCGCGAGCCCGTGGCCTTATTTCGTCTAATTTGTCACCGCTGGGCTTTTCTGTGGGAACTGAAATTAATAAATCACATTAAAATAAGACGAAGGAAAACATTGTGATGAAACCTGCCCATATTAGTGAAGAAATTCAAAGATATGTGTGAAGTTAACCCATATTTGGCTAGCGTGCTTGATTATGGCCTAGTCACCAACTGAGGGTTGACTCCGAGGCCCTTAGTGGGGAATTATAGTGAGTTCATGATGAATATTGAACACCGATGCAATGTTTAGTTTTTTTTTTATAAGGAATTAGGTTTTACAGATTTATTTTTAAAACTACCTTCATGTCCGTTACTAAGTCCGATTTGTTGCGGCGTGTCGTCGCGTAGTGCCTGACTGGGCGGCCGGCGTCTGGGAGCTTTCACTCTGAAATTATCAAAAAAAAATCTAAACTAACATTTGATAGATTCATATACTATTTTGCCGACTCGAAGGACCAAGAAAAATAAAAAAAAACATATAAAAATTGATATAATAGAAATTCAGATTTCAAAACATGAAGCTAATGTCATTACTATGGACAGTATGAAACAATTTTGTTTTTTTAAGAAAAAAAATATTATCATTTTATATGGCACTTAATGGCCAGCTGAAAAAAAAACTATAGTATAATTCTATATAAGTACATTTTATTAGATATATAACTATAACACTCAAAATAATTTTAATAAATTAATCACATAGCACACAACATAAATCCTAAAGTTAAGGACCCATAAACATTTTTGATCCTATTCTTTTTTATCTGTAACTCCATATATTAGTCTATGGTGCAAAATTACATACTCTATGACTAATAAAAAATAATAATTTCTACTTTTCGTTGCGTTTTTCGGCAATTTCCACACAGAAATATTAAAAATGAACCTTACGGGGCCTTACTCCTATGTAATCGCCGATCGGACTTACGACGGCGAATGCGCACTTTCTTACTGCAATATTGCGCAATAAAATAAAATATATATATTTTTTAATAAACTCATTTTCCACAATTTATGTTATAATACATAAAACATACACAAAGAAAAAAAACATAAAAATTCATACATTTAAGCTGACAATTTCTCTAGAATTAAACAGAAAACTTTATTTTTTTTTAAAATTAAATATTGTTATCCTATCCTAGCTTAATATACTTAAGAATACCTGACTGTTTTATTTAATTTTATAAATAAAAAAATAAAAATAACATACCTTCCAGCTCTAGGGTCATTCAGTATAGAATTTCTTTCAACATGGTCGAATGTATTGACATTATTTGCTGTTACATTGTTCGGTACATTGGCATTGGGCGTGGCATTAGGTGTGGCATTAGGTGTGGCATTAGGTGTGGCATTAGCAGTGGCATTAGTGGTTGCCTTGCTTGAAACACCACCATCAATCTTATCCCACTCTCCACTACTGCTACTACCACTCGATATAGTTGATGACTTCTCTCTGAAACAGGAAATATATTCAATCAGCTTTTGCCTGCGAATAAACGCGAATTAAAAAAAAACTATGTATTCTTCTAGACCAGTCCTTCTCAAAGTGGGCGATAACGCCCCCTTGTGGGCGCTGCAGGTATCAAGTTGCGGGTTATAGTAAAAGTTTCCTTTAGAATTCACCGTTATATATAGGTCACAATAAATAATTAATTTAATTTGAAGTTATAGTGGTTTTAAAATATGTGAAAATATGGGGGCGCTAAAAAAATATTTATTCTCAAAGTGAGCAATAGACAAAATAAGTTTGAGAACCACTGGTATAGACTATGTTCTACATCTATGTCAAATTTCATTGAGATCTGTTAAACCGTTCTAGAAATACATTTTAACGAACAATTCATATATCCAAACATTAATATTTATAATATTAGTAATATGTAAAATTTAATTATAATGAAACACCAATAGCCTAATAGTTAAGTATCATTCGATTACTTAGTAGTGGGTTCGAATCCATATCAACCATTGTAAAAAATTCTAGCACAAGGTAAAAGAAACATTAATAAAAAAAATTAATCTGGTGTATTTTACTACAATATAATTAAAAAAATAATACCGTATTTAAGATATATGTGACAAGAATAGACGTAATTTCTGCTAAGGTAAGGTAATTTCAGCTCGACAACCAATTTACTAACTTCTTAATTGCTTTCAAATTGCAACACAATAATTAGATAATTTAATATTAATTATTTCATTGAACATTTTAAATTACACAATCACCATGTATACCTTATCAATTAATAAACGAAAAAAAAAGTATTAAAACTCACTTGTCGGAGGATGACAACATTTTATTCTTGAGACCACTAAACAGTCCGCTGACTCCGGACGATGGAGTCGGACTTTTCTTCAAGGGAACAGGTGGCTTCTTTACCTTCAAACGATTTATAAACTTATCAATATACGGATTATTCATTTTAAACAGTTTGAATAACTTTTCATAAAATTCAAATGTCTTCATAACATATTAAGATGTTCGTTATTCGTCAGAATACACAACTAAGTACATTTATAATTATTAATTGTTTACGGCGATTTTAACACTTAATCTATTTTAATTAAAGTGAATTATTATTTTTTTCACGTTTTTTTAATGTTAAAATATTGACAGTTCCACACTTGAAGTAATCAAAATGACTTATCAATCACAAATCACAGTCTGTTATCAACAATGATAGTTGATCAGTGACATGATTGTTCAACAAAGTAAACCGCCATTTGTTAATGAATTTTAAAATTAAATACGTAATTACTTTGTAATAGGTAATGATTAGTTCGATTTATCAAAATTTCATTTTGTTATGTCAACTCTATATAACGTCGGGTCATGCGATCGTGTAATTTAGGTCGTTATATGGAGTGGACGTTATATCGAGTTATTAATATTTTTTATATTCTTCGTAACAAACGATCAAGCGGAAGGGCGGTGACATATGAAAATTACTAACTTGTCCATCTGGGGTGTCATTGACGGTGTCATTGTGTACGATCTTCTCTGATTCCAGCTTACTGGAGTGTGTCACTGTACTTGCACTGCTTGTACTGCTTTCTTTGCTAGTCGTGCTCTCTTTGTGCAGGCTGAAATTATTACATACATTTTGAATAACTTATTGCTTACCATATAAAAATAAAAAAAAAACAAACCCTAACAAAAAAAATCAGATTATTTTTATAAACTTGTTGAAAAATATAGAAAACAAAGCGTTTTTTTTAATTGATCGGTTACTATGAATTAAAACAACAAAACATTATGTATTTAGTTACAATTAGGAATTTAAAAAAGCAAAAAAAAAACAATATTCAGAAATATTGAATTTCAAACAAAAAAAAGAATTACTCATATCCTTGTATGAGAAATAAATCATTAACAATTGTCAAAAAAACGTACAAAACATTGATGAAAAAGCTACTACATACTAATATATAAAAACATACAGATTTAAATGTCTTACTGTCAATAATTACTTCAAACTGACAGCTGTCAAAACGGACCTATTACTTTGTACGGACAGCATCAATAACGTATTATTAAAAACCGTTTTCAAACATAACAGTAGCAGTAAAACGGTTGTAAAATCGCTGTATATTAAACTGACCTTATTTTCGATGTACTCAGCTCCTTCACTGACGCCGTTTTCTCTGAATACTTGTTTAGTACTGGATATATGGCGTTTGTTGTCTTAACTGGCGGCCTGTCCGGCTTTTTCTCGTCTACTTCTTGTGTTACTGAAAATTAAATAATTAGGAAAATTATTGACATTTCTTAATTTTTACACATTATTAGTTAGAATCCTTTGTCAGCAGTGAAGCGAAGTGTCAGAATGATTAGTGAGGGGACATAAACGTCGACATTTTAGTAAGGCTAGTACTGCGCCAGTACACCAGCACAGTGTCGGATTTTCTTCCTAACATAATATAGATTTCGACTATCCTTTGTCGATTAAAGCTATACATCTGCTATTGTGAATGTCTATGGGTAGCGGTCGCTTCGCGGTTTCAGCGAATTCAGGCCACTTGCTCCTTTGACACCCAATAATTTAAAAAAAACCTACTTCAAAATCACGAAGTATTTAACACGTATATTATAGAAACATAGACGTCTTGATACGATGATATTTCAAACAATATATTCATACATAATATGAATTTTGCGTTGGAAGAATTTCGACAAGACATATTTCGGTGTTGTTTAAAATAAAAACAATAAAAAAACTAATAACAATTAAACACGAATAAAATTAGACATATGGTTACCTTTGCCACGTTATTTTTTTTAATGTTTTACAATTACATATATTAAAGAGTTGACTCTGAAGCAAGACAAAACCAAAACAAAATATTTATATATTGATAACTTTAAATCAATTCACATTATCAAGGTGAGCAACATTTAAAATGAAAACGAAATAAAAATAAATTATAATACCAATATAATAACATAATACAAAGTAAAACCTACAACTTGCCAGTATTACAAAAAACGAGTAAAATTTTCACTAAACTCACTTTCAACACCCATTTTTCAACACAAAAAAAAAGTTTGTAATAGTTTCAACTGATTGTCAATACTGTCCAACTATAAAAATACGACTAAGCAAGTCGATGAGGTAAGTTACGCAAAATCACGACTCCACTCGTTCGACCTTCATACGAAATGTCAATAGTGACACCGACTTACTAAATAGTTAAGTTTACTAACTTTAGTTAATTAGTGATGCGCACTAAACATTAATATTTAAATTAATTATTACTAATTAATATACAGACGGTTATGAAGTAAATGATACAGGAACTAAATATCACAGTATTTTAATAATTTGATATTTGCAAAGGATGCGATAAAAAAGGGAAATCCCGTTTGGTAGCTTTAATTTGAGTTGATAATATATATAATATTAGAGATATAATAAATAAATATTATTACTATCAAGTTATATTTAAAATTCAATCAAATACTAAAGCACAACTAAATCAAACAGTCTTATTATTTGCGTAGGCTAAATTCATAACGAAAGTGGATCAAGACAAATCGGATATATTAATATACATATATTTAATTTATTAAATATAGATATAAAATTTTTACTAACGGTAATTTAAATATTAATCTTCGATTTAAGTATCTTTTATAAAAATAAATTATAATCTTAAACTAACGTCATTCTTTAAAACCATATCATCGCACGTAAAGTACTAACGTCGAGACGGCAAAATTAAAAATTTAATAAAATTTCCTTTGAAGTGCTAACAGTTTGATAACTACAAAATAAACAGACATGACTATCTTGTCCTTACCGTTGGTTTCTGAGATTAAAACCTCAATATAAAAACAGAAATAACAGTATGTTTTATACAGGGTAGTCTCAGAAACCAACAGTTATCCAGACAGTATCAAACGAAATTATTCAATAACTTTACTGCATTTTCTTTATCATAAGTTTTCTTAAGTTGTAGTTCGTAGTATATTACTAATTAAAAAAATCACATTGTCATTAGTACTTTATGTAATTGTTCGCACATGACTAAAAATAACATATAAATTACATCAGAGCAGGTGACACATAGCTTGTGTAAGCTTCGATACGAGATATATGATATAAGACGGTAAATTGTACGTTTAACACATAAGTATTTATTAAATTATTAATATAAGTACTTGTAATCAATCTTGGTTGCGAGTTCCGCTCAACTATTTCGCCTTGCAAGAGACAAGAGAAAATATGGAGAATTGATCGCCAACCTACGTTACTCGGAGAGGATCCTCAACAAGAAGAATCAATCTTATTTCTTTAAGCCAGTGTCTATCGTAGAAAAGTCAAAACTATGAGTAAAGGAGAGAAATGTGATAAGTTTAAAGCTAGCAACAGTTAAATAAAATAAAAAAAAAACAAAGTCTCTGAAAGAAAATTTAAGTTTATTGGAGCAATTTCAACTTCAGAGACAATAGACTCGAAGGACCAAAATACTGCAATATGAAAAAACCACGCGACTCCGTCCGCGCGGAATAAAAAAAATGCTAAATTAGTAACCTATGTATTCTTCCGGCTATGTTCTACATCTATGTCAAATTTCAGCGAGATCCATGCAGCTATTCTGGAAATATCTTCTAACATACATCCATCGATCCAAAACCAATATTCGCATTTATAATATTATTAAAATAAAAATGTAGCAACTATAAAAAAATCATGATCTGAATTCCGATTCGTGGGTACTCACCAGGAGGGAGAAGCTGCACGAAGTTGTCGGGGAATAGTCCGACACGGCCGTGCAACTCGCCGCGCCACCAGCCGCGGTCGGGCGCATCCTTGGACAGGATGGTGACCACTTCGCCCTCCGCCAGCGTCAGCTCGTCCTCGTTCACCGCCGTGTACGGAAACAGCACGCGGCATTGCTCCTTCACTACGCATCATACAATACTACACTTGGACCTCGATACATCGAACACATCTGGGACTATGATATTAAAGTTAGAGCCTTAAACTTTTTAAGCTAAAGCCGTCTTTTTCTAAGAAAAAAATCAATGTTTGTCGCTTATAAGTTCCGAAATTGATCAACTAGAGAGATTGTGAAGAAATATTAGGGGTTTTTAAGGACCCCTTTGAAGGTTTATGGCATAAAAATTAATATAACAGTGAGTTTTTGACATATTTAACTTGCGTCGCGTTTGCAACGCAAGCGGGGTTCACCTAGAACTAGGTCCTAGATATACAAATACAGCTCTAAGCGACTTAAGAGCTTTACGCCGAGAGTGTCAACTCACTGCAACGTCGGCTCTTAAGTATTTTTTCCCCAGGGAATAATAATGAAAACCCATCTCCATTTACTGCGGCACAGAATATTTAATACGGACACAATGGTATTGTTCGTTTTTTAATTTACCATAATTTAAACTATGATAATATATGTGTATAAAAAGGATGTGGGTTATTCGTCGACATTTTATATATGTCGAGAATGTTTATCCTTCTAGCCATTCCAGCGAAATATAGCAACTACAACTAAGGGAACATACCCATACTTCGTAACATATTATTTTAGTTTTTTCAGCCCCTCCCACCCCTCGGTGACCACTCGTAGTATATGCCAATACCCCCTCTGCCCCTTTAGTTTTACGTGGTAATTCAAATTATGATCTTTAATCATTTCAACGCTCGCTCGGCATATGTGCGCCAGCGCCACTACCTGTGAGTTTACAAAGCGCTAAACACTTCGCGCTATATTCGAATACAGGTCGAATAAATACAAGATTTCTCTCAGTAAAATCGACTACGTGACAAAAGCCAGAGCCACCCCACCCCACTCGCTCCTGTGACTTACCGTAGTATTTTAAAGACACCGCTCCCCCCCTAAACGGGTAACGTAGTATGGGGATGTTCCTTAATCATAGCAACACTCATACGTGCTAATTTGTATCTTTTCCATCTTAAGTGAAGAGGGAATTTAATTCTTTACCAATGTATATTTTGAGAATATATCATAGTATCAGTTACCAGGTTTTGGCGGCAGAGCGGGCGCGGGCTCATATGGGTGCGCGGGCTGGGTCTGCGAGGGCTCCAACATCACCACAAAGTTGGAGGGGAACACGCCCACACGGCCCTGGCGGCGCCCCTGCCACCAACCCTCCTCTACCTACGAAACGGTACACATTTCTACAATTATTTATTTGGTATTCGTGTGGCGTTTGAAGTAACATTGTTTAAAAAAGAAACATTTGTGTAATTCGAAAGTATCACTATCCAGTTAATATGACTCGCGGTTTACATATTATATGTCGGAGAATATCAATTTATGACGTTAATTATTTTATTCGAATGGCGACATCGCTTGTACGATGTGTGATTGACGTCTGTCAGTGTCACTGCAAGTCATTAGTGCGTTTGGCCGTTTGACAAGTGATAGAGTTGGTCTAGAGACAGCGCTCGCGCCGGTTTGCGGACTGACCGAATAAGACATTAATAATAATAATAATACAGATTCTTTATTGCATATTAAAGAATTACAGCATCAATATTGCCTTGGTATCGACCATTTTAATAATAACCGCTCGGTAATCCCGACCCGATACATTTACGACCTATAATTGGGTACAACATCCTTCCTTACTTATATTAATTAGTCTATTTTAAACACAGATTGGTTGGAATTGTGATGTTGCGTCCCTTATTTTTAATATTAATCTATATCTTTCCTCTCAGATCCACACAGATTTGTTGTTTTTTCAGTCTAATTGTACTCTATATGCTTAATTATGTGAGGTTTATGTGGCAAAACTTGAAATATATAACGAACAAAATATTCGATAAGTATTTTTGGACTTTATTAGTTAGAATCATTTGGCGCGAATAGGACGTTTTATTACAAAGTCAAGTGCAGAATGATTACTGAGGGGGCATAAACGACATTTTAATACGGCTTTTATTGCACCGGTACACCGGCGCAGTGCCGGATTATATTATAAACATTATTTATGTGAATATTTTTGAACATGTATGTCATATTATTATACCTTTTACTCTTTAAGTATACAAACCGGATATGTATACATAAAACGTGATCTTTAAGTAATTAATTCTGAAACACAATACAAATAATTTCGAAAGGCTCACAACTATCACAATGTCGTAAAATTACATTCGGTTCCGTGAAATGTTAAACAAGGTTAAAAATATTTAAAAAAAAAATATTTATCTGGTAATAATTTAACAAAAAAAATTTCACCACGATCAAAGACATTGCATTTCACGAAAGGTTTTTATATCTCTTACAATTTATAAAAAGTAATTTTTGATGAATATATTAAAATAAATACCATAATGATAAGCATTACATTTATAAAGTTACCAGCTATCGCCTGCGACTCCATCTTCACGGAATTAAAAAAAAAACTGAACGTAGCCTATGTACACTTCCAGACTATGTTCTACATGAAAATTCAGCAAGTTCCATGCGGATACCTTCGAATTGGAGTAAGACTACTAACTAGATGATTAAAGATTACTGCTTCAGGTGTAAAGACATTGGAAAGCGAGGCAATAGCGAATTGCAACCACAGCCATCTCCGGCAAATCGTTACGGTCGACCGGTGCTGTTACGTTGAATAACTGACGCTAGATGATGGTTAGAAAGTTAAATCAATCTATTTTATACAAAGATCACTTTAAAATATGATATTTATAACTTTGAACTTGTGTTTTTTCTGAGTCTATCTTTTTTACTTACAAGAGTACAAAAGTGCAACATGGTAAGTAATCCAGAAAGGCATCTCAGTCAAGGGAAACCAAAGATCTAGTAGAAAGACGACGTAAATCGTGACACGAGTCTAGCTGGCAATGTAAATTGGTAGACCATGGCTAGAGATAGATCTAAATACATAGATATAATTGCTGCACCAAGTCACGGCACAGATGGGACTGATAAGTATGTACAAATCTCCCTAAAAACTTATATATAATGTAAATCGTCAAGTGAATCGAACATTTAACCAAGAAATTATAAAACGAATAATACGTACAATCATAAACAAACAATATAAATGATTAATTCAGATAACGATCGAAAGACATAGTTGCTTATGAAAACAATTACGTCATCTTTATAGCACGTACGTTTATCCTTGTAACTAATCTTGACAACAAATATTTATAGACTCCTTAAATGGTCACTAAGTAAACATTACTACATTACTAATAGTAGACAGTCAAGAACTAATGAACTAATAAATACGATAGGAAGCTAGGATTAGAAAACACAAGATCTTAAGGGGTACAAATTTCAATCCAACGTCAAATTTTTATTGAATATTATTGCTTGTTTTTACTTAACAACAGTATGATTCAAAATTACAATAAAAGGGGGTTTCCCTAAAAATGTTCAACAATAAAATTGTGGTTACGTTGTCTTTGATACAGGATGAAGTAAATTTATAATTAAAAAATGTGACGGAACTGGAAAAAAGGATTTATACGTAAGCGTGTTTTATATAAACATCGAAAAATAATTTGTATGACAATGGAACGTTACACGTATTTAAAATAATAATTTCGCTAATAAATAATTAAGAGAAATATATCAGACTTACCTCACCAAGAACCTCTAAGACGTCACCAACACAGAGTGGTAACTCATCGGGATTAGCGGGCTGGTAGCTGAAGACAGCACGGCATCGGCCTTGTGCACTCACCGATCTGTTGCTGACCGTAAAAACATATTAATAAACAGACAAGCAAATATTACCAGTCATAAAACTATCCTAATATAAAATGGAAGAGTTTGTTTGTTTCAACGCGCTAATCTCAAGAACTACTGGTCCGATTTGGAAAATTATTTTTTTGTTGTATAGTCCATTTATAGAGGAAGGCTTTAGGCTATATAACATTACGCTGCGATCAATAGCTTTTTTTTAATACCACACAGACGGAGTCGCGGGCGACAGCTAGTACTTAATAAACATAAAAAAAAAACTATCACAATCCATATACATTACCACACCTCGAACATGTAAATACACTTTTAGATACAAACGTAAGTTTGTTACTCTATCAAATTAATGAGTCAACCTTTCATAATAAAATTTTGCACACACCTTAACAAAATACAGAAAAGTGTATGTTACTTTTAAACCAGAATAGTGATAACAGGGCTCCATCGCACGCTACGAATAAAAACTAATAGACAAGACTACAACCACAATTTATTATACCTTGAATTTTTAAATCCGCTACCAATTTTCTTAATAATATGCTTATAGCATTTCATAGAGTACCAAAGACCGGACACAAAATCAAACTGACGGCTACAACAACGTGCGACGATCTTATCTGAACTGATTAGATTAGAGGCAATAATTTTGATTCCACTAATCGTAGAAACATATTAATATTTGGTAAGATAATATACATATAAAAACGACTTTCGTAGCTACATTATTTGGATAATTGTTAGATCAAAAAACAAACAGTCTTTGATGACACAATCTCCCTACATCTACATGGCATCTTAAGTGATTTCCTAAATCCTAAAAGAACAACTTCAAGCAAAAAATTGTTATATTATTTGTTTATATTTCATTACTTTATCATAATTAGAGAAATCTATTAAAGAAACAGTTTTATTAAAATACAGGCACAGCTGCTGGTCAGCTGCTATTGGATTTAAATTTAAGTCACGCATTATTACGTCTACGGCCGAGCCGAAACTTGAAAACCAATATCAATAAGTAGCGAAATGTATCGATTCCTTTATTTATGAATCACTTATATTGCGAAGTTATAGTATGTGCTTATCATATTATTTCTTTATCAGTCTTTAATTATTAAGATCGAAACAAAATATTCATAATGTAACATAATTATCTTATCTCTCATCGGATCGAATGAGAAATACTCCTTAAACTTTAAAATACAAAAAGCATTTCAATTAGGATGATATTTTAAAATAAGTATCTTACTAATATTATAAATGCGAATATTTAGATGGATAGATGGATGGATGTTTGTTTCAAAGTTTCTCCGGAACGGCTGCATGAATCTTGGTGAAATTCGGCATAGATATAGAACATAGTCTGGAAGAACATAAGCTACTTATTCATTTTGTTTTAATTTAAAAAAAACGACAGCTAGTAAGTAATAGATGTAACTTATGGATGTGTATCCTGACACTTTTGGGCCTACCCCAAGCTAGGGCCTTATCCAGATGCAAAACAAATGAAGTATACCTCTTTGAACTTGTCATACAATTAAAGCAATACCAGGTAAAATACTACGTTCTTGAAAATCAGGAATCATAAGTTATCTAAAATACATAGAATATGTGATATCAAGTACATACCTGGAGTTATGTTCATTGTTGACAGAGACAAAGTTATCTGGGAACATGCCGCGGCGGCCACGCAGCTCTCCGCGCCACCAGCCACCCGGTAGACGCTCCACCTCGCGCACCACGTCCCCCGGCCGGATGCTTAGCTCATCTGGCTCGGATGCATCATATGCATAGTTTGCCACACATGTCACTGCAAAACAATATTGACATTTAGACCCCTTTTTAACTAATTACCTGACTGCATGTCATTTATTTTAGTCTGCTAGACCAGTGGAAATCATACAGTGAGCTTCATTCACCATGTTCCAGTTACAGAAAATTTTCCTTGCCATAAACAAAACTCTGCCTCTTCTCACAGATACTACCAATGTTTCGATAAAATAAAAAACACTGGTACCTCAATGTAACACTATTATGTAAAATGCCAATGTTACAAAATTTACTGACTACATATCTAGGGCTGGTCCTGCGTGGTTGACTATGGGCTAAACAACTAACTTATGGTAAGCTCTAAGCCCCTTGTTGAGGACATATAGTGAGTTGTTGATGAATACAATGAATGTGATTGTACTTACAAGTAATAAATAATTTTAATGATTAACTAAAATGAATACTTTAATTTCAGGAATATTTTAAATATGAAATCAGTGACCATATCTTAATATGCTATTGTTATTAAAGAATTTGTAGGATGCCATTCTTTTTGTGTACTTTATCATTCTAGAAATATGCATTGTATCAATATATTTAAAAGGACCAGGTGGCAGTCATTGTTTCCTATACTTAATACATACTCCTTAATATTTCTATATATTCCTTATTTTGGTTTATAGTGATATTCAAGTTTTTTGTATAATTTAGTTTAAAGTGTTGTATGAGTTTGCTTATTGGTAACGTTAGTCCTAATGACCATATGTGCAAAGTTTACTTTATATAGGTCATCATATGTATGAAAATATTGACCTCAATTAGTTTTCTTTAATTAAAGTAAGTTTTAAAAGTATTTTATTTTGATTTTTTTTTCCACTATTTGGACCCCTTTCTAGATACTAGATTTAAAACCTATAAAAGTATATATGTAATTCATTATAAGAATTTATATGAGCACAGGAAAACTTATAGTTAAATTTCTGCAATGTATTTTTCAAATTATGAATGTATTTATATTCTTTTTAAATTTAAGCAATAATGGCCTTTAATATATTATTGACACAATTCACAACAAACAGAGAAGAGAGGGGTTACGAAGCAGCTTATTTTGATGGATATTAATTATAGATGGTTTAAGTATATAGTCAAACAATGAGGATTGGATTTTAATATTTTTAACATGCACATGACATCACATTGTCAAGAAAATGAGTCATACACTTCGATACACTAATGGAAAGCGCAATGCTTATAAAGCTTAGCATCTTTGATTATCGTTTTTATAACTCGACAAAAGATAATACATTTTTGTAATATAATGGTACGGCTAAGCGCTTTATCAATATTCTCACATCTTACTCGTCATGAAACTAAATTATATTTTGAGGCAGGTGCCGTACGTCAGCCTAAATAATGTCGCAAGTTACAGTTATTCATACACAAACAAGAGTTAGCCCTAACTTGGACCTGATGACGATTACTTACCTTTTTGGCTTGTTGTAGACTCCATTTTTTATTAAAATATACGACACATCACATCATCACAACATTTTCACGAAATATGTTTAATTTATTATAATAAATCACCAAAATTCACTAAATAATTCAATGAGGGCGATCTCATGAAAAATATTTTCCATTCACCAACACCAACCGTTCACGTCAAATCAAAGAAGTCACTAGCTAAATACAGATAACAAAAAAGTATTTCGAAAGCTAAACACAGACTACAAATTTTAACTTGACATGACATCATGTCAGTAGGAAAAGGTAGTAAAAATGTAATTCAATAATGGAATTCCTTTTTTAACAAATCGAAGTAGTTTTGTTCAGGTTTCATCTTATATTGGAATAGGTATAATTCGGACAGATATTCCTTTACCACGAATTTCAAATGTGGCTTGGAGTAGGTATGGGTAAAAAAATCATTAATACAAATTAGTTAAGATAAAAGTTTTTGCCCTTTGTTTTAATTATAAATCAGCTAAGGACATAAGCTAGGATTAATTCTGCTTATATAATGTTAGTATTATGATAATCTTACAGACATTGTTAATAGACAGCAAAATATTCCACTTTACACATTTTTCATGTCCATATCCAAATTTTAAGTCAGGAGTTAGTGAACTGAATGTGCCAAGATTGAGAGGTTTTTAAGAGACATTCCAAGGTTCTTAAATACCATTGATTAATGTATATTTTTTAATTCTTAGAACTTGTGTAAACCTTTGAAATGTAACAAATAAACATGGTATACCATGACATTTTCTTAAGAGGGATTTTTTATTTGAGAATAAATAATGACAGGAAAAATAAGCAATTAAATAACAAAGACTTTAAACTATATTTTGCTAAAGTAATCAATCACTTCCATTCTGGCATTTCTCCATTACTTTCTCAATGGTCCTTCAGAATCCGGAGGGATGCCCAGCTCTTCATCGGTCCAAGTGATGGGATCAATATAAGGCCATTCACCCTATATAAAAAAATACAAATTATATAACAAGGAAACAGGAGTTAGAATACATGGCTTTATAAGATAAAAACTAATTAAAGGTAATTTTATCAAATTATTAACAAGATGAAAACTTATTTAAAATTCTTATAGTTCTGCTAAGATCACATTTGTTAATTGGTCACTTAGGGGAACTTAATTTATATTTCTTATACTAATTTCACCAAAAGGACTTTAAGTAAACAGTAAATGTTTTCTATGAATTATATGTACTAACATAAATATGTTCCGGTTCGGTTGCACAATGATAAAGAATCCAGTACCAGCAGAGTCCCCCAAGCACTTGAGCTAAACATAACGATCTTTTGGAAGGTAAAGGAGGTGGTACTCGGTATGTCCAAACCCTGAAAACATACAAAAAACCAATTTGAATATAGCACAATTATTTTAAAACATGTCAATGATTTTGCCATCAGTATATATTTAAATATGCTTTTATTCATAGAACTGAATCGTTTCAAATATATGTAAACTAAAAACTATGGCACATGTTTTGCTTATGAAATGGCTCCAATCTCTCTTAAATGTATAGCATATAGAAATTATAAGTTCAGTATGGGATGAATGTCTAAGTAAGGATTGTTGGACTACTACTTAAATAAATGACTGACTCAAAAGTAAGATTAGCGCATGTAAAATATAGTTACTACTACTACTGTACCTGTACTAATAGCTATTGCATGATATTTTTTAATATACTAAGCTTTATCAATCATATCTAGTTTAAATTGTGTTGTTCAATTAAATTGCAACTTAATTAAAGTAATAACCTAAATATGCATTCTAATTGTTTTTTGTTTCCGTGACAAAATTAAGCTTTGGTATGACATAACAGCATAGATGATTACCCATGTCCTGCGTTTCTCTTCACTTGCTTAACATGGTCGGCAGCTACTTTTGCGGATCTAGATAAAAGGGCTCTCGAAACTAAAGTTCGTGCCAACATTTTCTAGGGTTTTCGGGCCCGCAATAATAACAATTTTGAAATCCTTTTGCAAAATATATATTCGATCTTCTTAAAACGTAATGTCACTGTCAAAATATCTTGTATTGTCAAAATTTATCTTTTTTTGTTTCGAGGTCGAATTTGGAAAAAGGTAAAACGATTCTGCCCAAGTCAACAAAATTAAAATCTGCACTTTAAAAAATTACCTAGGTTGCAAAGCTCTTGGGGCATTCCTTTTAGTATGTTATAAAGTACTCTGTGACTTATTTCTTGATTATCTTATACGCTTTCTTCCCTATTACGTTTTGATTAGCATTGTAAGGTTTTTATTAATTTGGCACACAAATTTCTAACATCCAAATACTAATAATGATCTCTTACTTTTTTTCCAAACTTATTCAAGAGATATAAATATTATTGGATTTATTTTCCTTTATCTTTCTAAATGTTTATAACACACTTTATAACTACATGCATTTGCAAATATATTCATGTTATGTGATGGTGCTCTGAAAAGAAATGAGATATATATCTCGAAATGCTACTAATTATAAGTAGGTAAATAAAATCAAACATGATTAAAATCAAATTTACTTAAAGTTATCTTTAACTATTTACTACTAATGATAACATAAATAACTGTCAACTATATAACTCATTCTATATAACAAAACTTCAATATCCTAGTGATACCAAAAATATTCATTTACTTCTTGCTTGATCCTTACAACAAGGTCTGGGACCATCTAATTTATCATCTGGTACAGCACTGTCATTATAAGGAATATTATCCAATTTTAGAGTATCTTCGGTTATCTTTGCCTCTGAAAAAAAAAAATGAGTCTTATATTTTCAATTTCAAAACCTAGTCCGTGTTGGTACTATCTAATTAGCTTTAGTATGTTTCGGCAAAATTGATGATCTGAAATAAAAGCCCTCTGCAATTACATTTAAATTTGGTCAAAGGTTACATAAGGATGTTCATGAAAAAAAAAATGTTATTTGTAAGTATATAATGTGTGGAAAGAATTAATATGTAAAAAAACATTTCTTGTCAAAACCCATGTCAATTAAAAAAAAATAGACTCTTTCACATTCCCACCCAACTCTTTTAAGGAAAGGATGTGAAGTGGAATTTGTTTTAAGAGTCGAGGAAGGGTAAATATCCTTTGTATGTGTGTCCCTTCTAGTATTGAGTAAAATTAGGCAAAGCTTCTGCAATTGTCTATGGGCAGAGGTTAATTCACTATTTTGTAATATTCAAGTGGCTGATTGCTTATTTGCCACCTTATAATATAAAAGACGATAAATAATGTAAATTTATTAAGACATGCCCCAAAGAATGTTTGTTCCCTTGATTAAATGATTAAATAAATGGTATTACCAAATACACCAGGCCTCACTTCCCGAGCTTGTATAACTTGTGTTCTTAATTCAGTTTCTACATCTTTGCTAAATTTAATCATCTGAAACATATTTTACCATTATATTGAAAATAAATCATACATTTATGTAATTTATTTAAGGATAAAAGCATTTAATGTTAACGTAAGATTTTAATAACATATAGGATGTATTGGAAACATCTCAATAACCATACTGGGTTATAATAAAAAATTGTTGTGTTTTGGGAATGTTGTTCTTCTTATATATTTGTCTAGTAGAGATTAAATTAATCATTCTGGCATGAAATCTAAGTTCTACTGGGTTTACTAGACACTTTTTTGTATAAAGATCAATCCTCACTATTATACTATTGAGTTATAATGTTATGGTGCTTGCAACAATGTTTAAATAAATGTTACATAACCGTAAAGTATTTATAGATACACTTTAAATAATGTTAGTATTAAGAAAACAATATTTCCTAATTCAAATTTGAACATATACTTACAGCCCTTATTGAACCTTCTTCTGTAACATGTTTGTTCTTTTTATACTCCTCATTAATTTTTGCTCTAGCTGCAATCAATGCTTTTAAATCTCCCTCGAAAACTTTGAGTCTAGTGCGATGTAATTTTTTAAAGCTTTGTAATACCTAAAATTACATTGAGCATGAGATAATAAATTTTATTTTACACAAATATCGCAAATCTTTTTCGTAAGAAATTAACATTACACTATTCCGAAGGCCACTCATTTTATTAATTTTAGAATAATTAATTTATAATTCTCACAAGAATAGAAATACTGTTTTGGTTATTTGATTTTTCTACCAAGCTCTTGACAGATGACAACAATAACAAGGTGACAAATGTCATATTGATTGATTTTTTTTAATTTTATGACCTTGTACCATAGACCTTTAGGTCATGTCTTATTTGGAAAATGTTCAGTACTTTGGATTCATATTGATTGACATTTAACATGCAGCACAGACTATCAAACTATTAACTGATTGAACATCACTTAAAAACAGCCGCTCCCTATATAGAATAGAAATCCATAAAGTAAAATGACATTGTAATGACGTTTTGACACTTGACAGTGACAGCAGGATTGTATCGTAAAATCACAAGTTTTAAAAGTTCAACTTTAAATGCCGTTTCGAACTGAATTATTTGCTGGGTCATCTGTAGTAAGCCTAAACGTTCCTCTGTATTATTTACACAAAAATATGTTAAGGTTTATTCGGTGATTTTAATTGTATATATTAATCAAGATGGATCTTTCTATATTTCTCTTACAATTTGTTGCTTTCCTAGTAAGTAATTTTTATTTTGTACAATTTAATATATGAAAAATAACTCAATTTTAGTAGAAAGTAATATGTTTTCAAACACACTCATTTATTTGCAGGATTTATTAGCCGTTGGCTTAATTGTTCCCTTGGTCCCTAATCATATTCGCCAATTGGGTGGAAATCACATATATGTTGGCTTGTTAGGCTCAATATATTCAGGATTTCAATTAGGATCAGGTCCTCTCATAGTAAGTATAATGAGGTTTTTTTAAACTATATATGAAGGCCAGAACCAATGTAACAATTTTAAAAGTGAATGTATTTGACATTTGGCATTTAAAAACTTGAATTAAAATTATCTGCATAACATTAATTAAAATTCTGTGTTACATGATTCTAAATTTGATGTATGTAAATTGCATTTAGCTCAATATTCAATTCTATTTACTTAAAATTTGTGTTTCAGTTTGCAACCAACATACTATATATTTTATACTATTAACACTAAGTTACGGAATACTGCTGGCAAAGATGAAGACCTTGATTTATTTTAAGGATCACATTATTTCAGATGCAATGCTATTTGCAATAATGCAATTTTACACCTTATCTATGGATGTAAATAAAAATCAGGTTACCTTAAATTAAAACTAATAACTTGTATTTTTCTTTTTTAGGGAAGTCTAAGTGACCTAAAAGGTCGTAGAACTATACTAATGTTTACACTGCTCTTGTGTGCAGGAGTTTATTCAATTATGGGATTCATTTCATCAATAGCTGTAATTTTAATATTAAGAGGAATGCTTGGTAATTAAAATGCTATTTACTTTTTTTTATAAATGGAAAGACATTTTGCTGATGCTTATACTTGTTGCCTAATATTCTTATTTTATTACAATTTTGTGGTCATAAATGTGATGGTAATTAATTAATAAGTTGTACAATTACATAACTTTAAAATGGAACATTATAATCTGTTTTTCAAACATATTAAGAACTGTACAAACACACTTTTAATCAATTTGAGGTATCACAATCAAATGTACATATAATTAAAAAAAAACATTAAGCAATTGTGCAGTTCTTATTTCAAAAAAATGAATATTTAATGCACATAAGGTACACACATTGTTGAATCTAGAAGTATTGAATGTGATGTATAATATTGGCCTTACAATATATATATTTTTCAGGTCTATTTAAACAAACACAGTTGTTGACAAAGGCTTTAGTGCCGGATTATGAGAGTAATCAACAAAAACAGTCTGTAATATATGGTAAAATGGCAGCCATATCTGGTGTTGGGATTACCTTAGGACCTGTTATTGGAGGACACATAGTGGAAGATCATCCAGAGAATGGTTTTATGTATATTGCAATTATAGTCGGGTTTTGTTTCCTTGTTAATGCCGGTAAGACATTTTTTATTTGATTTTAGATGTAGTAAAATTATGAAATAAAATTGCTAGATTTATAAACGAAAAATAATATAATAAGACAATGCACATACGCATATTCAAGAAATAAATTGATTTAATTTTGTAAATAACTCAACAACACAAGTCAATGAAAAGAGTTACATCTTATTTAGACATCCGATAAGTCATGTAACTTTATTCATAAGACAGTCCAATATAATTGACAAAAATTTGCATTTATATCAGTCAGTTACTATTACCACTCCCACTTGCGACTTGTTTGTCTTCATAATTATAAGCATTAGTAATTAATGATAATTTTCAGGACTGGTTTATTTCCTGCCAGCAACCATTAAGAAAACATCAAAAGAAACAAAGAGCAAGTCAGAACATGAAAGTGTAATGAATAAAATTATAACCAGCAGCAAGCAATCTGTAGTTGAACTGTCAAAAATACCTTGGGCTGAATACTGGGATGTATTTCTACTAAAGGCCTTAATAAGTTTTGCAATGGCTGTTTATTTCTCTAACTATTCATTATATTTAAAAACAATATATGAACTGTCTCCTAAATATATAGGGTATGTTATATCAATTCAAGGAGTAATATCATCTGTTTCTAGTTTCTTTATAGGTTATATAAATAAGTTTTATTCTTATGATACTGATTATAGTGTAAGAAACTTACATATGTTTATTCTTGTTGGTGTTTCATTGACGGGAATGATTTTAGCTACAAATGTTTATATGTTTATTGTATGTCTGCTACCTTTAGCTGTTGGTAGTGCTGTAGGTAGGTTAGTTTCCTTAGAAATGGTATTAACAAGATGTAAAGGGAAACATAGAGGAACTCTTATTGGAGCTACAAATAGTGTGACATCTTTATCTGGAGTTGTTGCTCCAATGGTGGCGGGATTTATTGGTCAATACTTTGGGGTTGCATATGGTTTATATGCATCATTATTTGCAACACTACTCGGAGTTGCATTGAGCTATCAATATAGAAGGAAAAACAAAGTTGATTAAGATAAAATATAATTATAGATTTACATAATGTTGGTTTGAATATATTGTAAATTTAATAAATTTATACATGTTTTAGACAATTTTGTTTAATTTTTGAATCTTCATCATCATGACATGTGAATATATTATTTAATTTCTACTTTGAATTGTAAATACCTAATTTGTGAAATTGTTAATTTTTATAAAGGTTACTTAAAATAAAATATAAAAATGCGTATCAACTAAATTTTAATTTAAATAAACAAGAAATATTAAGTCTATATATGTTAATATACCAATCATTCTCCTTCCAATGCGCGCATTTGTTTCTTTCTCATATCTTTTATTAGATTTTGAATGGCCTCTCTGTCCTGTTTGTTTTCAGGAGGAAATATCTGGCGTTTCGTATTTGTAACCCATTCTTCAAAGTATTTTGGTTGGTTGAACACGAAAAAGAGTACCACGGGAAATGTGGTATACATTGCCATCCTCCCAACCTCTAGTTTCCAGTTACCCATTTTGTTGTAACGTAAGATGTAATAAATTTTTTAACAATATTATTCTACCCAGCTTGTAAAATGTGATTAAATTTATTTATTTGAAGTTTTGGATTTGACAGTTCAGTCAGCTGTTGTGATAAAAATGTTACCATACCCTATGTAAGTAATGCTACTATCCTACCTGCCCTTTCTTTTTAGCGTTTTTAACTAATTTTACTTTGTTATTGAATTAAATAACATTTTCACGTTAATCAGAAGACCTTTTCAAATAATTTAAGGGTTTTTATGACCTAAATAATATTTTTTTTATTACAAACACGGGTCATAATTCCATGTCTAGCAAAGGTGATTTCATTTAGTTTGTTTAATACTGCTTAAAGTTGGAAAATATTAATATAGAAATTATTTATTGAATGATGTAACGGAAAAACATTAAATATGTTAAAGGTTACTTTTATGTGGGTTTTAGCTGTCAGTTGGTAGTTTGTCCGCGGCATTAAAAAAAATCGCTCGCAACTTCCTCAGCGTAATAATAAATAAAAATGGAAACATCCTAAGTCTCTCCCGCAGCACACCTTTTCTTTAAAGTCCTATCAAAATCGGTCAAGTCTTTTCGGCGATTACCTATAACAAAAGTGGACTTCCTAGCAGATAGACAAAAGTTTTATAAGTAGGTTTTTCGCTCAAAACACATACTTCATGTTCATGTTATATCAATTAGGTAAATATATTTAAAAGTATATACATATATAATATATTAGAATTTTTGCAATAAGGCAGCTTAGCAGTTTTATGGTAGTGGTTATACCGACCGATTTTAAAGAAGTCAATTTGTAACTAAGTCCAAAGAATTAAGACTTAATAAACTTTGTTGCTCCAAGGTTTATAAGTCGTTTAAAGTACATTTTTTTGTTTAAGTGTATCTTAAAACGGTAATACCTTGTTGACAGATTACCAATATGGCTGGATACTTAAAGCAAAGAACCGTTAGCGTCGGGCATAAAGATGTCCTTCTATAGTAAGTGTGGAATTAATTGATCACCGGTAACTTTAGCGGCTTTGCCCTTTTACACAGGGCTGCTACACATGACTTAATAAATTATCCTCATTAGAACCCTTTACTTTGCTTATTATATTAGTATTATTTAATATTCTATAGTTGGATTTTTCTAAAGTCATCACGTAAACATCGCTTTTAAGAATCTTCAATTTATTTGATTAACGACTGTTCAAGAAACAGGATAGCATTAAATGTCATAAAAAAGTATTGTCAGTGTTTTCAACGTATCGAAATGTGCTTTTTTAAACTTTCTCAGCAGCCCTTTTCTCTACGGATAATACTAACTACTATTCGTATACCGCTCATATGAGTATAATATTACAAATGTAATTAAGAACAAAGTGTTGTATATAACTCTTTAATAAATAAAATACATTTAACCATGGATGTCACAACCCTATTTTCATATACTGAGACATGTTAGGTGCGCTCGTAAATTGTCCTGTTAAATAGTTCCTACTTAATCTATTATAACGTAATCGGATTAAGTTATATTAACTTTAGAGTAAATCGACTGAAAATAAGATTCCATACGCATTTCCCTATTGGATAATATTTTACTTATCATGCTAAAATTATAAATACGACTGTTTAGATGTATGAATGGATTGGTGAATGAATGTATGTTAGAAGGTACCTCCAGAAAGGTTGAACGGATTTCAATCAAATTTGGCATAGTATAGAACATAGTCTGGAAGAACACAAAGGCTATTAACTACTAATTATGTCTTTTTTTTAATCCACTTGTCATGGGTGACCGCTAATATTGTATAATTCAGTTGATATCTTAGCGACTCGCTGTGAAATTTCTTGGAAAGTAGACATAAGAAATTCTATACGAATAAAAACTGAGTATGTTGGTGCATTGACAAAGTTAAACACCTACGAAAATAATACTTACATATGTATTTGATCATAGATTTGCAGATAACATTATCAAAGGCGTATATATTTTTGTATAATATAATTTAATCAATTAAATTTTACATATAAATTAAAAAGGTATGTATATAGTATAATATATTTAGGATTTTTCAAACTGACCATCATTAAAACATTCGAATTGCGTGACTATTATTATCGTAGGTACTATTTTTTGTCGATTCCAAATAAAAATACTTTTATTTAAATAAAGTGCTTTATGCTTCCGCCCCACGCAATCCTCGTTTCGTGAAATATACGTTTTACATCGGATAGGAGCGGGCAGCGGAGGCTGCGATCATTGCAAACGATATTAGCTGTCTACGCGGTACGAACACACAACAACTGTAATAGCATGAAATAGTATATCAGAGAGCGCATTACTGCCGGTGCAATGCTTACACTATAACCAGGATAAATTATTTAAGACTTTTCTATTTAGTGTCAGTCTTTTACTTTAGCTCATTCTTCTTTTGCGACTGTCATCGCTGCTATGAATAATTTTTTTTCTTTACTTTGATAAACTTCTGTCAGTGCCTTAATTCACTTATAAAATGTAATAGGAGTCCTTTTCGATGACCTCCAAAACAGTCAGAACTGTTCGATTACAAGATTAAAATGACTAAGCCACTACTATAATTTACGGTATAGGAGATAATTACAAAAAAAAAATATTCTAAAAATTAAAAAATACTGTATAATCGATAAGGGTCTTGGGAAATGGTTGGCGTGTGGCAACACCACGCGGTATCTGATGCCGTGCGCTCCGGAACGTGCCGCGTGCTAATGCGAGCTCGTCACGATTCCGATTTGTTATCGCCGTTATTGAAACTTGTATATTTTTGTTGTTTTTATTACTATCATGACATTTAGTAGAAGTTATTACACGTACTATCCAAGAGACACTTAAGTGTATGTGGTTTTATTCCAATTCCATTGAACTGAGAGAATGTAAGAGCGAATCTGATAAGATTGAAGTAAGTTATGAAGGGTTTTGCCGGAGCTCTGTGGAATAGAGATGTTATTTTGCTTTAAGGCTGCTAGTTACACGGTTAACGTATAAAAAATCATAGATAAATACTTAAAGCAAATATAAAACATATATTTGAAAGCTTTAACAAAAGCGCCACAATTTAACCTTCAAACAGCTACAAAGTGATTTGTAAAGCTTTTTCAATATGAAATATCACCAGCCAATTTATCGATTCCGATCGATGACATTGAGCCTTTTGTTATTTATATATTCCCAGCTATCTCACTCAGCGGGGGGTAACTTTAATTCCAACCACATCGAAATTAATTCAATTTGTACTATTGCATAAATTTTGGGAAACTGAATTATTCATGTTGCATTAACACCTTTGAATAGGTGATCTGATTTCATAGTATTTTTTTTGTATCATAAAGCGGCAAACGAACGAGCAGTAACAGATGTGATTATATACTTACATATATAAAAATACAGAATTGCGTTAATCAGCTGCGTTGCCTCACGAAAAAGATTAATCGATGGTAAAATCAAAACATAGCTTAGGGCGAACAGTGAAAGGAAAGGAAATAAGGCACACGACGATCTGATTGTTTCCTAGAGATTTCTATGAGTCGCTTTATTGTTTGTCTTATTACTTCATCAATTTCTTCCGTAATCAATTTTACTATTAGAAACATAAAGATATGTTAAATGTTTGAATAAATTTTCTATAGCCACGCTCCCTCTATTTGTTTTTGTCCAATTGTTTTATTTATACTGCATTTATCACAAAGGACATTGTAATAAAAAAAAGATGATAAGAAAATAAAGAAATGCAGTGTTGCCATATAAGCCAAGTTTTGAAATACATATAAATATAAATTATTTATTAAGCCACGATGTCTTCATTACTGGGTATCTGGGTATCTAGGTATGGGTATGAATATATTACAATTTAAATTGGAATAAGGATAGACCATATCACAACGTAATATAATGAGGCGTGAAATGAGAAACTACCCTGCTTTATCACCGCCCACATATTTTCAGTACAATGGATATAGCAGACGTGCACTCGAGCGGCCAGCAACATTACGTAGACTACTGTATCATTTTATATTGTAGCGATGAGAAATATTTAAAAATAAAAAAATAGTATTTACGCCGAAGCGTATAATTAAGGAAATTAATAGAAATAATTAAGCTGTTAAAAAAAAAATTAAATAATTTAATTGTTGAGAACGAAAAAGAAATTTTGTCAAATATATCCTTGGTACTATTGTAATTAAGCTAACCAGTTTTTTTAATGCCTGGTTTACATTATGCTAGTATACAGTAGAATAGTATTGCTGGCCTGCCTAGGACGATATGAATTCACTGGCGCCAGATAATGTTAACCTTATTCCAGTTGTATGTCAGCACTTGATCATGCACAACTGGACCATAATTAGCGGGTAATCCCTAACATAGTGTTACTAGGTCTATCTTTTGTAATACATATTTTTGGTCTTTTTTTAAATGTAAATGAACTTGTTATTTTCCTTTCAATAAAAAAGTTATAGTTAAAAAGTATAAACGCATTAAAATACGAAGTTCATGTATTATTCAAGGCGTTTAAGGTAAAAAAAACATAAATCTTTAAAAAAACAATTAGTTGTGATACGCAGTAATATAGTGAAATATGAACGCAGCGACGACATACGTCACTGATGACAGTGACACAACGAGGAGAGTTCTTTGTTATCATTATTCGGTTTTTATTTGGTTAATAAAATGAACGATGCTGTTTGCTACAAATAAATTCACAATTTCTATTTAATTTAAACTTACAATTTATTATTATAATTGTGAGATTGTGTGTGTGATGTAATTACACTTTTAGTTTATTGTTCCGCGTTTTACCTAGACTCTATTCTTTACCATAAGAAATTGAACTATGGAATAATTCGTAACCGGAATACATTATAAAAGTGCAATATGGAAGCGCTTTCTAAAGAATTAGTAGATAAAATTGCACTAGAATGTATAGAATTATATAGAAAGGTACCGAAAATTGGTAAACCCGCCGCAGGAGAATGGAACGTTTTATCCAGCGTCGTACGGTTAAATACAGAAACTCAAAAGTTCGATGTTGTATCATTAGGTACTGGTTCGAAATGTATTGGAGCCACAAAAATGTCACCCGAAGGGGTTAAAGTCCATGATAGTCATGCTGAAGTGTTTGCAAGAAGAGGATTTATGTTATACATTTATAAAAACCTAGAAATGGCAATAACATCACCAGAGGAGAGTATATTTATAAAAGAAAATGGAAAATTTCGATTGAAAGAAAATATTCAATTTATATTTTATTCATCCCAAATGCCTTGTGGAGATGCTTCTATTATTCCTAAATCAAATGACAATAACCATGGAAACGTTGTAACTTCACGTAAACGTGAAGCCGAGGATGGTCACGATGAGGAAGAACGTAAAATATTAAAGAGTGATGATATAGATGATATTCATAGGACTGGAGCAAAATGCTTGCCACACAATGAACAGGATCCTAAGGAGCCGGGTGCAAAGTATCACTTGCTAGGTCAGGTTCGGACTAAACCAGGATTAGGTGACCGAACTCTTTCTGTATCATGTAGTGACAAAATTGCTAGATGGATTCATGTTGGCATCCAAGGAGCACTTTTGGACATGCTGCTAACTGAACCTATTTATATCAAACATTTTATCTTTGGCGGTGGAGTACCATACTCTAAAGAATCACTCACTCGGGCTTTTCTGAACAGAAATGGCGAGGAACAGATAACAGTACCTGTTATTCCATATATTTATCAAGCTACAGCAATTTTTTATTATATGAAAAGTGAACAGAGAGCTCGGCCTGCTCACACTAGTATTTTAGTATTTAATTTTGGGTAAGTTTTAAATTTTGTCATCAATTTACATACTGGATGAATGAAGGAATTAAATCATAGACTTACAAGTGCAGAAGCATATTTGATATATTCTTAAATTTGAAATATGTATAGAACAATATTTAATTCATTTATAGCTTTAACTATGCTTTTATCCAAACGTAAACTTGGTGTTTACTCACTTCTAAACTTGTAGATTTTATTTCATCATCATTAGCTCACTATTCGTCCCCACTGAGGGGCTCAGAGCCTACATTAGGGGTGACCAGGACATAGTCAAACACACTTGCCCGCTAAGGGTTGGTTAACTTCACACATATCTTTGAACATCTCATCATATATGTGCAGGTTGCTTTACGATGTTTTCCTTCACTGTAAGAATGTCGGATAAATGTACGTATGCAAATCGAAAATTTAAAAGCACATTGGTACATAGCAGGACTCAAACTCGGTATCTGTAGATTGTAAGTCAAGTGCTTAACCCCTGAGCCACTAACCCTCTATTAGACGTCATTTAATTAATTATAAACAATTTTTCATGTATTTGATTTAATGTCTTGATTCCAGTCTGGTTGAGGTTGCAGTCCATGGTAAAAGGATAGGTGTAACAAAGAAAATGGAAAGAACAAGGAGAATCGCGTTAAGCATATCGAAATATTATTTGTATAGAAGATTCTTATTTCTATTTCAACTTGATCCAAGTTTAAAAGAAAAATATGCACTCGATAAACTAGAGTGTATACCATATAACGTTATGAAAAGGAAATCTCAACGTTATTATGAAAACTGGCATAAAGCGAAAGAAAATTTCTTTAAATCTTGGACAGTTAAACCGGATATGTGGTCTTTCTGTATAACAGAAGACGAGTTAGCGGTAAATGTTATTGAGCTAAACAAAATGATTCATTATACGGATCCCAGAAGAAGCATAATGATCCCAAATTTTGACACACCTATTGTTTTCTAAAGGTGTTTATTACTGTAGATTTATTAAATCTAATAAGAGCATCTAAGTAACATGACTTTGAGATTTGCTAAACAGCTGTGCGAGAAATATAGTTTTAAGTGATAATTTTATATTGTTTATTATATGCTGTATACAATTATATGCTTGTGTAAAACATTAATATGTGGAAAAAAAACTTTGTACTCTATAAGAAAATTGAGCGAACGGATGAACATTGGCACAGTTATTATTGTGTAGAAGTGTATAAAACTACTTTTAATAATAAAGGCAAATTTTTTCCATTAAGTTAAATACATTATGTAATTATGTTTTGAATGTTTAATAAAAAATTAAATATTATTTTTGTGTATTATTTATCGGAAAACGCATTCACAACACATAAAAAATATCGGCTTCCTTCTTGCTGATTTTTATTTAATTCCTTCTGTGTGCCATTTTATTTCTGTTTAATATGTATTTCATAGCAATTTGAGGGAATGGAATCATGTAAGTCGTTGTTTCTAATAGTTTTTGTTATGTTTGTATTTACGTGTGTTTTATGCAGGTCATAATTTTATTTAATCTTGCATTACACCTTCCGACTGTCTCCCTAAAGCCTGAAAGGACCACCATGAAATTAGATAACGAATCCGACGTAAGAGGAACCGTATCATGTAAGAGTATTAAAGGTATTATAAGATTCAAACTTTATTGAAGCTTGTGTTTAGTTGCGACCGCTGCGAGTAGAGAAAATTGCGCGCACATGCTCGCCTTTACGTTCCACTACAGATAAAATGGTATTCTTTATAGCGTTATTTAAACTTTTTGTGAACTTGTAAGGTATTATAAAGTAAATACAAAAAAATCCAGCGTCGGTATCGATGCAACTTTCTCACAATTGACAGACGGGCTACGACTGCGGAATTTTCAAAGTCGTAGTCACTCTGAATAAGGCCGGAGATGGACTTAAAACTAGTCGATGCAGGTAATTGAATATAGCCATTTTTGTATTTATGTGTGTAATAAGATATTCCGAGCCACCATAAAGTTTGGTTGGCTCTGTATTTATAAGTAAAACAAATGAGTTCACTGTGTATCTCAAACGCCTACGGATTTTGCATTAGACAATAACGTTGATCATTCAATAAGGTGGGCCCCGACAAAGGAATATGATAAACTGAAATCGATATTTGAAATAGTTCGAACAATTTGGATATTTGTAAGCCTGCAATTTTTCTATTTCGTTACGTTACGCTTGATATCTATGGTATGGTAGTGTTAATCTTAATATCTCACTAATATTATAAATGCGAATGTTTAGATGGATTGATGGATGGTATATCCAGAACTGCTGCATGGATCTCGATGTAGAACATAGTCTGGAAGAACACATAGGCTACTAATTATGTTTCTTTTTAATAACTGGCGAACAGAGTTGCGGGCGACAGCTAGATATTTATATTCTGCCGTGTACACCGCATTCCTCATGACTCAGTGTTGCCATGGAGAAAATATGACATTGAATAATCGACCTCAATAGTATAAATGGTTGCTAAGTGCGAATACGATGCCAAGTATTAACTCTTTGTAGTACTTCGGATACAAAACGTATCGTCCAGTACCTTGTTTCAGGTTCACCCACTTTCTACCGGAAGGCAATTAAAAATAATTTGCATTTCTCTTTATGTATTTACACACGTCATCTTTGGGGCCAATGTTACAAATAATAAAAAAAAAATTGGACCGTATTTTATAACCCAGTTTGATTTATTAATTACTAGCTACCGCCTGTGACTCCGTCCGCGATATAAAACAAAACTTAAGTCGCCTATGTGTTCTTAAAGGCTAATTTCGATATCTATGCCAAATTCCAACAAGATCCGAGCAGCTATTCTGGAGATACCTTTTAACATTCATCCAAACATTCGCATTTATAATATTAGTAATATTTCGACTACTATATTGTTTTTCAATACTCTGGCCGTAGGGCATTGCGCTAAAAGTATGCAGTAATGTCATTTAAATAATATCAATAAACAAATTATTAATGTTTTCAATTGAGAAATTATGAACAGTAACGGAAGTTTTGTAATGAGAATAGTAATAAATGATTATTGCGTGTTAAATGGGAAATGAGCAATTTGCGACAAAATATTAAGTATTATTTAATATTTATTATGTAAGTTAGAGAGCGTCGGTGGCTCAGGAGTCAAGCACTTGACTTGCTATCTGCAGGTCGTGGGTTCGAATCCCGCCATGTACCACAATGTGTTTTTCGATTTCCGATTTACATATGTACATTTATCCGACGTTCTTACGGCGAAGGAAAACATCGTGATGCAACCTGCACATATCTGAGAAGAAATTTAAAGATATGTGTGAAGTCAACCAACTCGCACTTGGCCAGCGTGGTTGACTATGGCCTAATCACCCTTAACTTAGGGTAGGCTCCGAGCCCCTCGGTGGGGACGTATAGTGAGCTGATGATGATGATGATGATGTGTAAGTTAATTTGAATTTAATTTTCGCGAACAGGAAATATTTCGATGAAATTATATGATGTTATGGTCAAATTATAAAAATAAATAATGTACATATTTATTTAAATGTATTGCGTGAACGGGATAATGTTTGGTTAGTTTTTCTACGAAGTTAGTATAAGGCCTGTTTCCTGTTTGTCATGTAACAGTAAGTTTTCATAAAAATTTATGATTGTAACAAATTTAACAATGAAGGTGGGCACTTAAACCAAAACTCCGTATTTTATGATAGACTAGTTGTCGTCCGCAACTCCTTCCGGGGGGAATTAAATACTTAATTAGTATCCTATGTGTTCTTGCAGTCTATGTTCTACATCTATGCCAAATTTCATCGAGATCCATGCAGCTGTTCTGGTGATACCGATAGATATATATTTTTTACGTCTTATCAAAGTTGACAGGAGTGATGATATGTTTCATGTAGACGTTTTGTTCTTAGAAACCCACAGTTAATCTTACAGAGTGCAGTGTTACTAGAAGGCACACGACGTCATCTTGTAACTTTTATATTATATGACGTATGACGATTAAAAACAGTAAAGTCTAAAAAATTTCTTTTATTATTCATCCGATTGAATGTTCGTCGATCTTCTTTTATTTCTTAATTTAAATGTTAAAAGTAAGATAATGGACCATTTACACTATTTAAATGTAACTTGAACAAAGAACCATTTAAGAACACCGCCCCGGGAAGTTACTGCTGTCTGTAATGTAAATAAGGTAAATCTTGTATATATAATTTTAATTGTTCTACTTAATCATCCATCAAATGACCGTAAGTATAGTTATCAGTGTTGGAATGTTTTATATTTACTCACGACAGTAATGTATAATGTCTTTATTGCTTTTTAAATTACAAGATTGTGTTAAGCGTAAGTTTTCACTAATATAAAACTTGTTGAAAAACAGAAGAGTGACATTTGTTTCGACAAATGAAGCTTATGATTACGGTAAATACGATAGATACACTTCGAAGTTCTTTAATCGTATATATTCGCATTTGTTACGAGTATTATGTCTTGTCTTATTAGGTTAAACAACCTCGTTTACTCGTAAATAAAAACCCTCTAGTCAATTTAGGGAAGCATCTCGAGCGGTGTAAATTCTTTTAGAACAATTTGGAAAACCAATCCGGTCTAACGAGACACCTGGTAACGAAATTATTTAATCCTACTAATATTTTAAATGTGAATGTTTAGATGGATAGATCTTTGTTAGAAAGGCAGAACGGATCTCGATGTAATTTGGCATATATAGAAGATGGTCTGGAAGAATAGGCTACTAATTATGTTTTTTTTTATTCCGGGCGGACGAAGTCGTAGCCGATCGCTCTTTTTGTATAAAAACGCAGTTAAACGCTTCAGTGTTTAATATATTTTTCTTGGTAAATTTATTTGAATGAGTAAAAAGGTGAATTGTTTACACTGTCATTTTGTCTTATTGTGTTGTGATCCGTCTCTCTATAGTTAATTAATGAGTGCTCCGATTTCGCCGCCTTGATTTTCTCGTTCTTTGTTTCAAGCATTTCCGTATAGGGAGTTAACCATTTACGGTATAAATTAATACAACAGTTTAAAAGGTATTCAACTTTCATCGGAATTCGTAGAGATATGTTAAATGCTTAATATCCTGAAGCTATTTTATTTTCTTATTTTTATGTTATTATTTTTAAAATATTTATTTATTTATTAAATTTACGTCATTAAAATAAATCCACGCGCTATTTTAGACCCTCCTTGTTTAATTTTTTTTTCAAAATCTCTCTGTATCATGAAATTGTTGTCTTTAATTGTCTAACTGCGACCCTAGTTTAACCCTTAGTAGCCTGATTTACAAACGAAAGTGATTTATTTTTAATACTACTGTGTTTGCTTGATAAAATAAAACAATAATGAAATTTGTTTTTTTTATTGTCGTTGGAAAGAATATTATACAACAGTAAAATAGGTACAGCCAACCTATAAAAAACTAATAGTAGTGTGAACATTCGGTTTAAAAGATTGGTATCAAAATTGAAACTCTAGGCTAATAAGGGTTAAATGGTTACTTAAGCGGTCCCTTAGTGTATTTCGTATTAAAAGTAAATTAAACGTTATGTTCTGAGAACAACATCCCTATTAATCATATTGTTATCTCTGTTTTGTCAAAGATCATGAGAGTGGTGTCTGAAACCAATGATAAGAGAGGTCTTATGAGCGCTATAATAAAACAGTTATTATTATAAATAATGTGATAGTATTATAGATGTATATACCTATGTTTGATTTAAGTCATTTGCAATTGGCTGCGCTTGTAAGGATCGTAGTGATTTGTTTATTTCGAACGCAAGATATTTGAGGTTAGATAGTTCATAAGTTTAGTCTGTCTAGTTGTCCCAGTCGCCGTGACAGCACAATGCCGGCTCCGTGGTATAAATCATAGCAGGTGATCGTGTACGGGTCGCTATGAGCAGGTTGGTACTCGATTTCGTTTGGGCTTAAGCTTACTAGGTTTCGTAACGGTGTAATACCATAGACGTATTAGTTTAGGAGTCTATTCTATATTTTTAGTACATCTTTTATAAAACTACATGTAGGTATTATTAATATTTTATGTTAATAGTATTTTTTTTCGAGTTATAGACAAAGGTAAATCATTTAGTTTCAGTGCCTTATATAGTTACTAGCGGACCCGACAGACGTTGTCCTGTCTACACGTCTTTAATTCGAATATTATTTAAAATTTGATACTGCGACGGTAGCGCCGTCTGTCGGATCCAATGTAAAACATTCCAAAATCAACAACTACTAATAAATTAAAAATTAATTAAAAAATCATTGTCCAGTGGACAAAATTGTGAATCTAAGCCATTCCCAGATCCCCATGAACACACACAAAAAATTTCATCAAAATCGGTCCAGTCGTTTGAGAGAAGTTCAGTGACATACACACGCACAAAAGAATTATATATATAAAGATTTAGGAACCTACTGAAAGGAAAATAATTTTTGGCAGGTGTATGTCCTATTATGAATTATACGCTTATTATTATTACGCTTTAGCCTATTTTAAAAGTAAGGCTACTATAGTCAGCTCATTTTAAGTGCATTCAAGGTATCATAATATGTCAATACAATCAAGTTTGAACAAACTATGATATCACCGTAAACATATCATTCAAAACGTTTTATCATACATTAAATCATTGCAAAATTACATTTTCAAATTGTTTGTTGTAAATATTATTTCAGTGTTAAGTGGTGTCAGCTTTCTTCGGAATTTGACCGTGGAGATTTATCGTGGTTGAACAATGAGTCGTGACAGGACACACCCCTTGATGCGGCCTCAACGAACTGCGGCCAATTTACGACCTAACTGTTCTGTTTGCAATACGTATCTTATAACATCTCCGTTGCTAACAATATTTTATGTTTGTCGACCAAAGAGTTATGTTCATAACATTGTAACTTAAAAATTGTATTTCATGGTGTCTCTATATGGTTGAATTAAACCCACTGGTAGGCCTACTACGAAGAAAAGTTTCTCTGTCTCATTCAAAGTAAGGATTGAAGTGTTATATTGCTTGACATACTTTATGGATAAATAAATATTTATACTTTTCATCGACTACAACAATAATGTAACCAAGTGGTGTAGGCAGAAACAGACTTTCATTTAGCGCGCTCCTGATAACTCTTCTGCTTTATAATCATTCATCCACTATTCCACTGGTATATGTTTTTTTTACAGCGACCTATAAATAGAAGAGAATTTATTCCAAAGCTTTCGATGTTGTTTTTCTTGATCTTAATAGTTCGAAGAAAAATGTCGATAGACAACTGTATTTGCTCGATAGAGCTTTTAAGGAAGAGATCCAGTTGTATGGCCATGTACAGCAAGTAACAGTTACGTAGCCTCGAGGTTCACGGGGAAAACGAGCCGGGGTACGTTTGGACTGATCAAGTAAACATTTTCCCGGATTACCGTACCGGATTATTATCCGGCGCCCAACGCTCCCGGGGCCATCGCATCAACAAAACGGTTTCCCGCTCACTCTGACGCTTTTGGGTCAAAGGTATTTATTTTACTAACAGATACATTGTGAGATATCCCTTTTCGTAACTCGAGACAGATACTAAAATAACTCAAGAGTACTGTTGTTGCCGTGGTTCGTATTTGTGGCGGACGGTTTTGAAGTAGTTGCGATTTATCATATATTAAATAACGTTTTATTATTGAAAAGTTCTTAATAGCGCCTTTTCGAAACGTTGAAAGATATGTCGAATGTTTAACGGGGTTACGATACCTACTTCATCATTATGAATTGATGGCCACGGGTGAGGATTATATGGTGAAAACTTGGATGACATCACTTATTTATACAGATTTATGATACGAATTTTCAGTCGAAATGCATTTGTGTGGGTGTTTATTGTATTGTTAATATATTTTTTATCTTACAACACCTTTACTAAAAGGACAAGGGATTTCTGTGTCAAAAGTCGATTTTTTTTTCATGAAAGAAACTTTTATGTATAGAAAAAAGCTGTTGAAAATGACATGAACAGCTAATATTGTTGTTTTAAAAGTAAACACTGGATTGGTCAATACATAACAAAATAACGTTACAACGAAAGAAAAGTAACAATAGGTCATGTATCATTTCTTAACGACGTAAACGAAGGTAAAGGGTAACAAAATATGACACAATTGCAGCGTATGGAAAGTGTGCTTGATTAAGATACTTCAAAACCTTTGATAGCTCCAGTAACAAAGAATGCATTGTTAACGTAAGAAATACCAAACTGATTATGCGATGTTCGAAATTCCGCGTGACATACTGCCCGATGTTACAAGTGAAATAACGATGTCTTCTGCTTTATTGTGGAATGTCAAGATGTTACCAAAGATTATAAAAAATATAGACAAGGCTATAAGCATTAAACTTTTAATTACAATTGATTTTGTTACTATAATAATAAAATTGTGGAGGACGGCATGTCCAGAGGTTGGTAGACAAGGGCTGAATATATGAATTTTACTTTGATAAAGTAAAATTTACTATGTTCATTAGTCAAAAAAGTGATTAAGCATCGATGTAAAAAATATTAAAAAATAGTTTTAATATAAAGGCTGTTGCAATTCTTCGGAGTGTTGGTCTGGAAAGAAACTATGTCCTGTTTACAAGCAAAATACGCGCTAGCTGTGATGTTGAGGAAATCCAAGCCTCTACAATAGAGTCATAATTACAATTAAGTTTTAAGGTATACGTATAAATCATCAGGCATTAACCTGCAACGTATTATTGATAAAGTGGGTTTGGACTGTCCAGTATTAGCCATGTGGACGCGTCTATGTGGTGTACTCCTATTTAATTTCTTATTTGATTTTGTATAGACGTGTGTATGAAATAAAAGTATTTTTTTTATTATTATTAAAGTGGCTAGTCTTCAATTAAATCTTTGGCTTTATATTTTCGGCTATAACATAATGTTTATATATGTTTGTCGGTGTAGATGTTCAAGAAATGTAATGGGACCATACGCAACTTATGAAGATACACACTGGAGATGAAATAAAATGTCTTTATCAACTGAACAAGACAATAAAAGAAACATGTAGTTGGTTTTCTTAAAACTTACGTAATTAAATCGATATCGAAAAAGTAAAATTTTTTTTTCGTGTACTCGGCCGGCGCGTTGTTAACTGGTTGCCAATTTTAAAAGTAAAAATTATAATTAGTGTCTCCGTTTCGACGACTTTATTACTTATTGGCTATTTCAGAGCCAATGGTTCCGTAGATATTATTGTCATCGAACACATTGAAATCAAATTAAACACAAAAATAATAATTAAATCTAGAAAGATTTCTACGAATAATTAAATTAAATAAATAATATCGACTAATTTTACAAGTTGAACTTATTTCACAAAAATAAGTAAAGGATTCATTGTGTTGTCGCAGTTCAAATGTTTTTTTTTCTTTGTAAATCTTAATTTTTAACAAACTTGTAATTTGTTTACATAAATGTTGATTTTTGTTTTAATATTAGCAGATTTTTTTTTAAATAAAAAATTTACTAATATTTCTTTTACCATTCCAACTAAGCAATAGTCGAATGGCGGGATTCGAACCCCCGACCTCGTGATTGGAAATCCGTACCCTTAACCATTAGGCCATGGACGCTTGAATTTACTTAAATAAGTAAATCTATAATCTATAATATAAAGCCTTCGTGTAACTATTTTAATTAAATTTATTAAATGTTATAAGAATTAATTAATATAGATTTAAATTGCTGGTACGTATTGCACAATACATTTTAATTCGCCCTAAATGGACCATTGTATAATAATAAAAATCGGCAGTTAAAACTGACCGATATCGTCGTAATTAAAAAAAGCTGAAGGTCAATATTTAAAATAATCATGCCATTTTGCATTTCATTTTATGAATTTATAGTCTTCAATCATTGGATGACAACGGTTTTATATCGCTATTTATTTTAAGTGACTTGTACGTACGCGATCAAGGTTCATGATTGCGTTTACGGCTTTAAATGTTCCATTTTAAGATAAACTGATAGCTTGAGAAGTACATTTTAGCAACGTCCAGATATTTGACATGATGAGATGTTACTTTAACGTCGACCTCCATTGTCAATACCACGGTAAACCCGTGTCATGGAAATCAAATACTCTTTGTGATTTGACGCTCTCGATTTATTAAATGTATTCGTAAGGCACTGGGTCAATGATGTTAACGAAAGTGGCATGGTCCTGCGAAATTTGAAATGTTAGTTTAAAGGAAGAGGGGAGGACCGGAGTAATAAATCTGTGGTATAATCATCCGACCTCATCTCTGAACACGAGGATTCTTTTAAAAATAAAACAACGCCCCAAATACCCTTTGAACTTTGCATAAAGAAACGTGGACGAAATGTCGCATTCATTTTGGTGCAAGTAAGTCACGAATGTTTAGGTTTTGTGATGAAAATTTATTCACGTTTACCTCATTACATGAAAGGGTCCTAACTTAGTACAAAGTTCTATGTTTTGAATTTCGTGTACTGAATTATGAAAGTGCACATTTGTAAATACATTTTGGATTATGAAATCTCTCTATGGTACACGGAGATACAGAGCTTCCATATTGCAAACTTTTTTACACAGGAGAATTCAGCTATAACTGTGTTTATCTATGTATTTTTTTATGTCATTGTTATGTGTTATTTACTGTTATTATAAAATATGTTATCATGTAAACTCTTATGTAAAGCGTGTATAGTGTCACATTAGTTGTATACAATAACGACGCTATGCAGTTGTTTTTAAATAAATAAAAAAAATTAAAAACTTGAACGATAAATTTGAAGATCCATCAACTATCCCCGCTTTCAAAGATAGTATGGTTTAAAATATGTTTTTTTTTCATAACTAGATCAGTGTAGAATTTTTCTTAAGATGGTCACAATCTTTCAACATTTAAATTCTTTTTTATTCGCATGTTCTTATTTAACAATTACTAAAAGAGAATTGTGTCAATACTATTATTAATAAAAATTACGATTTAAGTGAGAAGGTAAAATGAAGTAACCGATTATTCAATAAAGATCCGATATCTTTGTAATGGTATGTATTCTGATAAAGATCAAAATTGTGTACATCTGCGACATAATAATCTTGATAACTACTTTATAACCTTATTATTTTGTGAATGTAATTCTCTTATTGTGCAAGGTCAGCGAAAGTATTTTTATAATACCAAAATTAAAGATTATAAATCTACGCAAATCTACTCTTTGGTAAATTCTCGTATGTTGCAAACCATTCAATAATAACTTCTACTAAATTTAACAATTCAACTTTTACTATGAAAGCCTTCATTTTTGCTTTCTTTCTTCATTGTAGCTTTTCATAATTTTAGCAAGAATTTTTAACGTCAAAGATTTGAAACACAACGGAAATATAGCTATAAAAAACTTAGTTTTTTTTTGGGTTCCTTACACAAATATTGTTAAAATGTATTTGATTTGCAAACGATACAATCGTTCACACTTAATATATTTGTTGCATTGAATTTAACAATGTAGACATAAAATTATCACAAATACTATTTATAGACAAGACAAAATGTACACTTATAGAACAAGCAACTTAGATAAATTGGCCGATCATTTCTCGTTCAGCATTCAACTAAAGAACCCTAAAAGGTTAAAGATGAATAGATATCAATTGTTTCATAGGCAAGTGTGAACATGGCCGCTATTGTTGAATATTATAAACGAGTTCTGACACGCGATTGCTTTGCGAAACGCCCCGCTCACGACTAAAACTAAATAAATAGTCTCGTATTGACATTGTTGCCCAAGCAGCTGATAAGTAATTTAATTAGAACGGCTTTAATTGAATATTGGAAATAACATGGCCCTGCGACGGCGATGTCGCAACGAATTAATCAAATATGATTTACACGCTAGCGGTTCTCATACGCGAAGAGGGCTGACAATCTTCTGATGAGTGTTGTCAATCTAACCGTAAACACTGATGAATCCTTAGTAGTCACACATAAATAGATAGTCATCTCTTTCATTCTCATTAAAAAATTAGAGGTAACAATACGTTTTTGTAGAGATATTTCAGCAGCGGATACCAATGTTTCATATACAGGTTGATTCATAATTCAACAGGATGAGGCAATGAAAATACATGATGTATAAATATTTGATATCAAAGTTATGATTTCGTGTACACAAATTGAAAATAGTCACGATTTGTTTGTTGTGAAGCTTAAAGTTTGTCCAAATCAGCGGCATTGTAAGTTAGGTTCTTATGTCTACTTAAGCCTTGTTTCTAGTTAGGTCTTTTGCCGTCAGGGTTGAAATACCGTAATAATAAAAAACCTATATCTGTGTGTTGGTTCTCAAATGTCATATTAGTCAATAATTATTACAGATTACTTATATATTTTTTTGGAAGAACACTATAATCAAAATATCTTTTGTTTAGTTATCGTTACAAAGCTCAAGAAACGCTTGCTTTTCCTACAGTTTCTCTACTTCTAACAAAATAGTATTACTCATTGTTTAGTTAATAAACTTTTCAGCTTATCTCAAGCCTTGGCTGTAAATTTAACTCTGATTCGACAGCCCTATTTAACTCAAGCGCCACTCTACGAGACGATCTTACGAAATGTTGCCGACTGAACATTAACAAAGGAAATAAATTGTATTAAATATTTAACACGATATGCATTATAAAATGCTAAATTATTACATTAAGAATTGTGTTACCGAAACGCCCGGCCGCGACACAAACTCAATAACAAACAACACAATAAAATCCTTTCACAATGCAAACTTATGGCACAATTAACCAAAAAAAGGATTTAGTTCATATCGATTGGAAATATTTCGATTTTTATATAATAACATCAACAATTTTGGTAGATATTGCTACACATTGTCCAAACCAAAAGGCAATAAGCGGGCATGGTTTTTAGAACTGGCGATAAGTTCTAGAATGCCAAGAATAAGACGATGAAGTTTCAAGGTCATGTCAAGATTAAGAAAATAAGATTGAAGGTGTTGAAATCTATCGAAGAAGGAGAAAAGCCTGCATCATGTAGACCTTCTTGTTGTTGATGATGACGAAACTAACGACGAACAACTTGGTACGATTTCTTGCACAATCTTAAAGTAACAAAGGTTTGGACTTGATTCCCATTTAAATGTACGCATTTTAAATATAAAACTCTATCCAATATAAAACATGTAATTCTTAGTCTGGTACAACAAACAAATAAGTTTATCTTACGGAAGGTCAAAGAGGAATATATCCGTTACTCCAATTTCCGTAAACTAGACAAGTAGATCATAACATAGGTGAAGGATGACGAGGTCGGTACAATGTCCCCAGATCAGATATTAACATAGTTACGGTTGAAAACAATATTTTAGATATTAAAACAATAACCCAGCTTCCTTATGATATTTATACCAGAGTAACGATTACATTTTTTATATTCGGTAGAGTTTTATATTATCGAATTGTCATATTAGTCTCTAGGTTGTATATTTTACCTTATCGTCGCCATAAAGTTATTTCATTGGTAAATAAGTTCTGAAAAAGTCATTGATAGGCGCCATCCGGGTTCTCCAGATTTACGTTATTTAAACATCAAAGAATTATGAACTTTAATCATATGATGATAAAGTTTATATATTGTTATATGTTTCTTTACTCATTAGGGCAGGCAGCGACGGGAAAAAAGTCAAGCTGGCCGCCTGGTCGGCGACGCAAATTGATCGTGGCTGCGCGACTTCCTCGAAAACAGCTTCGTCGTGTTTATGCAATACAAGTTTTAAAAATATCTGCTATGTTGCATTATTATAATAACGTATTGTGACGTAATCATTGTAGCTGTATTATTAAATAGTTTGAACACATAAATAATGCCCTTTGAAAGTGTTGGATAACATAACTATATAGGTATAAAAATAGATTCGTTTTGAGTTGTTTGTTGTTGAGTTTTGGTTTGTGTATTTATTAAAGTGATTGTAATCAATACAAACATAATTTTAAAGTTTAGAGACACGCAGAGACGTAAAGTGAACACTTTAAAACAATTAATAACCCCGTATGCGACATGTACAAAAAGTTAGGGCATTATTAAAGACTTTGCAAAACAATTACGTTTAAATTGTAACATTTAAAGATCGTTGGTGGACGAGTGAGGGCATTAACTGTCGTTAACCGTAGATTTCTATTAAAATCGTGTTATCGCACTTCTTTTAGACAGGATGAGAGAGGTGGCAATATGTTTTGAACTAATGTTTTTAGCAGTGGAAACACGCTTAGAAACCTAACAGAAAGCCAGTGAGAACAGTACGTGGAAGAGATAGGTGAAGTGATTCTTCCTTTTACAGTTATCTATTTTGAGAATTCTCGGATTATACGACCGTGAGTCATTGAGATGATGTTAATTAATCGAAATTACTTTATAAGAGCATAAATAAAGTAATTAATTAATTTTTAAATGGAATATCGGGTAACGGTAATTAGGAATAAATATTCAATGAATTAGCTTTGATGTTAAATCTATTAGAGGAATCGGTAAAAGGCGTACCGTTAATATAGAATTAGGAAGTTTTAGAACAGATCAATGTTTGTCTAGGATTTCAGTAATAGTAAGTAACACTTAATCTTTCTATTTGTTCATGTATATTACTTTGTAACTCTATGTCTCTCTCTCAGTATATTTGTAAACTAGCTTTCTCCTGCGGCTCCGCTCGCGCGGGTTTTAAAAAGTAGATAGTAGCAGATTCTACATCGCCGACAAGATGCAGGAGAGTAGGCTGCGATGTATGGTCATGTAAGGAGGTGGCCGCCGGACTACGTCGGTAATTTAGCACTCCAACTTACCCTCCTTGGTCGCAGAACCAGAGGCAGACCCAAAACGAGATGGAAAGATGTAGTAAATAAAAGACATGTGTGAGTGCCAAGTTTCAGAAGAAGATGTCATGGACAGAGCGAAGTGGGAGAGACTGATTGGGAAAGCTGATCCCAGCACCTTGTGAGATGCAAGCTAGGCAGAGAGAGAGAGTAGCAGAGTTTCAGACCGACAGTATATGCATATTAAATTTCATAAAAATCGGTCAAGCGGTTTCGAAGGAGTATAACTAACATTGTGACACAATAACTTTATATATAAGATATTTTCTAGCATAATTATTATTTTATATCGAAAAGCATTGCATGATCGTCTAGCATCAATACAATTACAAATTGCCCCCGCAGAGGGCGCTGCGCACTGCCGGTGTTAATCTGACTTTAGCGCAGGTTGGCGTAGGCGGATCAGATCCAATTACGGCTTAGTGTGAATTAATTTATTGCAAAAGGCGCCTCCGAGTCGCTCTCACATTGAGACACGACATCTAGATGATGGCCAGACCTTCCGACAACTAAACGGTTTGTATACAAGCTTTTACTAGATATACCAAATTGCACTCTCTCTTGTTAAATATCTAAGAGTCGTGTTTAGATGGTTAAACTCGTTCCGCTTCCGTGCTCGTGTAACGTAGCAGTTGTTTATTGAATGAATATACAGAAAGGACTTATATTCCCAATGGTTAATAGGTATAGAGACGGGTGCATGGTTCCCTTTCTATTAGAGGCAAAATCGTTTTCAAAAATCATATACTTTCAAATTCCGTTTCAGATATAAGGGAAGGAAAACATGTAAATATTTTAATGAAAATCACATGTGAAACTAATTTTCTGCTTATCTTCGACCATCAGCGAAAAGAAAGAATGTTATCGGAACACAATCGGACAGTAAAAAATATTTTTGAATAAATTATCGTAAGAATGTCTCGGTGTCGACGTCGACGCGGATTTTAAATTAAACGGTGATGCATTCCTTATTGTATGCGCGTACGCAGATCTAGAACGGAGGCTGCGCAGGCTGATGCGAGATGCGAGGTTTCCAGTCAGTCGCACGGGGAACGTCGCGGCGATCGGACGAGCCCACATGCCACGCGCTTTCACAACCACCGTATTCACGATATCATTTACGATAATCCGCGTGTAAAAATTTGTGTACCGTGAATATTAAAGTGTTAATTCGGACCGATGTGATTGGATACTAGAAATATGATCGGTTAATCCAGACTTTTATTTACACGTGAAAAAATAAACTTTCTAAATGAAGATGACTGTAAATCGTATAAGGGTAGTGGTGCTCGGAAGCCCGCGGAGCGGGAAATCGGGTTAGTATTTATTTCTTTAACTCTATTTAATTTTTTCTTGGCTGCAAAAAATATTTAACTACAATTTCTATATTTTTCACCACGGAATGTATTTGGTAAAACTTCGTCATAATTCCATTACAAAAAATATAAAAAGTTACAAATTAAATTTTAAAAAATAAGGTTAAATACAAGCAATAAATACTACAGTAAAATATTTCACGCGAAAAATTTACACATTTTTCGCGTTGTTAAGTTGGGTAAGAATACTTTTGTCGTCTACGATAAAAAAAAAATTGTGTCATATGTGTGAAATGAGACTAGATTGATAAAAATGTTTGCAGACTTATTGATATAATCAAGTTACCTGTATTTCGTTTTTCTTTTGTTGCATTTGCCCGCTTATCTCTGGAGTCAAATAAATAAATACAGATTAAATAACGCTTATAGATAAATTACGTTCTGAGTATTATTAAATAAACAATCGATACGAAGAACTGTTATTGTTCTAGTTCCTTTCTGTTTTCTACGATATTTAAAGAACGTTTTACTAAATATTAGTTTGTTTATTCGAATAGCGGTAACTTGGACGCTTAATTTAAAGACTAGAAGTATTCATCCGTATATAATTAGATGTTTTTAGTAGTATCTGTCGCCCGCGATTCCGTTCTAATTAGTAGCCTATGTGTTCTTCCATATTATGTTCTGCATCTATGCCAAATTTTTTCCATCCATCCAAACATTCGTATTTATAATTTTAGTAAGATTATACGTAATTTTAGAATATACATGAATTTTAGAAAAAGTAGCTTTTAATAGATGCTAAAAGGTTTATAAAATTCATTAATTTTTCAATTAAAACCTTCATAACATTTTAAATAAAATGCGATATAAAGTTTTTTCTTTATTTTATAGGGATTTTCATTGTTTTGATTATGTTAGTCCCATGAACTCCTTAGAAAATAATAACAACTACAAGTGTAAGAATACTTAAAAAAAAATACAATTTTTAAGTTTGTCTAGTATATTTAATGAGAATTTATAACGACTGTGTTATCAACGTATAATTACGAGAAAAGAAAATAAATCGATTTGGAAACGTATTCGTGATGGAGTCGTAAGAACTTTTGCTTGACGTAAGTAGAATAATTTGCAAGTTATCGAGGTCAAGGCCTGGCGGGTTTCATGGTAAAGAGGTTGCCAACCCAAATGCAAAACAACTACTCAAATGTAAACTGCAAATTAAATACGATTTTATTTATCTTTTTATCTTTACTAGCTTATAAATGCCGTAACAAAATATATTTATTAATGAACTAGCGATCGCCCGCGACTTCCACAGCGCAAATAAAAATAAAAATAGTAGCCTATAACATGTCCGCGTGCAAGCTACCTTCCAGTCCAAGTCTCGTCAAAATCGGTCCAGCCGTTCCAGAGATTACGTGGAACAAACACGGCCTAGCGGACAGACATACGAAATATAATTTTTTCCTCTATATTACGTACAGACGGTCCATTTTTATTAAATATGTATAGATGTATCATAAGATTGATATGCGTTTGTGATAGCATTACTATGTGCTAATATTTACACATAGTATGTGTTATCACATTCTTTAGCGATGTATTCCACTCTTTGTTGTGAAGGAGAAGATCGTGATTCGTGATACTGATTCCAAGAAATGTAAGTGCCGTCTTATATGATACGTTATTTATACATTATATTTATAAAAAAAAACAGAAATAAAGTAACCATTCAAACCGAGGTGTACGTTTTTACTATTGTACGAGTATGGATCATGACAAGACGAATGGAGGGAATGATAATTAATACTGTGAACAAGTAATTTAACATCATCCCGAAATATAACAAAGTTGGTAAAAGTTAGATCGCAAAGTACCGTGTTAACTATGCCAACTTTAAAAGATTTTGAGAGAAAATAAATAAATAAATAATTATTTTTATCCCTACATCCATCAAACAAAAGTAGGTAAGCATTTTTATAGAATATCTTTGAATAATTTATTACTTAAGGGATCAATGACCGCTTTTTGTTTTATAATAGTTGGAATTTGTACGGTGGATAACTCATGGCTAGCTAATGGTGTTTGTGCGTGTTTATTTATGTGTGAAGTTTTTAATAGCAATCATTCGCCAGTTACATCGTTTATACTATTGCGAGGTATGTTCAAGTCTATAAGTGAAATCTGGTGATAATCGTAATGGTATGAGACTTATTCATATTTAGCTGAGTTACTGTGGATTTCTGAGACTAAAATCCCCGTGTGAAACATATCGTTATCTCTGTTTTCTCAAAGATAATGATAGGGATAACAATATGTTTTATACAAAGATTTTTATTTCAGAAAACAATGGTTATTTAATCACTATATTGAGATGGTCAGAATATACGTACGACTAGGAGGTAATTTACGTTTCCTCTATTTGCAATAATTACCGTTTAGTAATACCTTAGTTATTATGTGAATTACTTAAATCGTTAAATGTTAACAGTAGTAATCGAAAGACGCGTTTGCAGCACCATTATGTTTCTAATATTCATTTGTACGTTTTCATATAATATATGAACAAAATTCTTCCTCACAGTAGGGTAAATTGTAATAACATGTCATATTTATTTTGTAATTTTTACTTTCAAATATATACAACTTTTATTTTAAAAACTAGCTTTCACTCACGACTACGTCCCCAAGTTAATAAGTATGTCTTCTTCTAGACTATGGTCTACATCTATGCCAAATTTCAGGGAGATCCGTTCAGCCGTTCCAGAGATAACTTCAAACAAACATCCATCCATGTAAACATTCGCATTTATATTAGTAAGATTAGTATGATGTAAATCTTTTCTTTTTCATTTTGGCAAGTAATATGACTCAAAAGGCAAGACATTTGTGAGAGACAAACGCATATGTCGACACCCACGCCGACAAAGATTAACGGATTACCACAAACGCGTAACGGAATCAAAGTTGTATCGGAGAATCGAATATCACAATTCTATCCATAACATTTTATATACCTCTACAACGACCAAGATAACTTACGTCCTAAGGCACTTAGGTAACTGTAAAGGTGATGCGTCAGTATCGCAAAGATTTACACTAAGAACAAGGACGTGTTTGAATCTAGTATTTGTCTATTTTACTTATATTATAAATGCGCATGTACAGATAGATGGATGTTTGTTTGAAGGTATCTCCATAACGGCTGAACGGATCCCGCTGAAATTTGACATACATGAGAACTTAGTCTGGAAGAACACATAGTCTACTAATTATATTTTTTTTAATACCAAGACAATTGTTTGTTATAAACCTTCAAGGGTACGTAAGCTAAAGTTTATATTAAAAGGTTAAGGCCCATATTTCGGTGCTTTCGTAGATTGATTTTATGTTTGTTCGTTTACAGTTTTATGGGTTTACGCCTCGTTTGGGAATCTGTAAAGATTGTGATCTCTATAATGTAAAAATAGCTTCGAGAGGTTATAATTAAGTATTTTGCATAGTGTAGGCCGTGTCCGTGTGTGGAGCAACGACCTCGACTACCGGCGTGTTAATGCGTGGTCGTTTAAGAGTTACACAACGTGCGCGCCGGCGCCAGCCAACGGAGCCGTCGGGAAATCGCTTCGCTGACCCACCGGCCGACTGGACGGACTGCACCGGCTCGCCTGTCGGCCGACTGCTCGTAATTGCACCGCCCTAATTGTCGGTCCGCCCGACAACCGACAAGCGACATGTCGCGTCTTACCTTAACTCATTCGCATCGTACACGCTAAATTGTTTTCTATTCCTGCCGTATTAGATGGGAGGGGCTATCGCGGATATCTGTCCGACTAACATCGTTTAAACTCCGACTTAATTCTCCATAGTAACAATACTATAAAAGCTTTTAACGTAAACATTAACCGCCGAGGAAAATATATATGCACCTACGACATTTAGGTCATATTACAGGTCCGTTTACGAAATATGATATGCATCTCGTGTACCCTGTGGTTATTCGTTGGACATAAATTTTATTATAAATGGTAACACTTACGCTCATAATTCACGGCGAATTAAATATGTTGGTAGAGCGCGGCCATCTTGACAAATGACATTCGATTTAAGAGAAAATATCATTTCATATTTATAAAAAGTTGGTTAACTTTCTAATGAAAATACGAATAAATAAATCGCATTTGAATTTATTTATGTAATGAATTTATTCAGACAAATTTGTTAGTACGGTATGTACGGTCTGCAGAAGAATTACAAATATATATTACGTCATATATCTAAAGAATCGTAATATCGTGGAAGAGTCGTTTTAGTAAATTACGAATTACGTGTTTAGAATACTATAATTTATTTATGACCAAGAAGTTAAATTATAAATAAACTCCTTTGAATGCGTAGTTATCAAAGCTTATTCCTTCGCAAACAATATAAGAGTTACGTTTAATATACTTGGCAGTACATTTGTAATAACTAGCAGCTGAGCTATGTGTGAGGTCAAACAATCCACTATTCCAGCATGATTGATTAAGCCCTGTCACCCTAATTTGGGTAGGCTTCAAGCCCCTCACAGGAGACAACTTGAAGGTGTGAGCTGACGATGTTAAAGGCAGGCAGACTTTAATCCGTAAAAATTTGTTGTTGAAAAAATCACCTAATCTGCATTTTTTTATGGTTGGTGTAGTACTTCCATTGCCACGTGTCAACGCCATTTTTTTCCGTTTCGACAGGTGATGGATTATGTTGGCTATCTATTAATTACCCTTAGATTCCTGTTCGTATAACGACCATTGTTTCTTCTGATGGTGCACCATCTATCAACCCACGTGATGCCATGTTGTTCCGCCGTTGTAATTTGTCTTTCATGCCTCTATGAGTTATTAATAGATTTTTGATTTTTTTTTAAACTTGTGTCAAATGTCAATCAGTTTACAGCCAGTCATATATTACAGCACGATTACAACACGATCAGTGATAATGTTGATAGTCATAGATAAAGTTTTTTTTTATTTCGTCAATGTTGTAACTAGCTGGAAATAAGCGTTAGTTTAAAGAACACTTATTTAGTAAAAATTATGCATTCTTAAATTAAAATTAATAAAGAATTAAAACTTTTCGGAGTGCACTTTTAAGTTTTTAATTTTTAAAAATACATTGTGATTAAAATTAAAATAAAATAAAATTAAAATTAAAGTTATATTAATCTTTATAATTCAAAATATTTGGAAGATTTTTATATTTGCAAAATTAAATACGTACGCAAGCATCTACGAAATGTTTTTTTAATTATTTTATTGGAATTCACGATTTCCCGATTAAGGAGGACTGTTGAAATTTTATCACATACTGCACGTAATCCGATCGAATGGAGAAAGTAAAATTCCTTATACCCATTACAGTCTTAAAATCAAATCGAAAATAAGAGTGTTGTTTCTCTGCCATTGTAAAACTGTTGCGTTAAATACATTGTAATGTTATGTCCCAAGATTTTATTACGTGTTATTAAATTTTAATAATTTATGACAAATTGTTTAGCAAAAGTTTGACTTTTATTGACCAGATAATGGGTAAGTCCTGCGCAATGCAGTCCTGATTACGATGTACTTTCGAATAATATTTATAGGTTAAAATTTCCTTTTCGGTTGTAATTTTCGCGCCGCAATAATTTACTAACGAGACCGTTTTAAGGACCGATATCCGCAAAGGGGAAAGTAATTTTTTATTCACAATAATTTTTGTAATAACAAACTCCAAGGCCTTTAAGTGTGATCATGACGATGCTTATTTTTATAATAAATATAATTATACATAAGTACGGTACAATTTATTACGCGAAGAACCACAACTAGCTGTCGCCCGCGACTCTGACCGCGTGGTGTTGTTTTTTTTAAAACTTAGTAAGTAACCTACGTGTTCTTCCAGACTATGTTCTACATTTGAGCCACATTTCATCAAGATCCGTTGAACCGTTCCGGAGATACCGTGTAACATCCATCCATCCATCTATCTGTCAAATTTATAATATTAATAAGTTTAAATTATAAGTTTTGATGTTAACAATTGTTTGAAATGATGATCATTTTATACAAAAAACAATGTACTAGTTTCTTTTAAATACAATTTTCTCGATATTTCTAACAATAAAATCGATAACCTAACTAATTCATATATAAGGTAAACCAGGAAGCTATTACTTCAGTTCGAGAATTGAACTAGAAAGTCGAAGGAATTCACTTCAAGTCCATTGTCATACTTGTTTCACACGAGGGTAGAACAGTAGGACAGAAACGTTCAAAACAGTACTCCGACGAGACAAAGTAAAATTAGATTAGCGATATCGTTAGTTGAAAATTCAAAGACGTATGGAAGTGACAACTTTCTTATATTTGTTTCTTAATATTTGAGTATATTACAAACATGCTATGTCTTTGTTAATGATCTGTAGTTGTAGTGTGTTCCAACAATAGCTGTACCGCACTCTACTGCTCTGCGTGACTGTTGTACCCTAGTGTGAAACTATCGTAAGTTGACTTACGTAAGGTAGACGCTCCGGTTGTGCAACCATTTTGGGTCGGGAATGGGTAACGATTTCCTCGGGACCCGTTCCCTTGTTCCTCCGAACTTGGTACGACCAGTTTCTTTGCTTGTCGCCAATGTTTGATCTTCTTGTATCATTACAACAATTGTCAACTGCTTTTTATATGTGTTTTTTTATATAAAATAACAAGATATAAATATTGTAGAATTTATGTGGATCACTAAATATTGGCATTTAAATTTTTTTTTTGTTTGAATTGTTAAAAGTATTTATCGTTTTTTATTTGTATTTGAATGTAAAGGTACCATTTTTTTATTATTATACCTTCCTTATTTATTTGTGTGGCATTTTATATAGTCTTTATAAATTTTTGTGTTACTTATATTTTTATTTCTCAAATAATCTTTAAGAAATATTTCTCGAAATTCCTTATTCAAAACCTGACTTTTAAACCGGTTCGAAAGATTCCTGCACATCCCTTTATCTAAGAAAATCTAGTAGCTTTATAAAAAAGATATCTAACTCAACACTGTTATCCAAAGGCGGGAAGTTATTAAACGGGCGTACATTCATTACAGTATCTTCATACGTTAGTGTAATAAAGGTGATGAGGTTTTTATCTAAGTATACTAACTCCAATAATAACTATCCATCAAAGGACGTAGTCAAGAGAATTAAATTCGCTTCCCACTTAGGATAGAATTTCATACAACTGTACAATAAGAGCTATAATTCAGTACGTATGAAGGTATGACAAGTTTTTCGTTTGCAGTATGGTCGTCAAATGATATTTCATTGATGGGTAGGAAATTAATGTCCGTAACTGTAATCTAATATTACTTCAAGCACGTACCCGTAGTAATCAGCTTTTTGAATACGCAGCTCAGCCTTTGATGGGACTGTCAGGATTCACCACACTTCATTTAGTAAGGTCGGTCCTATTCAAGCTTCTTGCTGTCATTGACTATTTGTACTTGATGATTTAAATTCCAGGAGTCAATACATTCCTTTTGTAAACATAAATAGATGAATAGAAAGTACAGGTCAATAACCTCCTAATTGATGATTCATTTGGAAGTTTATTATATATTATAAGGTATACGTAAATGATAGATTAGAAATTGTAATAAAAAAACATAGACGCTTTTGTTAAAGACTAGGTTTGGTTAGTTTTAATAATATTTTTTTCTGTTTGTTACAGCGGTGGTTGTGCGATATCTTACAAAACGGTACATCGGAGAGTACAGCTCGACAGGGGGTGAGTTCTATATAATTTTTTTAACATAATCTTTTCGACATATTATTGTATTTTGAAGTTAAGTTAAGTTAAGTAATTTGTGGAATGTATGCATCAGTTAGATTTAAGCAAAGCACCAAGTTTCGTTTACATATTTACAATCTATTTATATACAAGAATTTTATAAAATAACTAGCCTGCGACTCCGTCCGCGAATTAAAAAAAAACTTAATTAGTAGCTTATTTGTTCTTCCAGACTATGTTCTTTCCAATGCCAAATTTCAAAGATATCCATGCTGTCAAAGTCCTGGCGATACCTTCTAGCAAACATCCAGTCATCCAACCATCTAAACCTTTGCATTTATAATATTAGTAAGATTAAATCGGTTAAAAATCTTCAATCCTTAATTCAAGATAAAAGCATAATTATTTTACCACCAATGCCTATTATAGTTATGTTTAAAACACTTTATCATGGTCAAAAATAGCCAGTACGATGTTATCATTGTAATTATTTGTTAACACGTATATTTACCTTGAATGACCTTAAATTATTAATCAATATTCTATAAATATACAATATATATAAGGTGAGGGCAGACACGTTTAATAATGACGCTCATCTTTCTTGTAACCGGACATAATCCTTGAATATAAGTACTAATTTTATTATAATTTTCCGTAAAACATGACTTGAATTTCGGCCGCTTTTATGTCTGTTTCCATTGTCGAAACATTTGTGTATAAGCATTATCTGTCATTCCCTTTGAAAGAAAAGAGACAACATGTTTGTATACAAGTTTTATGGCAGTGGAAATTTACGGTGAGACAAACTTTTCAACAATCAACCGTTTGGCCTATACGTTAGTTTTTAGGGTTCCATGCCTCGAAAGGACAAAAACGGAACCCTTATAGGATTCCCCCTCACTTTGTTGTCTGTCCGTATGTCTGTCAGGACCCTTTTTTTGGTACTATTTGTCTCTTCCCTTCCAAATAATGTTTTGAGTCAGATATTTCTGTTCACTTTTAATTAAAATAACTTTAAAATTGAATACGTCGATTACAACATTTACGATTGTTTTTTATCACAGTTTTATGATGTTCTTGTGATTGTAAATGTATTACGAAACGAAAGCTACGTTTTGCAATGTCGATTATTATAAGAAAGTTTTAATTGGCTGTTTGTATGGTCAAGGATGGTTGTAAGTGGTCAAAGTGCACTAAGTGGACACTAAGAAAACAATTTTTAATTTCAATCCTTAAGAAAAGTATAGTTTACAAATTGAACCGCAAATAGCCTAATGGTTAAAGGGTACGGATTCCTGATCAGGTGGTCGAGAGTTCGAATCCCACCATTCGAATATTGTCAAAAGCCATATCTCAGCATAAATATAGAGCTTAGTTGGAATGATACAAGAAATATTAGTAAATTAACAAAAAAAAATCTGCTAATATTTTACTTAAAAACATCTCGTAAAATGCATTAAAATTTTAAAATAAAAAACAGTGAAAAAATAATATTAAATTTCTTCCTTAAAACAGTCTAGCGTCTCTAGACTAGAGGAGGATAAATTACGTTGTTTGACATAAAAATTCTCAAGTAACATTATAATTAAGCGTCAATAGCCTAATAGTTAAGGGTACGGATTTCAGATCACGAGGTCGTGGGTTCGAATCCCGACATTCGACTATTGTCGTAAACCATATCCTAGTACAAGGTAAAAGAAATATTAGTAAATTTACAAAAAATCTGCTAATATTTAAAAAAAAACTTGTATTTTTGTATACATTTTAACATATATTCAATCACTATTATTGTCAATACATGTTATGTTTGTCCTAATTAAGAAAGGAAAGAAACGAGCTATCAAGACCGGTAGAAATACCATTACCTACACGGTCCAAATAAGCTCCGGTGAAAAGTGGGTACAGTCGACTAAAGTTGTACACACCTTTAACCATCCCATTAAGGTCATATGCTTGTAAAAAACCAGCTCTCTTGTTTTTTATATCATAACAATGCCGTGTTAAGTGGCAATATCATCTATGTACACGGATAAAAGTTTAGTACTTGTTTTGTTGTCGAGAACCCTTCAGATATCTAATTATTTTTTATGAACTTTTAACTTAAATACTATAAAAAATCGTTTTGTTTTTGTAACGGCAAATGGATCAATGTTTTCTCTCGTTTATTTTATTAATATTATAAATACGAACGTTTGAATGGATGTTTGTTTGAAGGTATTTCCAGAACCGCTAAACGGATCTCGATGAAATTTGGCATACACGTAGAACATAGTCGGGAAGGACACATAGGCTACTAATTAACTTTTTATTAATCCCGCTCGGACAAAGTCGCGGGCGACAGTTAGTTAGATCATAAAAGAATAACGAGTCTTTAAAATTACCTTAAAATTAAAGCATTCTCCTTTGTTTCAGATTTCCTCTACCAACATAGAGTAGCATTCGATGGAGCGGTTTCAGAAGTAGAAATATTGGACACCTCAAATTGCGCGGTAACTACCACTTGTAAAATTCATTCATTATTATTGTAGCTTTCAATTGTTTGTTGGTTATAGAGTCGATTATTTCTTATAGATTATAAAAAACTTTACGTGCTTGCAGGGATAGTTGCATTCTCATTCAGAATTACGTAGTTCACAAGACAAACAGCAATTTAACTGTAGATAAAGATCATAAACACTGGCTGGCAGTTCACTGATAGACGATGAACGATTTAATTATAAAAATAATACTGGCTCTGTAGAAAAGTCATTCCGAAACACTATGCTCGTTTTGTAGCGTACCTTACGTAGTGGTTTGGAGTCGGGAGCATCAAAGAACTTTCTAGATTAATCCTGGAGAAAATATTAGCTTCTACTGCTTAATTAGCCGTCGCAATGTTTCTATTGTAACTAACTTATTTACCATCAATGCATACCGGCATTTACAATGCGATTGTCTAAAGTCTTCACGACTGACCGACGGTTGCGTAACATCGATACTTCTTAACAAACGAAATACTTAGTCATCGTTATGAAGATCGGAGCAATGTGCTTTGTTTTCATCTGGGAGACAGCTTATTTAACTAATGCCTTTGATACTGCGCACTCTACTGATTTAGTGCGTTGCTTCCTTTGTACGTTCACTATTTTGAACGCATGCATATATTTCATAGAGACAAAACGATTATTTAATGTAAGGTCTGCTATAAAGATTCTCAAGTAGAGTTTCATTTAAGAAATGTTCTATGAAAACGTTTGTCGATTGTTTTTGTTGAGAATTCGGGTTTTAACAACAAGAATGTACACTCTTCTTCTTCCTTATGTTCATATAGTATATTAATTTTTGTTTTATAAATCAGATTATTGTTGTTTAGATTCGTGGTTGCATCGGCGATCACGTACGATGGGGCGATGCGTTCGCGGTGGTGTACTCTGTGTGCGAACGGCGTTCGTTCGTGGCGGCTGCCGAGCTGCTCTCATTGCTGGTGCGCAGCCGGCTGCCAGGCTGTGCGGCAATCACCCTCCTTGGGAATAAACGAGACCTCGAACACGCCAGGTAAATATAGAAAAGTTTTTATTAACCAATCAACCACATTGTCAATCGTCGTATGAGACTTTTAGGCTTCGAAGTCCGTGTTGCTATAAAACTGGAATGTTTTAGGGAGGTCCACGCAGAGGAGGGTCAAGAGTTGTCGTTGCGGTTCGGTTGCCAGTTCTACGAGGTGTCTGCGGCGGAGTCTTGCGCGGGTGCGGCGCTCGCCTTCCATGCGCTGCTACGCGAGGCACGTGCGCTGGCGTTGTTACTGCCCACGCCGCGCCGCAAGCTTGCGGCCTACTCCGTCTCTAAGGTACGACCAATCGTAGTACATCTACGAGGTGTCTGCAAGAGTCCAGGACAACCGTCAAGCACATTTACTAAAAGGTTGCCGGATCTCGTAGAATTATGTGACAATTTAAAGATGGGCCATTGTAGTTAAGTTAAATTTGTAGTTTCTTGTTTTCGTGTAAGGGAAAACTGCAGTAAAATGTTAGGGTCATTTTGAAAGAGTCCTGTGTACATGTAGTAGCAAACAAGGTTCCCATAAACGAGATTCCTTCACGCACTGAAGCCGTAATTCAAGCTAATGCATCCAATGTTTTTGTTCCCAACAGGTCATCGGCACGATATTCGGCAAAAACAGCAAAAGCGTCCGAAAGAAACGACCATCGTTAAGCATTTAAGTTTACTTTATTTATAAATTTAATATTATTTTTAAAACCATAGACTGTTTAATTTTTATATTAGAATAGTTGGATATTTTGCAAACATTACTTGATATTAAATGTGGAGTTCAATACGTTATTTTTTTGTCTATGATTCGATAGTAAAATTTAAATATTGTAAAAGATTCTACTATTTAAGTAATAAACTATAAAATTTGCTACCTAAATACATGTGCGAAATATTGATATTTTATAACTGATTTTAATTTTTTGATTTATTTAACTGCAATATAGACTTCAACTACTTTTGTACATAGTTTATCAAAACCTTGTTCAGTTAACTATAAAATAGATTTAACTATTTGGTTTAATAGTTCAACAATCATCAGATTTTTGGGCCTAGGTTAGACGATTGTATCCACCTTAAATTTTTTAGTTAGTAACTTAGTTTTTGTCGCATAAAAACATTGTCTCGATAGTTTATTTTTTGTTTTTGTAAAAAAAACCTCGCATTAGTTATAGATGGAGTGTAAACGATTACTTTGATAATTGTAAATATTAAGAAATAAGAGCCTTTTTGTAAGTTAAAATTAAGTTAAACATAATTAAAATAAGTCTCATTAAAAATGTGAGAACAATTTGATGGCTGATTATGAAATAAATTTGTATATTATTACTTAAGCATTTTTATTTAAAACTAGCTGTTGCCCGCGATGTCGCGCAGGCTTAAAAAAAAAACAAAAAAAATAATTAAGTAATCCTGTTCTTTAGAACAGTATAAGACCAGACATAATACAAACTACTTGTTTCTTGTCGTTAAAACAAATGAAAAAGGAATTATCTGACCAGTCTCCCAGCTCATTTTTAAGAGAAGAGTTTAAATAAAATTTAGAAGCAGAACTGCAGAAGAAGAAGAATCTAAACAGGGAATGGTGATTTAAAGACGTCTCTACATAGAGTGTGTTAAAAACAGGGAAACAATGGGGGGCGTAAGTAACTAAAGGAGATAGCAGAAACCAGCGCAGGATCGGCCTTGGCCGTGTTTTGTCAAGATTTGGTTTTTTTTTAATGTTTGCTTTATTAAATTTGTTTATATACTTTTATGCGACACTAAAAGGATATCCTATTCTATTCTAAGGATAAAAAGGAAAATGAAATTATTGAAATGCAATTGTATTTTTCAGTAGAGTATTTTATTTAGCAATTTATGTTTAACCTATAATTATAGTAATCCTTACAGACATCGCGTTGTATTAATAATTTAATTAATTTTATGTTTATTTTATTACAGTGCATTAGTTCAGTATTTAATTGTTATCCATTTGGCAAAGGAATAATATAAATCTAACGTAATATCTACAGAGTGTTGAAATGTTCAGAGCTGTCAAGTGCGTCGTAAAACCTAATTGATTTTACGATTCCAACCGTTGAATCCCTCCATGACACACATGTTGTCTCTGTCTATTTCAAAGAGAATGAAAGGGACATCAATATTATATTACACAAGTGATTCGACAATCGAAACTGTTAAGAAAAACTTCCATTGATTTTGCTGAGATGGAATGTATCGGCGGGTTATCAAAGCACACTACCGATGCGCAATAAAATAATTTAATTATATAAACCGTTAGAGAACGATAACATATTGCATCGTAAATTCTAACTCAATTAATTTCATAATCTAAGACTATGAAGTATAATTAATTTTAATTAATCTGGCTTACAATTTACAAACATTTACATTAGGTCGAAGTTCATTTACGTGTCGATATGGCAATTTTTTATAATAAAAATAAAATTAGACTAGAGAGCAAGGAGTTCCTTACCATGAAGATTTTTTTAACTGTAGAGTTCGGTATACTGTACTGTATTATTTAATAAAATTAGACTAGAGAGCAAGGAGTTCCTTACCATGAAGATTTTTTTTAACTGTAGAGTTCGGTATACTGCACTGTATTATTTGAGAATACGTACAGGCTAAGTATTGTTAAACATTCCGGGCAGAAGTCGCAGGCAAAAGCTTGTTAATAGATAGTCTAATATATGTGATTTGAAAGTGTTGGTTGTATCTGGCAATAGTTACGGTTAAGTTGAACGGAAACTTTAGGCGAACAGATAACCGATAACCGAACCGATGACGTGGAAGCGGAAGCCTTAACAAGTTCAAGTGCACGTCAGTTGTGAACTGGCTCGTAATTTATTCGGTTGGCGGGTTAGGAATGAATGGGCGCATGAGAGCGGTAAATAATTGGCGAGACGCGGTTGCGTAATGCAATAAATAATTCCTTCACTTGTTCCCTGCTTCATATATAAATCGAATACAAACATGGAGGTCCGAACATAGACCTATAGATATTTTTAATCTTTCAATCTTTGTCTTATGCCTCTTAATAAGTCTTTTTTATTTAGTTTTATTCTTTGCTAAATGTTCCTTAAAATATTTTGTTCCATGGTTGAGCATAAGCAGTCGCATTTAAGGAGAAAAAAAATATATGTATGATTTATTCTTTACTAGCTGTTGACCGCGACTCCGTCTGCGCGGAATTAAAAAAAAACTTATTTAATAGCCTATGCATTCTTCCAGACTATGTTCTATATGTGTGCCAAATTTCTTCGTTCAGCCGTTCTAAAGATACCTTCAAACAAACATCCATCCATCTAAACATTCGCATTTATAATATTAGTGTGATAGAACAAACAACAAGGAGATATGATGCATATTTTAAATTCTAGTACACGATAAGATTTGTATGACATCAACGCTTTAACATGTTCGTAGTTCACGAAATCTGTATTGTTTTAACAAATAATTTTTTTAGTTCTTTAATTTTTTATATCATCCTGTATCTATTAGATACTCTACGTATACAGGTGTTTGTTCGATGCCGAGATAAAAGTAATAAATAAATGGTGTGTCTAGATGGTGGTAGTGGCGCCAGCTTTCCGCCGCGCATGCGGACGCAGAAACTGTTCAACTTTTAGCTATTTATTGCACCTCATAAATTATCTAGTGTTGCATCTTACATGCTCTATAGCTTACGATATAATGTCATGTAATAATAAAAATTAACATTTATTTAAAATAATAACCTACTAGCTGACGCCCGCGACTTCGACCGGACGGAATTAAAAAAAATAGTAAGTAACCTATGTGTACTTCCAGACTATGTTCTATATGTATGCCAAATTTCAGCGATCCATGCAGCCGCTCTGTAGATAACTTCTAAGAAACATCCATCCATCCATTAATACTAACGTTTCCATTTTTAATATTAGTAATAAGGTTTTATCTGTATAATACCTATACTGCGCTAGCAGGGTTCATTCACCTGACTCCAAACGTTATAAAGGTTGATATTTTTGGAAAATCTTTTGATGAAACACAAAAAGTTCATGATGTCCTTCTTTTGGTGCCAACGAATGTTGGCGATCATTATAGCAATATGAACTTTAGGCACTCGAAACGATAGAACGCGTATTTTTGTTGTACCATTAGGGCAGATTTTCCCTGCACTGATGCAGTACATGAAAAATGAAAATCTTACATTGGAATACATTTTCACATGTGTTATAATCCAACTCCATCAGCCATTCCTTTGTAATTTTTTGTTAAATTATACGCTTCCAGGTTTTTTACATTGGACTTTTTATCTAAAATATTATATAAGTAGGGTGCAAGGAATTTAAAATGTTTTGTGGCAAATGTACTTTTAACAGTAGATAAATTAAATCTATGAATTCTCTTACTATTTGTAGTTGTATTACTATCTTTATTTTTATGAAGGGCCTTGACGCATTCAAATATGAAAGTTTTACGAATTCTCAAAATATTATGTTTGTTGTAAAGTTCGTCAGTGGGATGTTTGAAAGGCAACCTGAACATCACTTTTAGAAGAGCACGTTGGGCACTTTCGTTATAGCAAGTTCATGGTATAGGTATTTCTGTATAGAGTAATTAGTTGTGACATTCTATTTGAAATGATTAATATCAATGAAGCACACTAGGTATGAAAACATTGGGTGACGGGAGACGCATGATAAGTTGCATTTGACTTAATACTAGTGAAATGTCTATCATTACAGCTACTCTTTACACATTGTATTAAGAAACAGTGGTAGAGCCCGCTTTAACATCTTCGCACGGATTGGCCCGGCTCGCCCGGTGAAATACCACGACCACACAGAAGACAGGCGTGAAGTGGAAGCAATTCCGCGTTTCGTCTGATGAGTGTGCGTCCCGGAGGCCTAATTTAGTCCTCTTTCCCTTCCAACCTTTTTCTTATAAGGAAAGGATGGGAAGTGGAAGTGGACTTTCCGGATGAGAGGGTGCATGGAAAGGGAATATATTTTCTTTCTGTGCATCCTGTCTGTCTATGGGCAACGGTCACTTCGCTATATCAGCGATTTCAGGTGGCCGCTCGCTCGTTTGCCACCTTATGATTTAAAAAAAAAACTTTAGCAGTTATAAAGTCTTTAACCTTTATTATTTGAACAATTATTATAATTAAATCTACGCATATGCTTGTATTGTGAATTGAATATTTTAATGAATAGTTATAACTTTCGTTTGTTGTAATTTATTCAATAGAAAAGGTTATGAACACGTGACCTGCGCGCAAATTTAGCGTCAATTATTGTATGTGATATATGAATTAATGATGAATTGATAGCTCAAGTGAAAGCATTCATAATCAGATAGGATATGTCACCGATAGATTATGAACTTCGATAATTTATAAACTGACTAATCTAGATATTACTTAGGAGATTACAGACACAAAGTATTTTAATAATTTATTTTGATTATTTTTTTATTAGATTTGCGTATATTTACAGTTTAACTCACTTTAAAATTTTATAGCGAAAGTAAAATATTAGTAAAGTCCAAGTCAATATTCAACGACACGTTAATCAAATCCGATGTTTTTTCTGATATAATTGAATAGTAATAAGTTTAGTCAAATTTTATATTTACGAAATTCATAAACTATCAGTGACGTGTCAACAGTATTGCTGGAAGCTTAGTTGGATCATGTATTGAGGTAGCCACAACTATAAGAAAAGTCGGTCGATGTTTGAGGCCCGTGTCATTTAAATGTGGCTCAGTTGATTGCGCGAAGAATGGCGGGAAAATTACAAGATCATAACGGTGATTTATTGAATAAATATCTCTGTGAACGTCCAAACTTATAGATCTTTAGACGTAATTTAGTATATCATACCTTTCCGCATTTGCTAAGGAATGTTAGAAATTGACGGACGGTTTTTGCACACACACAACTCACGTCAACCCAGAGGGATAGGAAGAGTACCACCGATCGCCATTTAGCGTGGCCAAACGAACCTCCACAATCCGATTCTGAATTTTTCTTTCGTATAAAAGATCTTAGCAGAGTTTATAATAATACCGAACTAAATCGACGAGTATTTTAGAGTATTCGTTTTCTCTTATAAGAAAATAGAAAAGATCTTAAATCGTAGTGTTAAATGGCGATATTCATAAAGTTAAAACCAACAGAATGTTGACAGTTAAATTCGAGCTTGGTATTTCAAATAGAAATTGTCTGTTGTGTTGACAACATGAAGTTAGCGTAATTTAAAATTTACGACAATATCCTTCTCGACCCAGATTTAAAATTAGCTTATTTAATAATGGAAATAAAGTGAAATTCTATTCACCATCATAAAATTAGTTTTATGCTCATATTTATATCTAAAGCATAATAGAAGCAGCAAATATTAACAACATTGTTAATGTAGCAAACGAGTGTAAGAGAGTATATATTTTGATTTAAAATTTCAGACTTTGAACTGCGAAAAATCGAACAAATTTTTACTTTTAAAAGTTTTATATAATAATGTTTAAAACGACTACCTTTTAGACTACGTACAAAAACATTTGAATATAACAAATGCTCTACAAATAGATATAAGGAAAAATAAAAATACGATCGATCGAACGGTTGCGACCTCAAGTAACCTTAAAGAATTTGACACGCGGAGACATGGCTGCGTCGTGAAGTTCGTGCAAAGCGACCGTCGATAGAACAGATAACATTATCTTACACTTTCATCTCCTGAGTTAGATTAAACGATTACCTATGTCGTCTAATTGCTCGCCGCAAGTATAGTACGACAAACTAATCTGGCCCGGTGAGAGAAAATACTATCGCGGTAGCTAACCTACTATGGCATAGTAAAAACACAAAATATATGACTAGGCAGCTATAGTTCGTTAAGGTATTTGTGATATTACAGGGGGCGCTCATGAGCTACTGAAATTAATTTGATTAATGCTCACCGGGTCAGATAAGTTTGTCCGTCTATACACATGCATGACAGGAAGCAGACATGACATTATTCCAACGATTATCTAATGCGACGTACACTAATATCTTACGACATTCAATAAAATAAAAATAAAAGTGACTTCTGACATCCGCGTTTGATAAATTTAAGCGATGGCTTCAATTAGCGCCTATTCAATGACATTTATTAAAAGAATAAAGTATAAGTAATTTTAAAAAGAAAGTTATTTGCACAGCCAAAACAATTTGTATGTAAAAAGGTTTGCGAAATTATCAATATCTAAAATTCCCAATACAAGCTTTAAGCTTATTTGATATGGTTGCAAGAAAGCTGCGCAAAAGCTTTTTTTATGGAATTTAATTTGTAAATCAATATATAAAAACGTGTGTCTGTGCAAATAATCATTAATATTCTAATCCTTCAAAATAAATAGAAAAATTCTTAGAAAAGACTTCAACGACATCGCCATAGTAAAATTAACAGGTTATATAGAAGTTAATAATATTTAGTTTAAATTATTTATTAAGATGCTTTAGAAACTTTTCTTATACAAAAAAATCCGTTGGATATTCGAGCTAAGTGGGTTCATAAAGAAAAAAGCAAAATCAATGTAGGATTAGGTAAATGTGACAATGCGTCTAAATTCGAAATGCTAGCAGAGAACATATTAAAGTTGCAAAATATAAAAATTAATAAAAAAAAAATACGTTGGATATATATTAAAATATACATCTTATTAATATTAGAAATTCGAAATTTTAGATGGATGGATGGATGGATGTTTGTTAGAAGGTCCTTCCAGAACGCTTGAATGGATCTTCCAAAATTTGGCAGATATATAGAACATAGTCTGGAAGAGCACATTGGCTTGGCTAATTAGGTGTTTTTTTTTTAATTTACACAGACAGCTAGTTAATAATATGTAGGAATACGTTTAGAGACCGAAAAATCCATCATACAAAAAACTGGTCCAAGTGAGCTTGAGTTGACAGTGACGAATTCATTTGAATCCTTACGTTTCATAAGATCTAAAATTATATACAATCGAATTGTGTAACCGTTGAGGCAAATGGTATCGAGTTAAACGCTAATGGACTCTAATATAATCAGTGGCCCACCTGTCCAAACTTTGACGAATGAGAACTCGCGGTACAAACGCGGGACAAATGCTCATCGGAGAAAATAAATTGTCGAATTATAGTTACTGGAATGGTTAAATTAAATCCTTTCGATGGCTATCATTAAGGCAAATTGCACCCTTAACACCTCGGCTTTGAAAAATGAGTAATCTTTCCAAACCACTACCGTAGGTTATTAAGCTAGGATATACGTCTTTGACCTACACTTCGCTTTACTTTGACCTTGTACGATGAGGTACAGCTGCCGTATTTTGTGTCCTCATTATTACAATTAAAGTGAACTATTTGGACTAGAAAATAATAAATAACTATTGTGATAAAAATATAGCAGTATGTAATTCAAGAGTAATCTATAAATAAGTAGATCAACACGAAGAAATTTAGTTAACAAAAATTGTCCCTAGAAATTTAAATCGTTATAAGAGCCATATCTAGTTAGTACGCAATAATACATCTTCATTTCATAATATAATTTATATCCATCAATAGATAACACTAAATATCTAATTTGTAATTGTATGGTACATTACGTAAACCATACAAGTCACCCAACCAATCCAACCGGCTTCTGTCTTCAGTACAATTTAATACAGACATTGTTACATTGATGTATGTACTGACAGACAAGCTACTGTTGTAATACATTAGATATAATTAATTGACCGTTATTAATAACAAAGTAATGTATATGCAATTATATTTTTAATACGACGTACGGTATTTCGTAGACATCGAACTATTAAAATTGATATATTAAATTCATTAGAATGGACATGTTAAGTGAAAACGGTACGCCAATAAATGTTAGTTCTGCGTTAGTAGTAGCTCTACATCTTAATATTTAATAAAAAGACTAGCTGTCGACCGCGAATCCGTCTTCTCGGAATTATTATAAAAAAAACACTTAATTAGTAGCCTATGTGTTCTTCCAGATTATGATACCTACGCAGTCGTTCTCGAGATACCTTGTAACAAACATTTATCTAAACATTCACATTTATAATATTAGTAAGATTTAGTTACAAAAAAACAAGTAAGAGATGCTTCAGTAGCAGAATTATGGATATATAAATAAGGAAAGGGAAACGATGAAGGTGTATGCAGATTTTTATTGAAGCTTGTAAAGTCTCAAAGAAATTAAAAACAAAATAAGGTATAGCGCTTCATAAAAAAGGAACAAGTCCATATGTATAATGGTTAGAAAGAAAAACGTTGATAATTTACATCAATATCTTTTATATCGGACAATAACAGTATTATAAGTGTTGTTAACAGTGGTAGAGTCCGCTTTAACATACCACGAAATATCACGACCACACAGAAGACAGGCGTGAAGTGGAAGCAATTCCGCGTTTCGTTTGTTGAGTGTACGTCCCGGAGGCCTAATTTAGTCCTCTTTCCCCTCCCACCCTTTTTCTCATAAGGAAAGGATGGGAAGTGGAAGTGGACTTTCCGGATGAGAGGATGCATGGGAAGGGAAGATCTATTCTTTCTGTGCATCCTCTCCACCGTCGATTAAAGGTAGGCAACGCATATGCAATTGCGTATGTCTATTGGGCAACGGTCACTTCGCTATTTTAGCGACTTCAGGTGACTCGCTCGTTTGCCACCTTATGATATAAAAAAAGTATAGAATTTAAATCAAGTAATAATGTTATTATAGATATATTGTAGATATTTCTTTTTATAATAAAGTTTGTAACAGAAGCCTATCGTGTAATAAAAAGTAATCGCAAAAGATGTACTTATAAAATATTATGTAACATAAAAATTATGGCTTTAAACATGTAGTTTACGAGCAAAGCTATTAGTTCATTATACGCTTGAATAGTTCATTAACCAGAGGAAATTATAAATCATGTGAACACGTGAATACTGCACTTTACTATGTTTTCTTGTCGATTACCAATGCGGTAAAAAACTTATACAATTTTAAAGAGATTTGAAATAACAAAGGAAACTTTACTGCTTGAAACAAATGACATTAATTGTCTTTATCTTTATAATCAGAAAATTAAAAAAATCAAATATGTACTGTCACTATTGATTTTTTTAAACAAAAACCTTCCGTCGAACAGCCACGTTGTGATACGCACTCTGTAGTATTTCCATACCACTACAAATTTTCCAGTCCTTCAAGAAGCAAGTATACCTTCTATGAGGCCGGTAACTCATCTAAAGTTCCTCCAGTGTTGCAGGTGTCTATAGGCGTTCATGACACCTGGTATTCTAGCCGCTTTGCGCCCTTCTCGCATTAAAAAAAAACTTTTTTAAATCTGGATGCTGCGTTTCTAACTTTAAATAAATAGAATTAAGCAGTTTTATCGAGGTTATTGTTTTTCTTCTTTGTTAGTAGTTATTAGTTGCTTTTGAAAATATTAATTTGTTATAACTTTTAAATATAATATTTTAAATATTAAATATGTCCGGAGACATTCAGTTTTTATTGTTATTTGGTTGGTAAATATTTTAAAGGTTTTTCGGACCAATCATAACGCTGGGTTTTTGTTTCGCGTCGTATTTCGCCATTGTTGGCTTACTTTTATTAGCTCTACGTCCTTGCGTCGTATATTGGCGCCGACAGACAGACGGACAAACAAAGGGTTGATTACTCATTTGCTTTGCTAACATTGAACGTTAAATGTTACTTTTATTTCACCTTGAGATTGAATGTAATACAAACGAAAGAGGGACTTTCGTTTATTCTTAATATATACAAACCATATTACTGATCTGAGTTAATTAACGTCAGCTGGGTGAAGCTTTTGTAATTATGTTATTTATATCTAAGGGCAAGATTAAACCCTGGAAATCTCATATACACAGGAAAATTGGAAATAAAACATTTTTTTCATAATATAATAAATCTTACTAATATTATAAATGCCAAAGTAGAATGGATGTCTGTTAGAAAGTATCTCTAGAATAGCTGCATGGATCTCAGCGAAATATGGCATAGACGTAGAACATAGTCTGGAAGAACACAAAAGCTACTAATTAAGTGTTTTTAATTAAGCGCGTACAGAGTCGCGCGCGATACCTATTACACGTATATTCTTATGTCATTAAGGTCAAAACTTTAAAATAAAATCCCAAAAATTGTTGTATGCTTGGAATTTTGTTCGATTAATGTTTGTTTTTTTACAATACGTATCTACGTTTTAAGAAATCCTTTACTCACGACTTACAATTAATAACATTAGATAATGTCAATAATGATAAATTAAAAAAAAGTCCTATGACTTTATAAAAATACCCAATATCAAGTAAATTAATTGAACATCCTGACAGCTTCCTTTAATCAAAAATAGATTATTCAACATTACTGTGGCCATGTCACTAGTATTAGAACATATTGTGGTCTTTTTTAATTCCTAGAAAATGAAAGAGATGACAATACATAGGTGTACAAGAATCACGGCAGTGTAAGTCTACGGTAATTTTATCTGTTATAGGTCTGTTGACGCCTCGCATCGCACCGTGATTTTATCAAGTACTCGTTTACTGGCGCCAACCTCTATTACATACATACGGCATATTTCATAGTCTGTTTAGACCAGGGCTTCTCAACCTTTTTGATATTTGCATTTTGTTTTATTACGATATTTTTATGATGAAAAAAAAAATGTTTTTTTTAAACAATAGTTTGAATGCAATGTTAGAAAATACAGATTAGGTGTAGGAAAGTGTTTCGTAAATAATTAAAAGATTTTTTTTTATTATTGCATTTTTTATAAAAGTTCTTCTGTAATACACAAATAATTTCCTATTCTTTTTTCTTAAACCGATTTTTGTCCGTTCTACTTTTATGTTTATGTATTTTATTTTATTTTTAGTACGCTTTTTAATTTATTTTTTTACTGTTCTTTAGTGTCCAGTGAGCCTGTAGCTTAGGGTTATTAGTTGTTTAGAATCACTGGATTAGACGACTAGATAAGTACATACACACTTCCAATGTTTATAACGACTCTTTTTTGTTTCTCTTCTCATCCGAGGAGGCTGTATACATTTTATAATAAAGTAGTATTTTATGAGATGTATCTCTACAAGCAATTTTCTGCTGATTCTCATTGTAGATTTACAAGCTGAAGGAATGTTGCTTTGCTATTTTAGATGAAAGATTGTGAAGATATTTTTAGAAAGAGCGTTTGTACTTTTTATGAATGACTGTCAGGAAGGTAATCATTTACACGGGCACATTATATGTCTATTTTGTTTTACTATGTCAAATGATAAAAACGCGTCAATAGCCTAATGATAAAGGGTACGGATTTCCGATCACGAGGTCGGGGGTTCGAATCCCGCCATTCGACTATTTTCGTAAACCATATCCTAGCACAAGCTTTACGGCTTAGTTGGAGTGGTAAAAGAAATATTAGTAAAATTACAAAAAAAATCTGATAAATTTTTTTATTAAGGAAAAATGAATAAACTAGCATTGATGAATATCTTGTATGAAATACCATAAGACGTTAATGTGATCGATAGTATAATATTTGTTAGTTAGTTTTATGGTTACCTCCGTAGTCGTTTGTTCCTCTGGTACGATTCTTATTCCCTTTCGGAATATTACAGTATCAAAGTCAAATGCTATTTTATTGGCATGAAATAAAATCACTATATGTAACATCGAAAAAGATCATATTTCGAGAACACAATGTATTTGCATTACTTATTATTTTTTTTTTATTTTCATCGCTGTCTGTAAATCTTCGTTTGTTCAGGGTAATCTTCTAAACAGCTTGATTGATTTTACCGGGACTCAGGGGTAACTCAGGCTATTTATTTATAACGCTCTGACCAAATCGCGGGTGGCAACTAATAAATGAAAAATTAAACACGTTTACTTTTGACCGCTACAATGTGGTAGCACTGTCTAGACAGCTCATTCTTACTATTATCAATGGTTAAACGATTTACGATTTGACGACCGATGTTCGAAAGCCAGCTTGTTAACGATAAAGTGAATTTCTTTGTGGAATACAAAAAAGACTAGATATGTGACTTTTCATTAAACATATTAATAACCTTTTAACGCTGTTAATATTACTATACTTTAAAAATAATACATTTCAAATATAGATACGAATAAGTTAAAAGTACGCTTAGAAATATAATTTAAAATGTCTCAAGGAGAACCACTTTTCCATAGAGAAACTCGTTCATGCGACGGAGACAAGAGAAAAGCGATCTATTTTTAGAAGAATAATTACATGCGATCAAGTCTTACCTGCCTTAACCTTGCCTATAAAAGATGACCGTTTCGCTACATAATTAATATTCTAACGTCTCACTATGAACGATGTTGGGCTATTAAGTTCAATGTAGATGCAATAAAGATATCACAGTTAGTCTGTTGGTAATTAGAGCAAGATTTATGATGTCGTCGTGCTCCCCCGGCAGCACGCCGGGTAATTAAGATTCCGTAGACACGAGCTTTAACATCCTTTTTCCACTAGTACTGAGCAGTCATCTGTGCGCAAATGCTATTTGTTTGTGTGCGGCCTTAGTAGCAATGGTATTTAAAGCCTATTTCCACTTCTCACTCTCTTCCACGGGCCATAGTTGTTACGAATAGGCATAGCATTCAAGGTCATTACACGCGACTCCTTTTAATGATAGTGGTTGAATAGAAGTCGCGCGGTTAGTCGCATTAATGGAAATGGGGCTTATGTTCCCACATACAACGTGCACTAATATGTATTTTGTTTTCTTTTCATCTGATACCACTGCGAGCTAGAATTAATTCAATTAATTAAACAAATAAAACAATGTTATCGAGTTCACTAATTGTTCAAGACGGGTTTAGTAAATAGCTTCGAAGGATTAAATATGTAGTTCTGATTGTAAAATTGTGATATAACCAATTCATAAAATATGAATATGTGTGAATGTAGGCGTGTCATTTATACGTGTTAAGATTGTGTAGTTGTTGAAAGTTTTTCTTATACTTTTTCTTGGCGTATACAATTTCTAACGAAACATCGAATATATTAAATTAATCTTCGTTATGTCTAGTTCGATGAGTAGCTTCCATATAGCAATGTTTTAAAAGACAAAAAAATGTTTAGTACCTCTGTAATTGTCTCTACATGCAGTTATATTAAACCTTTTTATCATGCAGTTGTATTGTCTCACAAATAAGTCGTTAATTGTTGCGTTGTGTCGTATTAAACATTAAGACTATATTTAATTTCATTATAAACAACGCAATTATATATTTAGTACTATTGTTCAATAGTATATTCGTACTTTAATTGTGTTAAATGATGTTACTGTTGAAACTTAGACGAGACATTACGAAATTTTTTAGAGTTTCGTACCTCATAGGAAAAAACGGAACACTTATAGGATCACTTTGTTGTTCGTCCGTCCGTCTGTCAAGACCCTTTTTCTCAAAAACGCGTGAAGGCATCAAGCTGGAATTTATATCAAATGTTCAGGTCTGCGGTCGCTAGTTTGTTGAATAATAAACGTTAAAGTATGTTATCCATCCATCCAAAATATTTCAATATTGTAGTACATGGTCTAGACCAGGTGTTCTTAGTGGCATGCTTGGCTCGCAGGCCATGGGAGCTCACGAGTCGATATCCCAGATAACGGTAGCCCCAGGACACAACATAAATCCGGGATCGACTGATTACAATCTGACTCCGGTCATCCGATACCCGCCATTGTTTGTTTCCTTTCCAACTTATTTTATAAATATTATTATATGACTAGTACGTATCGTTTACGGAAACCGTTTTTTTTACCCGCTATTATGTTTATTTTTATTGTTATTAGTACGTTTATTTATTTTATTCTTTTATTTAGTTTAAGGATGTTTGCGTGGGTGTATTTTATATTGATATCTTTGAGAGTGATTTAAATAATTTTGAGGTTGAGGCAGTAATTTGGTTGTCTTTTATAAAAAAAAAATGGATATCTCTACAGTATTAAAATGTATGTAGTATTGAATGGAAGGTCTAAATTGCTTATACACTGGATGCGTAGTCAAAGCCGCCGTGTTGTAACATTAAAAATAATTTGATCATAAATTAAACGTCTCTATCAAATGAAACAAAAAGAATATGATTCCCAGTTTGAAAAGAGTCTGTCTGTCAGTGTGTTGAAACACACGAGCACAGATAACATCAGACCTTAGCATTTCAAAATCGATGTTTTGCTTTAGAAACAAAACATTGTACTTACACGAAGACATGTAGCAATGAGTCCATGAGATCTGAAGGTCGCATTGTATGATTTGTACTTACTAGTATGTACATTTTAATATGATAAATATAATAGAGGTATCAAAATCTGTATGTCTGAATACGTGTATATTTAAAATTTTCAAAATCTACGACAGTTGTTGTCGAGTAAAGGAGTAATAATTTTCTTCTTTTCAAAAGCAACGTCAGACAGAAAATTAGACAACTTGAACTTCTAATTCAACGTCCGTAAACGAGTTGTTTAACAAATTTGAGCTTTGTTAGATTTTTTGTTGAGAAACATATTTTGTAGGCAAATTCTCGATCAGTCATGAAAATTTGAGTGTTAACCTTGGTGGTAACCAACTGGTTGCATATATTAGAGGATATTTATTCTTTTGTTATTTAAGTAAATGAATGAAATGTAAATGAATAATCTTGAAATAGAATAATCCTGAATAGATAAACAAAGTCGCAGATAAAGCTAGTGTTTGCCAAAACATTATAGACTCCCGATTGCATCAGGTTGTTGATGTGGCGGTGAAATGCGAACTCATATCTCTATTTGATTTGACAACCTTGTACTCATTATAGGATTGTATTGAACGTGTTCATCAATCAATTTGGCTGTAAGTTTCCACTACATTGATAAGATTCGAGTCCTATAACAGAACAACTATAGCTGGGAATTTTATAGAGTGTCCAGTTTAGCAAACGTTTTTATTGCTATTTAAAAATCATAAAAGCTCTCTGTAAAGAAACCTAATCTAATCTAATCTAATCTAATCTAATCTAATCTAATCTAATCTAATCTAATCTAATCTAATCTAATCTAATCTAATCTAATCTAATCTAATCTAATCTAATCTAATCTAATCTAATCTAA
>NW_013530872.1:2899095-2899380 GCF_000836235.2 Papilio xuthus
CTAATCTAATCTAATCTAATCTAATCTAATCTAATCTAATCTAATCTAATCTAATCTAATCTAATCTAATCTAATCTAATCTAATCTAATCTAATCTAATCTAATCTAATCTAATCTAATCTAATCGTTTAAAAAATGTTGTAGAAAACTATATTAGGAAGAACAAAGACTGACCATAGATGTCAGGGGTGAATGCGAGGGCGGCACAAAGCCGCTCTCAAAAAATCTAATCTAATGTAATCTAATCTAATCTAATGCAATCTAATGTAATCTAAAGTAATCTAA
>NW_013530872.1:2900825-2901958 GCF_000836235.2 Papilio xuthus
ATCTAATGTAATCTAATGTAATCTAATCTAATCTAATGTAATCTAATCTAATCTAATCTAATGCAATCTAATGTAATCTAATGTAATCTAATGAAATCTAATGTAATCTAATGTAATCTAATGTAATCTAATCTAATCTAATGAATCTAATTTAATCTAATCTAATGCAATCTAATGTAATCTAATCTAATCTAATGCAATCTAATGTAATCTAATGTAATCTAATGTAATCTAATGTAATCTAATGTAATCTAATGTAATCTAATCTAATCTAATCTAATCTAATCTAATGAATCTAATTTAATCTAATCTAATGCAATCTAATGTAATCTAATCTAATCTAATGAAATCTAATGTAATCTAATGTAATCTAATGTAATCTAATGTAATCTAATGTAATCTAATGTAATCTAATGAAATCTAATGTAATCTAATGTAATCTAATGAAATCTAATGTAATCTAATGTAATCTAATGTAATCTAATGTAATCTAATGTAATTTAATGTAATCTAATGTAATCTAATGTAATCTAATCTAATCTTATCTAATCTAATGAATCTAATTTAATCTAATCTAATGCAATCTAATGTAATCTAATCTAATCTAATGCAATCTAATGTAATCTAATGTAATCTAATGTAATCTAATGTAATCTAATGTAATCTAATGTAATCTAATGTAATCTAATCTAATGAATCTAATTTAATCTAATCTAATCTAATCTAATCTAATCTAATCTAATCTAATCTAATCTAATCTAATCTAATCTAATCTAATCTAATCTAATCTAATCTAATCTAATCTAATCTAATCTAATCTAATCGTTTAAAAAATGTTGTAGAAAACTATATTAGGAAGAACAAAGACTGACCATAGATGTCAGGGGTGAATGCGAGGGCGGCACAAAGCCGCTCTCAAAAAATCTAATCTAATGTAATCTAATCTAATCTAATGCAATCTAATGTAATCTAAAGTAATCTAATGTAATCTAATGAAATCTAATGTAATGTAATCTAATCTAATCTAATCTAATCTAATCTAATCTATCTAATCTAATCTAATCTAATCTAATCTAATCTAATCTAATCGAATCTAATCTAATCTAATCTAATCGAATCTAATCTAATCTAAT
>NW_013530872.1:2902305-2903418 GCF_000836235.2 Papilio xuthus
CTAATCTAATCTAATCTAATCTAATCTAATCTAGTCTAATCTAGTCTAGTCTAGTCTAGTCTAATCTAATCTAATCTAATCTAATCTAATCTAATCTAATCTAATCTAATCTAACCTAATCTAATCTAATCTAATCTAATCTAATCTAATCTAATCTAATCTAATCTAATCTAATCTAATCTAATCTAATCATTTAAAAATGTTGTAGAAAACTATATTAGGATGAACAAAGACTGACCATAGATGTCAGGGGTGAATGCGAGGGCGGCACAAAGCCGCTCTCAAAAAATCTAATCTAATGTAATCTAATCTAATCTAATGCAATCTAATGTAATCTAATGTAATCTAAAGTAATCTAATGTAATCTAATGTAATCTAATGTAATCTAATGCAATCTAATGTAATCTAATGTAATCTAATGAAATCTAATGTAATCTAATGTAATCTTATGAAATCAAATGTAATCTAATGTAATCTAATGTAATCTAATGTAATCTTATCTAATCTAATCTAATCTAATGAATCTAATTTAATCTAATCTAATGCAATCTAATGTAATCTAATCTAACCTAATGCAATCTAATGCAATCTAATGTAATCTAATGTAATCTAATCTAATCTAATGTAATCTAATCTAATCTAATCTAATGCAATCTAATGTAATCTAATGTAATCTAATGTAATCTAATGTAATCTAATGTAATCTAATGTAATCTAATGTAATCTAATGTAATCTAATGTAATCTAATGTAATCTAATGAAATCTAATGTAATCTAATGTAATCTAATGAAATCTAATGTAATCTAATGTAATCTTATGTAATCTAATCTAATCTAATCTAATCTAATCTAATGAATCTAATTTAATCTAATCTAATGCAATCTAATGTAATCTAATCTAATCTAATGCAATCTAATGTAATCTAATGAAATCTAATCTAATCGAATCTAATCTAATGAATCTAATCTAATCTAATCTAATGAATCTAATCTAATCTAATCTAATGCAATCTAATGTAATCTAATGTAATCTAATGCAATCTAATGTAATCTAATGCAATCTAATGTAATCTAATGTAATCTAATGTAATCTAATGTAATCTAATGTAATCT
>NW_013530872.1:2904484-2905253 GCF_000836235.2 Papilio xuthus
AATCTAATGTAATCTAATGTAATCTAATGTAATCTAATGTAATCTAATGTAATCTAATGTAATCTAATGTAATCTAATGTAATCTAATGAAATCTAATGTAATCTAATGTAATCTAATGTAATCTAATCTAATCTAATCTAATCTAATGAAGCTAATTTAATCTAATCTAATGCAATCTAATGTAATCTAATCTAATCTAATGCAATCTAATGTAATCTAATGTAATCTAATGTAATCTAATGTAATCTAATGTAATCTAATGTAATCTAATGTAATCTAATGTAATCTAATGTAATCTAATGTAATCTAATGTTATCTAATGTAATCTAATGTAATCTTATGTAATCTAATGTAATCTAATGTAATCTAATGTAATCTAATGTAATCTAATGAAATCTAATCTAATCTAATTGAATCTAATCTAATCTAATGAATCTAATCTTATCTAATCTAATGCAATCTAATCTAATCTAATCTAATGAATCTAATCTAATCTAATCTAATGCAATCTAACGTAATCTAATCTGATCTAATGCAATCTAATGTAATCTAATGTAATCTAATGTAATGTAATCTAATGTAATCTAATGTAATCTAATGTAATCTAATGTAATCTAATGTAATCTAATGTAATCTAATGTAATCAAATCTAATCTAATCTAATCTAATCTAATCTAATCTAATCTAATCTAATCTAATCTAATCTAATCTAATCTAATCTAATCTAATCTAATCTAATCTAATCTAATCTAATCTAATCTAATCTAA
>NW_013530872.1:2905273-2905550 GCF_000836235.2 Papilio xuthus
AATCTAATCTAATCTAATCTAATCTAATCTAATCTAATCTAATCTAATCTAATCTAATCTAATCTAATCTAATCTAATCTAATCTAATCTAATCTAATCTAATCTAATCTAATCTAATCTAATCTTATGTAATCTAATGTAATCTAATGTAATCCAATCTAATCTAATCTAATCTAATCTAATCTAATCTAATCTAATCTAATCTAATCTAATCTAATCTAATCTAATCTAATCTAATCTAATCTAATCTAATCTAATCTAATCTAATCTAATCTAA
>NW_013530872.1:2905661-2932886 GCF_000836235.2 Papilio xuthus
AATCTAATCTAATCTAATCTAATCTAATCTAATCTAATCTAATCTAATCTAATCTAATCTAATCTAATCTAATCTAATCTAATCTAATCTAATCTAATCTAATCTAATCTAATCTAATCTAATCATTTTAAAAATGTCGTAGAAAACTATATTAGGATGAACAAAGACTGTCCATACATGTCAGGGGTGAATGCGAGGGCGGCACAAAGCCGTTCTCAAAAAAATCTAATCTAATCTAATCGTTTTTGATGAGCTGTATTCGTAATCAAATGCAAATGTATAAAATTCCATATTATTGTTTTGCGATACAAATATAATCTGAGTTATATTTCTCATGTTTGATAATCTGAAACTTTATTGCGGGTTAGCATTTAAGCTTGAGTTCGATCATTAAGCCGTCCACTGTAATGACTTCGCTATGCCTCCGCTGTTCCGTTTTGACTGATGACGAACATAAGTCAAAATAATCGGACTCATTATATCAAAGCGAGATACGATAATAGTTCTCACCATCACCTGCATAGGTTTACCCGTTCATTTACAATTTCATCATTGTTCTAATGCGTCCGAAAGTGTTGGACGTCAGTCTTTGAATAGTTGGTGTTGAATTGCGCAATTTACTCATTACGTTATTGATTTCACTGGGTTTTGTTCACAGACTCCCCGCTGGTTTGTAGCTGAGGCGTCTGACTGCACTTCTTCTTGCACGTCACACTATAAACAAAAGACGACTAATAGAATAATTTCTTAAGAAATGTTTATACAGGGTGTCCGAAACTGACTGTGGACTAAAAGACCAAAGGTTCTTTGAAAGTGTTGATTTCACTTGTCCTTAACTTGCATATCTATGCGAATATTCAAAGTATCAATAGGCAAGTGTTGTACGGCTTAGTCGTCCCTTAATTAGCGTGCGAGCCCATCGGTGGGACTGTGTATTATAATATTTATCTTACTAATATTATAAATGCGAATGTTTAGATGGATATATGAATGTTTGTTTACTTTTTGCCTGTCAAGCTACTGCTAGAGTCTACTAGTCCTTAGTTGGTACAGTTTACCTTATCATGTATTTATAAGCGATACAATGTATGGACAAAGCCACTTTATGTCCGTATTGTTTATTTTAATGGCCATATTTTATGTACCTATATGATTGTTAGTGTGTAGAAATTGCGTATTATAAAGATGAAATTACTCATAATTTGTGTAATCTTATTTCGCAAATAAATTGCTTAACCATAGATGGAATACATATTTTAATGTGAATTTATGGTTCGAAATTTAGACCAATATTTAAATAACAAGGATTAGATTATGCGATTTGTTGAAAAAGTATACTAAAGTTATGAAACTTTTATGATTAATTTGCATAATAGAATACGATCAGTTTCAAAATATCACAGACATGTTTTTTTTAAGGATAATTTCGTAAAATTGATTTTAATTTTGGTTTCGTTTGTGAGTCGTATTTTTTAAATAGTAAAGAAAGAAATTCCTTTGTCTTAACAGAATTTACATTAAAACAGCACAGCAGTAAGTTATTATGTCAAGTAATTAAGGAACTGATGGAAATTCGATATGTTTACATTGTCGAGACCAAAGAGATTCAATTATAAAATTATAGAGAGGACATTGACAACACTTTACAAAGCACGGGTCAAGATAATTATTTCAAAAAAAGTAAGAAAAGCATTGGCAGGAAGATTGTCTAAAAAAATAGTAAATTGTATGATACGTACATGTCATCCTGCTCTTATCCCTATTGAGGGTCAGTACAGTATTACTCTTACTTATTACAGTACTACTCCTCACATCTCTATCAGCCGTCATATCCGAATCTATGATATGTACATGTATTTCATTTTAATGCTTTGGATTTATAACAATACAGTATTTGAAAACTGAGATTATGACATGTCGATATTGTAGCATTAGTCGTTCTGTAATTTGACAACTTTGATAAAAAAACATTTAAGTCAGAAAGTTTAATTCATGATGTCTTTATATTTTTATATCTTTGGTCGAGACAAATATTTATTTGTACTTAAATGCTATAAAAAGCTTTTATGTGATCTGATATTTGTGTTGTCACATTGCTATTGTCAGTGTACTTACCAAAATTAATTTGGATTTCCAACTTGCCCTCATTGACTAGTTATCGTGGGTTTCTGAGACCAAAGATGACATGGATGATGATATGTTTTATCCACAGATATGCTTAGAAACCTACCTAAACTTATCCACTTAAAACCTAGTCTTTATAACGTAACTTTGTTGATAATCGATATAAAAAAAAACAAATCTTAAGTGCCAATTGCGTTGCAGATTGCGTCGCGTCATAGTGGAAGTTTTCAAATTTGGTCCCGACCTCATTGTATTTTGATAACCTTTGACAGAGCAACAAATGTTGCAACTGCACGCAGGGAACTAGTCCATGAATAACATTTCGCATGGGATCAGAGATAAGAGATCTATAAAAAGCAACGACAAAACGTGAGGCGTGCGTACGGAAAGTGTTGCGATAGGTTACTTCATTGCAGTGCCACTCAAGATCCTTTCCTTTAAGGAAAATGTGAAGGACGCCATGGGAGTGAGGATATGACTGTAATATTATTTTACAACAGTATTATGTCTGTTGACATGTTCAGCATACTTTACAATGATATGATCTTACTAATATTATAAATGCGAATGTTTGGATGGATGTGTATTTGAAGGTATCTTCAGAACAGCTGACTGGATCTCGCTTATATTTGGTATTGATGTAGAACATCGTCTGGAAGAACACATAGGCTACTGATTAAATTTATTCTCGCCAGTGGTAAAAAAAAAAATTAACATCTTTCATTTCACATAGACAAACTAAAAGACTCTGTATGCATGTGCATATTTGACTAAATATGCACATTTCTTACGTCTATGGTACTTAACTACTTGTAAAGTGAATGTTGGTATCATTGATTAAATTGTCGGCAAAAGCGTGAGAGTTGTTAAGTAAGATTAGCAAAATGGATAGGGTTGCCAACTGTTAAGAATAATAGCCCTGAACATTTAAAAAAAAACCAATAACTGGTCAACCCTTGATTTTTCGGCAGACGACGAAAAAAAGCGTACGACGGAAAACAACATACTTAAATTCAGTGGTTTTATACCACTAACCTTAACTCTAAGGAATGTCCAAATATACACCACGGAAAGTCGATTGACACGTACCCGAAGAGGCCACAGCCCTATAGACAAAGTGGGTCGCTTCTCAGGCCCCAGTTACATTTAGGGCCCGTCTAATGCTGTAACAACGCCGGAGGCAAACACGGACGGATAAAAAGAGAAACCTTATTGATCTTCACGCTACCGTTTTACTAGAAAATTACGTTTCCTAGGTGAAAGTGAAGTAATGACGGGGCGCAGGATCCGCCGAGATCTAAGGGCGGTAAAGCACGACTGAACTAAACGCCCAGAGAAAGTTGCCTTAACAACATAGAAAAGCTGTAATTGAAAGAAATGTAATATTATTTACGCTTAGGAAATTATCTCAATTATTAGATATACAACGAGTAATTCATAAGATGCACAGAATTTAAGTTTTAAATACATATTTTGTAATAGTAAGGTATTTTATTGGGGGAGTACAGTCAGCTGCATAAATATGAATTCATTTATAAAACTTAAATTCGTGCATATGTATTTTGAAATCGAAGATTTTACAAGTTTCTAAAACTTTGTAAATGTATACATACTTATGCAGCTGACTGTACAGTAAAGCTTTTATGATTAAAAAGACTTTATGATTTAATTCGATTTTTAAAATTAACATAAATGTAATATAGTAATAAAGATTCCATAGATTAGGTAATCGCAGCCGGGTAATAAAATATCCCAATGTTATCGAGTCAGTAATTGTGGCAATTAGTATAGCTTACGCTCATCTGTGAAACTTGTATTGTTATTAGTGATGCGTGTTATAGCACTATCTAAATTATATAAGGATAAATGAGAATCCAAAGTCGTGATGGAAATGTAGTTTGGGAGATAAAGTTACCTTAGCGACTGTGGCGTCGGTACAAAGGTCAAGGTACAAAGTAATTGATTTTATTAAGAGAGAAAACAATATAATCCGGCGGAACTCAGCCTCGTATCATTTGAAAAATAGATTAAAATCAGTGTTTGGCGAGAAAGCTCTGCATAAAGAAGTTTTTTCAGTGAAAAATTTTTTTTTCTAAATCGCTCTTTGACCTGGTATTTAAACATTAAAAAAAATAAATAGAGGTTGTGTTTACTTTTTAAAAACAGTACAGGTTAGATGGAATGTATAATTAAGAAAAAAAACAATGCACCTGTCAATACAAATGATAAAATAAACATTCAATATCATATTTTGATAAACAATCGTTTAAATTACGAATCTGATTTATTTTAATGTTTTATTTCTATTCATAATCAAGATGTGCAAATTATCTCAATTGCGCACTAGATGGCACTGTACGGTTTAAAGGGCTGCTATCGTTTAGTCCAATGCGTTGAATAGGTTTGTTCGAAATCAACATTCACTAACCATCACCTTAATGTCCTAGACTAAATATTTATGTCTTATTTTTGAAAAATGCACCACCTTTAATGGTGGTTCATTTGTTTTATCACGACTAGTTATCGCCCACGACCCCGTCCTGACGATATTAAAAAAGTTTGAAGTAGCCTATGTGTTCTTCTAGAATTCAGAATATGTTCTGCATTCATGCAAATTTAATCAAGATCGGGATTAGAGATACGTATCAAACATCCGTCCACTCACTGCAATAAGCCACCTTTTGATTTTGAGTTTTGTAGTGAAGATTTATCTTGGATGCTTTTTATCTCACTATATTTGGATAGATGATATTAGACGGTATCTCAAGAATGGCTGTATGGATCTCGCTAAAATTTGACATAGATATAGAACATAGTCTGGAAGAAGGTATAGGCTATTTTTTTATATATCACACGGATGGAGTAGCAGGCAACAGCTAGTAAGAAGTAACTTTTTCTTAGAACTCTCGACTCGACTTTCGACTTAGAACGTAAAGAAAAACACTACTATAAAATTATTCAAACTTTCGTGAGACATTATAATAAACTGATATAAAAACGGCTCATCTTGATGAAGGGCCCCCAATGGGCTCGAAACCAGGTGCCGTGATATGTGAGTGTTTAGCCGTTTTTATATCAGTTTAAAAACACTACTGGTGAATATATTAATAAATATTTTGAGCAAGCTTTTCGAAATAAATCCGTTTTTCAAGAAAAAAAATTAAAGACACAAATTGAAAGAAAATCGTGGTTTAAGATCATTTACCTAGAAGCCATTGATTATAAAATGTTTGTTTACAAGGTTTAGGATACCAATTGAAACGGTGTACTTCGATATCGCTTAACTGTTTATATAAATATCCCCTATCTCATTGCATGGCATGGATTCTGTCAACTTGGACTAACTTCCTAATGGATTCGATTAGTAAATTACTTAATCGAAGAACTGCCAAATGCATTTATTATCATCTAATCTAGCCAAGAATGATTCTAGTGCTATCATCTTAAAATGTTCACAGCTTAATTAAGGCACCGTTAGAGTGCCGCCATAGACGGACTAATACGGTCGGTAGCGATTTCGATAATCAGCAGTTACCGGTGTCCATACACGAACCGCGGTATACGGTCTTAAATGCTAAAAGTTAGTCTAAAAATTGCAGTAAACTTTAGCACACATAGCTAGAAGCTGTCATTATCTTGATTATTTACCGAGGGTTTCTGAGACTAAGATCCCCGTTTAAAACATAGTGTTATCCTTGTCAAAGATAAGGACTAAGGTTGTTGATATGTATAGAGATTTTGGTATCGAAAAACCACGGTGAGCTTTTACTTGGCATTGCAATGCAGGCTACAGCTAGAATAAAGGAAATTAAGGTGTTCATAGTAAGACGATATGACTATATCGGAAACAATTAATTATCAGTAAGAGTTCATTAGTCTTTTGTTATCAAGTTCTTTAGTCACTTCAGTTCTTTACCGGTATCAGATAGCATTGCGAGCGTTGTAATACTATTGATTCATCTATAGTTTCGTGGCGTTCACTCAAACTGGGTACAAATGTGATCGGGAAGTAAGATACTATTTTATATAGCAAAAGTTGGCAAATGTTCTAGAAGCCACTTGAATTGGTCAAATTGGTCAGTTGCGAATAGACTTGTGCATCGGTAGATGCGTTGTCTACCTTTAGTAGACAGGGGAGGTGACGCACAGCTTGATTCTTCTGTTAAATCCTCCTCAACTTCCCGTCCCCTCCTTAAAAGAAAAGGATGGGTAGAGGAAAATTAACAACGTTAGGTCTCTGGTACCACAACTCTTCAGACGAATTGCTGGAATTCACGGCTGTCTTCTGTGTGGTTGAAGTTATTATATTGGTCGGCTCATGCAAATCTGATATTACGAGCTCAACGAGCTCGTAATATCAGATTTGCTTTAGCTTGAGAGCTTTAGATTTGCTTTAGCAGAGCTTTTAAAAATCAGCCAAATCAGATAATCTTTTCTTACGATTAAAACCACATCTAGTGTTTACGAAGTTCAGAGGATTAGATATAGAGAAATTTCCGCTACGAGACAGTTATGTATGTGGTGTAGACTCTTAGGTTCTCGATAATTAGTTGCTCAATGTTTTTTTTTATAAATAACAAACGTATCACACGTATCAAACGTACCGTTTCGTTTCCGTTCCTTTGTGCTACAGCTTGATCGATGCTACAGGAAAAACAACGCCTATGTTTGTCTGTTTGTTTAAAACGTATTACATCTAATAACAAAAGAAGATTAATCGTGCTTTCTCCCGACTTGTGATGTACGCCGCGACGCGTCCCATCATTTACCATAACGCGCATCGCTTTTATTAAACCCTTTAAAAAGAAAGTGCATTCATAAACCTTCTCTATAATGAGTTATTTATGATATGTTTAAAATGAAAGCGTTGCTGAACATTTGTACACATGTGACTAGATTTAACATTGGTTAAAGTGCGATTCATCGAACAATCTTGTATTCGAAAAATTAGTTAGTTTGTACGTTTTCTTGACTTAAATTACAGCATCATATGCTATTTATCTGGTGTTATGGATGTCCGTCGGATCACTGAATACTAGAAAAAAAACCCTCATTTATATCTGGCCAGATAAATGTTTTTTTTAAAAATGAAATGAGGGCACTCACATACCATGTGAAATGGCGAAATATTATTATGCAACATCTATGGTGAGTTAAATCGGCACAAACATTCTTTTTCGCAACGTACAATTTATTACAGAAAGAAGATAAACACTGAAGCTGTCGTGTTCGTTTATAAAATTGTTTTATTCATGTATTATTCGCGAACTGTAGAAATTTAGTGAATAAATATACGCGTCTAATGTAACGAATGCGCCTTTATAAACAATTCTGAAAATAAAAGTCGAACAACAGACATTCAGTTGTTTTTAAAATATTGGTAAATTACTTTTGTATTTGATTATTGTTGCATCTTATTTGTGTAAGGCTGGAGATGAATACCTCTTCAATATTAAGATGAATAAACTAATTCAAATCAAATAGATATGCAAATTAGTACTTGATTGTCATCTTGTGATATTACATTAACAGATTAACAGTGGTAGAGCATGCTTTAACATCTTCGCACGAATTGGGCCGGCTCGCCCGGTGAAATACCACGACCACACAGAAGACAGGCGTGAAGTGGAAGCAATTCCGTGTTTCGTCTGATGAGTGTGCGTCCCGGACGCCTAATTTAGTCCTCTTTCCCTTCCCATCTTTTTCTTTATAAGGAACGGATGGGAAGTGGAAGTGGACTTTCCGGATGAGAGGATGCATGGAAAGGGAAGATATTTTCTTTCTTTGCATCCTCTCCTCCGTCGATTAAAGGTAGGCAACGCATATGCAATTGCGTATGTCTATGGGCAGCAGTCACTTCGCTATTTCAGCGATTTCAGGTGGCCGCTCGTTCCTTTGCCACCTTTTGATATAAAAAAAAATATATTAAAATTAAGGATATGATGCGTTCATGTTTATGATAAAGATATGTGATGTGAAATTGAATTAGAAAGTACCTAGATGGTCTAATGTAGTTTGAATGTAAGAATAATAATTTTACTAAACATCATCAAGTCTTATGAGAAAATTTGCACATAAATAAAAGCAATTGTAACAAAGTGTATGTCAGGGGAGCGACAGTACGCGATAACATCGTGATAGGATTAAGAAATTAAATCCGCGGCCTTATTGTAAGTTGTACTCTCGAGTTAGATCAGTGATTCCCAAAGTGGTATAATTAGATAGGGGTGTAAGTTTGCAAGAAAACTGAATATTAAATTTTTTTTTAACAGGGCCATGGAACGGGCTAATGTTAAGATGTACGGTAATAAGGAATAAAATTATATTTGGTATTAAACTTGAGTTACAGAAATGTTGACTTAACTTTGCTTTTCAACTTGTATAACTGCTATAGGAAATTTCCATAAAAAATATACTATTTTATTACACTAGATATAGAGATGACCTTCATAATAATGTTTGGGGAAAATAGTCGATATGGCAAACAATATAATTTGGAAAGGGGTTTATGTAAGAAAAGTTTGAGAACAACTGTGCTAGATGATTCAATTTGTTACAACAATGGGCCGGTAGATAAGATAATTGTCGTTGCGGTACGATAATTACAAAACCTCTGGTAAGTAAGCAACAAGTCTTCAGACCGGTAAAGCCCGTAAAGAGCTTTCTTTGAAAGGTACGAACACAGCTGACTTTATTATTGAAAGCGGTGATCATTATCTTGTTCGCTAGTTATTAACGTGTGATTTAGTGGCTCGGCTACGCTATGGTCTATTGCGACCACCATACTTACGGATTATTGGCGCTCCGGACCAGTTGTGCTCGGGAAAACATTTCTCTTTGAATCTATCAATTAATTTTAAAAACTGTTATAACTTTAACGATGTATCTAAACTTTCGCTTAGTACAGAAATCAATACTGAAAGAATAGAAAACTAGGAAGCAGTTAAGGTCCAAATGGGTCTGTAAAAAGTAAAAGATATTGTAATCCTTAATGTTATAAATGCGTAAGTAACTCTGTCTGTCTGTCCTTCTTTCACGCAAAAACTACTGAACCGATTTTAATGAAATTTGGTACACAGACAGTTAGACTTGTTTTTATTAGATTAGGCTTGTTGAAGGACATAGGCTACTTTTTTGTGCTGAAAGAGGGTTGTAAGGGTTTGAAAGTGGGGATGGAAATTTGTATGGAAGCGTCATTTTTACAGATAAAAGCTTGAAACTTATGTTTTAAGCTGTTAATTTGTAATAAATAAATATGACATTGAATGTTTTTAAAAATGCTACCCTTGAGGTTGCAGAATAACAATAGGCATGAAACTTTATATTAGAATATGTGATTTATGTGTATGTTTTATAGTTTAATATGTTTTGTCGCTATTTACTATCAGTGTTACTACAATAAGTAGTTTAAATAATTAAAATGCTACCCAAAGACAGAAATTCGTTATCAGAAGACGAAGTCGCGGGCATAGTTAGTCAAAATATAAGACGACTTATAAGGATTTAATTAGGATGATTAGATAAGATCAATTAAAGTAGGAAGGAACAGAATAGAGGTGGGGTATGTCAGATCGATCTAGAATGCTTTAACATGTAGGAAGAGTTCTGATTACATTTCGTTATTTAATTAACATTTAGTTTAACTTTCTCTGCACCCTGACCGTGTTAACTGAACTTTAAGCGAATGTTTTAGTTAATTAACAAAGTTAAAGACCAGATATATTAGCAATCATTAACACGCTTGTTAAATGCAAATAGCTGTTAGGTAATACAACACAATTGTGTTTGTCCTTTACTTGCTTTCTATTTTGTTAAGCATGTTATTAATATTATAAATACAAATTTTTAGATGGACGGATGTTTGTTTGAAGGTATCTCCGAAACAGCTGAACGGATCTCGATGAAATTTGGCATAGATATAGAACATAGTCTAGAAGAACACATAGGTTACTAATTATATATTTTTTAATTCGCGTGGACGGTGTCACGGGCGACTTCTAGTTATGATATAAATATAGAGTAAATTATTATATCCTATTCCTGAAATATGGAGCTGGAGTTTTCCATGTCCTAACCTCACCTAAAGTTGTGGAAACCATAGCCCCTACAACTTTTACTGGAATGTAAATGTAAATTTTAAAAGAATTGCGATGATTGATGAACTCTTTCAAATGAAGTATTGTAAAGACCTAATAGTTTTGAAGTTTTAAGACTATTCATAATGGATTTAAGAAGCCGAGTAGAAGGAAAAGTTAATTTAATTAAATGTAGTACAGCCAGATGTCGCGGTGTAAAATAACTTTAATGTGGTGTGTAAAGCCGCGGGGCAAACCTACTATATATAAATAGAGACATTACGTATGTAACAATTGCGGTTTCGTAACAAGGAATTGATTTGTCACTAGCGATTTGTTCGTATCGTAACCCTGTGTAGGATTAGTGGGGGATTAAGCGGTGCGCTGTTACAACAGCGATCATATGCAAAGCCGAGAATTAATTATCGACATATCAACACATATGGGACGACATAAAGGTTACCATACACGGATTATAAATTACAATCGCTGAAAAATGCAGTATAACAGCTTGGAGCTTTCGGTATCTACTGTTGAAATAGTCCGTGTATGTCTGCGACTTAAGACGCTAATACTTGTGGACAGGTGTCGGCCGCCCACATGAACATTGCGTAAGCGTATGATCGTCAGTTCGTCGGTAACGTTCGCTCCAATTGAGTTACAACGACCGGTTCGTAATTCGGATATATGTTTTGTGTAAACATTAGCCAGGCAAGCTGTCTACCGCTCGTAATAACGGGGTATTGCATGGATTAGCCTCGGTGTTTAGTCACGGACATGTTGATATGTGATTAGCGGTAAAAAAACTTGAGTTGATACGAGTCACATGAATTGTAAGCGCTCGTTTGAGTTGTATTTACGTGTATTATTAATGGTACTATTTATTTTATCTCCAAAATTAAAAATCAGTCGCCGTGTGCACGGAATTAGAGGTTAAATGTAGAGATGAAAAAGTACAAAAGTTAGTTGTAGGTATTAAGTAATGATTAATATAAATTTTATTGATTTGTCACGACTCCGTTCGAGAGGAATTAAAAAAACCTTAATTAGGAGCCTACGTGTTCTTCTAGACTATATTCTACATCTATGTCAAACAGCGACATGTATGCAGCCGTCCCGGAGATACCTCTAACAAACATCCATCCATCCAAACATTTGCCTTTATAATATTATATATTCGATCTTCAACATTATTAAAAAAAATGATTTAATGGCACGGAATACACAGTTGGCAATGCACAATCTTACTAATATTGAAATTTAGTATACATATAGAATATAGTCTGGAAGAACACATAGGCTACTTATTAAGATCTTTTAATATTTATCTTCATTCCGCGCGGACGGGATCGAGGGCGACAGCTAGTTTCTTAATAAACATGAATCTTTTGAAGTTTATGTTGATATGTCGTTCACATATAGTAGAAAGGTAGTCGTGATAAGATTAGAACTAGTTACTACAACCGTATTACCCTACTGAGGTTTGCTTAACCTGAACCCAGTTTTTGCTAGAGTTCACTATGAAATGTGGTTAGCTTAAGTAGTACGTGAAAAAATTACCTCAATATTAGTAAAGAATGAGGATGGCAGAGCCCCTGTAAGTGACTTAAAAAGTAGAATTAAAAGAACAGCTCCCAGTAACGTAATCTTGAGTATTTATATTTTATAATAGCTGTCGCCCACGACTCCGTCCGCCCGGAATTAAAAAAAAAACATAATAATAGCCTATGTTATCTTCCAGACTATGGTCTATATCTGTGTTTAATTTCATCTAGATCCATATAGTCGTTCTGACGATACCTTCAAACAAACATCCATCCAAACATTCGCATTTATAATATTAGTAAGATTGAATATGATTATCAAAGCTTTTGTTTATAAACTCTACTTAAATCAGCTTCATTTCTAATCAATAGAAATAATATTTTAGCTTTGGATTCGACAGTTTATATATTTGGTTAATAAAAACATGATGACGAAAAAAAATAATTACAAAAATGATTTATACAACAAATTACGTTATAAATATAGCTCGCTGGTTGTTCAAAAGATTAAAATGTTTTTAGTATAAAAGACGCAAAGCAATAAATATGATGTTAATAACAATTAGCAGATAAATTAATCGTGTTCAGTGACAAATGATCCGTCAGTTCCAAAATACGTAATGCTAGTTTCACACGAGGGCGGTACAGTGAGGGAGACCAGTAGTATAGTGCAGTACTGCAATCGTTTGAACGCACACTCCGAGGCAGAATACCTTTGACAAAGTAACATCAATTAGCGATATCATAAATAGAAATATCATTAACGTATGAGGTTAAAAATTATTTTTGTATATCAGGTACTTCATCAATAATTTTCGATGTAAGTGTACGATGAAAGCGCCATCGTGTCGTCATCGTTATGTGTATTAAAATTTGCGTATAAGCGTAAAGAACAATAAAATTATGAGGGAATTGACGATTTGAATTGATTCATTGATGAGTATAGGACGGCGCTTGTCTCAAATATTCGTGTAAGGCCGACATTGCCTACTGTTCTTTCTTTATGCTCTGCCTCACAGCCCTTGTGTGAAAAAATCATAACCTACGATTTGTATCGAGGTTTCAACAGTCTCCAAAGGCGTTGCCAAAGTTTTGGGTGAGTTAAACGGATCTTTACGTAACGTTTCTTGACATTTCGCAGGGCTGAGGATTGTGGCGCCGTTTGGCTCATTGGCGTACTGTCTCGAGGAATTCCCTGTTACATCATTCGTTTCAAAACTTGCATTTATGATATTACTTTTCGTAACTTCATTTTTTATCTATATTCTTATTAACTACGGTATCGTTTTATTAATCTGCTGTTGACTGCGACTTCGTCCACGTGGAATTAAAAAAAATCCTCCTTTACTTTGCAAATTATACGAGTATATTAATAGTAGTTTGAAATATACGAAAGTGGTAGACAAATTAAGACGCAAAAAATTAGTACTTTATTGGAATGGTATGAAGAGGAGAGGGTTGTTTGCGTGAAGGAGAGCTTTCATGCATGTGCTAAGAGTTCGTTATGGAATCGTTTCGTAGCGAATGCACTTTGTCAAACCCCCCTGGTAAAAGTAGGTCTAGGAAGAAATGAATGAATTGCGTGAAAGGTATATTTCTATAATTCATCTACTATACATTTTATAGGTCTAAATATTTTCGCTGTCTCTACATTTAATCCTCCAGCCTTAATACAGTTGTAGAAAACGTTCTGAATACACAATGTAATAAAATATTCAACATCGGAGCTATCTTTGTCGATTTATATTGTTGGTTATCGACTAAATTAGTTCGTGGGAGAAAAACAAAAAAGGGCATATAAGTCGAGACTGCTCGCTCGTCCCTCGTCCGTCACGATAACCTGTAATCTTGTTACAAATTGAAAACGTCTCGGTTGATGTAGTACTAATATTTTCTTTAACAACCGAACAAAACTCGGAAGTTTTATATAGCTTGTAATTGAATCAATGATCTATATTTATTTAAACTGGGGTTATTTTGTGGGAAACATGTATACAATAGTGAGCTTTCACTGTCGAATGATACGACCAAAATCATTGTTATGTTGAGGTTTAATAATATGATTTTGAACAAGTGAAATGGCAGAGTAAATATACGGTTTATTGTGAGTAATTATTCTAAGGCATGACACAATAGAGACTTACAAGGTTTTAGAGTATAGACCGAAAATAATATCTTACCCCGTGAGCATAAGTCAAACTAAATTATGACAGCACACTAGCGCCCTCCTGTTAACGTAGCAAAGGGTCACAAAACGGTTTTCTTCAAAAAAATTTACATATTTTCTGATAGAACTAACCAGGACAGCAGCGCCTCTCACGAGCTTATATATCCTTGTTAGATTATAATAATGAAAATAGTTGATATATTGAAGTATATTCCAGTTGAAAATGACTTCCATAAGTTATGGCAGATGACACCTAACCGTTAGTGACATGTGGTTGAACACGCTGTTGTCATGGCGGTATTACATTCTACAGCATGTTATTTACGGGTTGTATTCAATGCCATCTCATTATGACACTGCCATATAAGTCTTGGTGTATGTCAAAATGCCACTAAATAGCTTCCCATATTCGATCACATTTTTCATTTTACTTTTTTAATTTATTCAACACGCCCTCTGGGTTTTAACACCATATTATTATGTCGCGTAAATGATCAAGTTTACAATGAGAAACGATGATACAGCGTTGTATAAATATTTTTTATTGCACTCGTTAATTTGTAATTATTGATGGATTCCTTATTGCAGTTTCATCACATAGAGCTAAATATATTATTTTACAAAGTGGATTATACACGTATGTAAAATGTGCATTTAGCCTATGATTAAAACATATTACATTTTTGTTAATAAACTAGCTATCGCCCGCGACTCCGTAGAGCTGAATTAAGACAAAACTATGTGTTAATTAGTAGACTATGTTCTACGTCAAATTTCAGCGAGATCCATCCAGCCGTTCTGGATATACTTTGCAAACAAATGTCAATCCATCTAAACATTCGCATTTATAATATTAGTAAGAAGTAAGAAATGTATAAAGCTATAGATCTGAACAAAACATAAAAGTTGACAAACGAATGGGTCCCACTGATTGATTGCAAACGCACGGACTCTAGTTTTATTTATATGGAAAGTAAGAATAAGTTCCCTTGTAAGTCAGCGGATGTCTCACTGTATTCTATGAAGTGAGTGTACCCACACCTTAATAGAATTACTAGGTTAAAGAGTTTACACACCTCTAATATGTCTCTTCCTTTACCTTTTATCTCTAGAACATTGCTTTGATGATCTACTAATAAACGACTAGTTTTTTCCTATGACTCCATCTGTGCGAAATTAAAAATATGTGAAAATTAAATTCAGAGATATGTGTGCAAACAACCAACCCGCACTTGGCCTGCGTAGTTGACTATGGCCTAGTCATTCATAACTTAGGATAGGCTCCGAGCTCCTCGGTGGGGACGTATAGTGAGCTGATGATGAAACACTTTGAGTAAAATTCTTTTAAATACTGATTTAATTTGATGAACACAAGTCAGGCAGTTGATACGTGGTATAAGAAAAACTCTACCATTATTGTATTCAACGTGTCTCACAAAACGGGATGTAGTTTCACTGAAAAAGGAAGTGGACTCGATGTTATAATTTTTCTGCTCTTGATAATACATGTGGGACTAAAACAACTTTCCTTAACAGGAGTTATTTTACTACGCTTCGATCGACTAATGTTTGATTGTAAAAACTTTAATACGAATAACTATGTACAATTAAATATGCACCATAATTCAAATGACATAAGGCTTATTATTTATAATTTTATTTTAAAGCTTATAGATAAGTTATATTACAACATTTACAGATGAATAACATTTTTCATTTAAATCTGACTACAAAAAATAATATATAAATGTAGACAATTTAATGCATCTTAAACGGTTAATAAAACAAGGTGTTGTAAAATTAACATAAAAGTGGGCTTACACTGCATTCATCCCGACAATAGTTTGTATAAAATAAAAGAAAGCGTGAACTTAATATAAGAAGAGCGGTCAAAACAACAATTTCGCTGTCCGATGCATTCAATTTATCGCTGCTCGTATCATCGTAGGGGTGTGCATAATTTAACAACTATTTTATCCACCTATAATAGTTATAACTCGACATTCTTAAACGATGATTTCAACAAAGGTGAAGGGCATGACTAATATTTGTGACTCAAATATCTCGCGATCTAATAATTATGACCTAACTCCTAAATTTAAAAATATTATAGGAGCAACTCTATTCTATTTATATAAAAAAACAATTGGTGTTCGTTAGTCTCGCTAAAACTCGGGAATGACTAAACGGATTTATCTTATTTTGGTCTTGAAATGTTCGTGGAGGTCTTGAAAAAATGGAATAATTGCCGACGAAAACATTTAGGATCCTTTTTATGGTTCCGCGCGGACGGAGTCGCATGCGACAGCTAGTGTCAGATAAAAATTTACACAAGCAAAAACGCGGTTTCTAAAACCTCCTTTTTTGAAGTCTTTAACAAATTATTTAAATCTTTTAAATTTTTAAAATATAAATTGAAAATTTATAATTTAGTAGTAGTATTAGTTATATTAAAACTTATTCAAAACATATTAAAATCATGTGTTGAAAACGTAATTACAATTTACTAGCGGCTTATAGCAATTAATCTTTATTAAAATAGTTTGTAATCCAAAAGCTTCTCAATACACGGCAATATAAACAGCTCGCTTTCCGATTTAAAAATTGTCACCATTTCAAACTTTTTTATACTTTGTCTAATTTAATTTGTAAAATAAAATACGGGATTGTAAAGTTATAAATTATTCAGATTGAGCTTTGCAATCATAAGAAAAATTAAATTTAAAACAACTAGACCAAAGTATCAAGATTTTGTAAATACTAGTATACTAGTAAGAATCAGTGTAATAAAGGTTTGTTGATTGTAATATATGCAAGACTAGCTGTCGCCTGCGAATCCGTGTGCGCGAAATTTTAAAAAAAAGTAGCCTGTCTCCATGCTGTATTCTACATCCATGTCAAATTGCATCGTGATCCGTTAAGCCATTCTGGAGATACCTTCAAACAAACATCCATCCATCCATCCAAACATTCGCATTTATAATATCATACTCGTAGTAAGAAAAAAAAATAAGTTACATTTCTTAAAAGAAATTCTTAACCGTTATTTATATTTCTGTCAGTGTATTTAAGTAATTGTTCATAAATAATTTACATTGCTTGACAGTTTTCGTGACACCACATCAAAGAATTATATTTAATTATATTCACCCTTCAAATTGATAGACAGAGTATGTATTATAACAGTAAATAATACATATAATTATATAACTAAAGTTGTATATACGGATTGCAGCCGTCAGAAAATAATAAGGTGTAATGGTTGTATAAAAACTGGCAACACTGGAAAAATTTAAAATATTTCATACATTTCACACCAACGCCATACGAAATGTTTATTAATTTAATTGCTCGTTTACAAGACACGAAGGGAACGTCCATCTAAAGTTAAATAATAATTGTTAGTTTATTCTTTTTTTTTATTATTTTCTTAAAATACAAAAACAGATTGGTATACATGTATTTAAAAAAAAAGACGTAGAGGGATTATTTTTTTAATGAAGAATTGCTTATGTCTTTTATATTCAACAGTGGTAGAGCCCGCTTTAACATCTTCGCACGAATTGGCCCGGCACGCCCGGTGAAACACCACGACCACACAGAAGACAGGCGTGAAGTGGAAGCAATTCCGCTTTCGTCTGATGAGTGTGCGTCCCGGAGGTCTAATTTAGTCCTCTTACCCTTCCCGCCCTTTTTCTTATAAGGAAAGAATGGGAAGTGGAAGTGGGCTTTCTGGATGAGAGGATGCATGGAAAGGGAAAATATTTTCTCTCTGTGCATCCTCTCCTCCGTCAATTAAAGGTAGGCAGGCAACGCATATGCAATTGCGTATGTCTATGGGCAACGGTCACTTCGCTATATCAGCGATTTCAGGTGGCCGCTCGTTCGTTTGCCACCTTATGATATAAAAACAAATATTGTGTAAAATGAAAAGAAATAAATACAGATTCTAGGCATTTAAGTAATGTTGATTATAGCTATCATAAAAAAAGATTTGTATAGTACAATGTTTAATATTATGTCGCAAGCCTTTTATATCGTTCATAAACTATCTTGAACTTTAAGAGAACATTTAAAATTGTAAGTAAATTACCTTGTAGTTGCATTTAATACTTGCGCAGGCGCATTACGGGGATTGTTTGATATTATTTATTATGAATCCCGTGTGTAAAAGACCTTTAATGGTGATCATTTACCAGAAGTGATTTTTTTACATATTTTTACAAAAAAAAGTTGTGAGTTATATTTTTTACCTACACAATGACATTTTATATTATTGTAAACTAGCTGTGCTTGCGACTTCGTTCGCATCGTTGTCGGAAACACTATCGCGATTTTATTTGATTGCATTTTCTTCGCTCCTATTGGTCGCAGCGTAATGTTATATAGCCTAAAGCCTTCCTCTATAAATGGACTATCCAAGAAAAAAAGAATTTTTCAAATCGGACCTCGGAATCGGTTCCTGAGATTAGTGCATTTAAACTCACAAACTCTTACGCTTTATAATATTAGTATAGATTAAAGTAGCTAATGATACGGAAGGGATTTTTTGAAATCAGATTACTTCTTGCTGTAAAGCATTCGTAATAAAACTTTAAAAATCAATCTCTGCGTAATATTTTTCTTTAATTTAACAAACTTTACTTGTAAGATTTTTTCTAAATGAGTATATAGCTTTTGTTTAGTAAATATGGAGTGTCCGTGGCTCAGGGGTTAAGCTCATGACTTGTAATCTGTAGGTCCTGAGTTCTAAATCCGCCATATACTAATGTGTTTTTTAAACTTTCATTTACATATGTTTATTTATCCGACGGTCTTACGGTGAAGGAAAACATCGTGATGCTGCACATATCTGCTAAGAAATTTTGTAAGATATGTCCACAACCAACCCGCACTGCGCCAGTGTGATTGACTATGGTCTAGACACCCTGACTTAGCCTCCGAGTCCCTCAGTGGAGACGTATAGTGATCTAAAGATGATGAAATACGAATTGTTTTCTTCATTTTTAGCTATATGTTGTAAGCAATTTATATTTATAACTCTCACTAAAGTGTTGATGTACTACGAAACAATATATTTATTTGTATAGCCACTAACCTACTTTTGAAAGATAACATTTTTCGACTTAATTGCTTTGACAGGATGCTTGAAAGCTATTTGTCAAATAAATTAGCGTATAAACCACACGAGTCCGTGCTCTGCTCGAATTGTTGGTATTATTCTCCGCATCTGATACCAGTCCATTGTAATTATTCAACTGGAACGCTTGACCCAGTATCGGTGTTCAATAGACGTGCTTGAAATTTTATATTAATGGGCGTCTGTGGGACGTTTATCAGATCGGTTCGTGGTTCGTGCTCCCGGGGAAAGTCCGGACAGTACGAATGTGGACCGAATTCGATCGGCTGCTTCAGCGAATGCTGGATAATTACATTCATCATGCACGGTTTTACACGCGACAGGGTCTTTCACCCCAAATGCTAGTTTGCGGCGGTTAAAAGGTTAAGTTATCATTACTAATATTATAAATGACAATGCTTGGATGGGTGTATTAATGTTTGTTACCAAGTAGTGAACGGCTATATGGAATTCGTTCAAATTTCGCATAGATGCAGAACATATAGTCTGGAAAAAAAACATAGACTATTTGTTAATAAATAATAAAAATATAATGCTAATTTTTTTCCGCGCGGACGGAGTCGCGGTGACAAACAATTTTGGTAAAGCTCTGATCCTTTTTCGCGTGTCTGGTTAAGTGATAATAGATTTGTCGTACTTTATACTATGGGTATTGCATACTGTTTATTGAATTAGTAAAATAGACGTTTATGTCATTTTCTATGTTTGATTTCAGGCAAATAAATAACAAGTGTACGTTATTTAAGTTGCCTACAAAGCCCAAGTTAAATGGGAATATCAAACCCAAGATACCAATCGCTATTGATATCAGTTCGCGTCTGCTATTGACTTTAGATGAAAGATCTAATACCTGTCAATCAGATGATACGTAATCGCAACTTCGGTCAAAGGGTTAACTTTCATAGCCGTCTTCGCTGTCTGCCAGTGTCTAGAAGTAGAACATGGAATAGAAAAACATGATTAGTTGAAATATAAGAGTTGACTTGACTTAATGTCCCGTAGCACGGGTAGTAGGGTAGGGTCCACAGTGCGCCGCCATCTTGCTCTATCTTAGGCTCTGCGTTTGGTCCATTGCCTTGGCAACTCGATCGTCTTCAAGTCGGATGCCACTGAACACCGCCACATTGACCGTTTTACCGTCCTAGTATGACGTGGAGGCCTTTAAGAGTGAATAGGTATACTCGACCAATTAACATCAGGTGGGATCGTGGTCAAGCGCTAGCTTATTCAATAAAAAAAATTAACAATCAGCGATCGATTTAATTTGAAGAATAAAAAGGTCATAAGATTTGTAAACGTAAAATTTCGATTTTAATCTGCGTTGCGTATTTTATTCCAATAGCACGTTCATTCATCAGAGACATATTAATTTAATATAGAAGTATTGACAGAAATCCTTTATAGAAGTTGGTTGCATGCTCGCTCTAAGGATTACGCCGTCGTGTCGTATTGATTAGGCCGATGACTGGTCGTCAGGTGCGATTAAGAACAGCTACTATGATATCTTAAATTTCTCAAACACATAATTACATCATACGGTTAGACAAGCGCAATTTGACAAGCGTGTGATCAATTGGCACAGGAAAAAATATGCCGGTTATAACGGTTTTATCTTTTTTTTTGTGTATAATCGTAATTATTTTTGAATTACGTATTTTATCAATTAGTCGTTTCGATATTGTGAAAAGAAATTGACTTTTGCTGAAATAAGTTTGGATTGCTTATTTTGTGACGATATAGTCAAATGTAGTAGCTTTTGTTGATACCGTTGTCTGTAAGACGTTATCATTTTAATTTAAATATTTCTAGAGTCGACTTTAATGGAAATAAAAAATTTTATTAACACAATTTACAAGCTGACAATGTCATTTATTGTTTATGAATTTATTTGGAACATTTTTCAAATTTAAATGATACAAACACGTCAGTTTTTATTAATTACAAAAGTAAATTTTGTTTAAAATCTACATCGTCTTGTTTGGATTTTATCATCGTATTGCTGTGGACCCCTTCCTCAAAAGTATTTCAGCCTCCCACATTTACCATGAAGAACTTTATCATTAACTATGCTTTTTTTATATCATAAGGTGGCAAACGAGCGAGCGGGCCACCTGTAATCGCTGAAATAGCGAAGTGACCGTTGCCCATAGACATACGCAATTATATGCCTTGCCTACCTTTAATCGACGGAGGAGAGGATGCACAGAAAGATAATCTTATTTCTAAATCATTTAGTGTTAAGAATTGGTGAAGAATAAATCTTCTCTCGTGTATTCTCACAATGGACAATGATTAATTAATATTAAAATATCAACAACCAATTCACAGCATGTTTAACGAATACAATAGCATAAAAACATTTTTGACAACCATATAAAATTTCATAACAGATAATGTTTACCAATCAAAAATGAATGATACAATTCATTGTCATAACAAAGCGTTAATGCTATCTGATATGTAATTGATTTTCATAAACAAATTAGAAGAGTAAATGTAATTGCATAAATACGATGATTCTTAATCTAACTCCATCTTTGCTACGTAATATTGAAGTTGCTATTTTTAATTAACCTCTGGTATCTCAACTGTGAGTTATTGCTGCGGTCGACGTTAGACATCAGATCTGACTTATTAGATTAACTCTATCTACAGTACCATCTTGGCTCTACTGTACGCTCGTTACTTATGATTGGCAATATTTTATAAGTTGCATAATTGACTAGCTTCGTAGTTTACATTTGTTTTTTTTTAGGAAACAATTTTTATACTTCTAACGCAATTGTATTTCGATTTATTAAGCTCAGATCTTGAATTGACTTAGCTTGAAAGAAGATTTCCAATCTTTGTATAATAACTGTCGCCCGTAAGTCCGCGCGTTATTAAAAAAACTTAATAAGTAGCATCTCATACGCTTCTTTTCCTTCCAGATATATTCTATAACATATTAATAGAACTTATCCTCTATTTATGCCAAATTTCATCCAGATCCACGCAAGTTCTAATAAACATCCATCAACCAAACATTCGCAATTATAATATTAGTACGAGTAAGATTATAGAAAAGCTTTTGAGATGGTTGACATAGAAGTAAGGCACACCAGAGTAACCCTGTCCTTGTTATTTTCTATGTCATCTCAATATCTCAGACGACTTAAAATTAGGGAAAGCCTATACTCGTAAACAATTGATTGTTTTGTTTTTTACATAACAAGTATCGAACAAACAAAAGTAAGAGCGTCGTAGTTAATTTGTCCCTAATTTCCATTGCGGGCTTGTCTGTGTTATTTCGAAGCGACTTTTAGACGTTGTTTTCGCTAATTAACATCTTGTTTGTAATTTAAAAGCATGTACAGCTGTTACAATGCTGTAACTATTAGCGAAAGTAAGTTTATTGAGGGTGTATTTCAAAATAATTGGCGGGGTGTGGCGTGTGAACAGAATGGCTACTGATTAAGTCCAGATCAATATAGCGTTACGTATTAAAACAAAAGCTATTGCAAGAGATTGCATTTCCTGTGCAAGTAAAATTTATAATTTACATTGTAAAGTGACTAAATTAGATAAACATTCTCATTATTCGATTCCTTAGGAAGCGAATAATGAAAAACAACTTTGAGATAAGATGAACGAGCAAGCAGGAAATCAAACGGGCAGGCGCCAACTTAAATTCACCGAAGTAGAAAAGCAACCACTTCCTATAGACATTCCCACTTGCAGATGCGTTGCCGAGCTTTAATAAATACAGGATGGGACGCACAGAAAGGGTACTTCACCTTCCTAAGCGTAAACTCCTCTGTCCATCTTTTTCTATCCTTTTCTCATACGAAAAGGGTTGGATGGGAAGAGGACTAAAATTAGGCCTACGGTACGAACTACATAGCTTTTTTGTGTTAAATTAATAAAAAAAATAGATGAGAATACATAGACACGAGGCATTTTTTCTAGTATCTATGTAAATATAAAGTTATTTTAAAAAAAAAAATTTATAAAATCGATACACAAAATCGATCAATACATAACCGAGATCGAATTGATTGACCATTACATCGCGCACCAAACGCTTTATCAAAACAAAATCTAAGTTCTATTTTAAGACGTAAACAAATTGTTGATTAAAATCGCAATCTCACAAATGTAGCGCGTAATGCACTGGACGCATTGAGCGTAATGTATAAAGCATTAGTCATATAGAGTGATCTCGCAGAGGTCGGGTCGGCATTGACATTGATGGCGCGATGCTTTGTCACTGCCAAGCTGGTGCCAAGCTCCGGGCTGGATGAAGTGTACATCGATTGTTTGTTCGTCCTTACTGAATCTTGTACACGAACGACTTTTATTTATAATTAAAATTATTCAGCAGTACTAAAACTGATCGAATGTTATTTATATGTGATAAATAAGGAAATAAAAAAAAAAAAAAGTAGAGCCCGCTTTAACATCTTCGCACGAATCGGCCCGGCTCGCGTGGTGAAATACCACCACCAAACCGAAGACAGGCGTGAAGTGGAAGCAATTCCGCGTTTCGTCTGATGAGTGTGCGTCCCAGAGGTCTAATTTAGTTCTCTTTCCCTTCCCACCTTTTTTCTTATAAGGAAAGGATGGGAAGTGGAAGTGGACTTTCCGGATGAGAGGATGCATGGGAATATATTTTCTTTCTGTGCATCCTTTCCTCCGTCGATTAAAGGTAGGCAGCGCATATGCAATTGCGTATGTCTATGGGCAACGGTCACTTCCCGTCGTTTGCCACCTTATGATATAAAAAAAAATGAAGAAAAATCAGGAAATTATATAAAATTAACATTAAAATTCTTAATGCCTCTCCATTATTGGAAGGAATATCCTCTTAATGTCTTTTGTCTTAATTCAGTAAGTTTTTGATGACTCTGAGTGTTGCAGTTAAGCTTTGAAATGCATGATTTCTTAACAATTCGAGTCTGTTAAGCAATGTCTAGACGCCTCAAGCTTTTACAATAGTGCGCTCCCGTCGTTTGTAGGTCACTTTAGTAAGAATACATCGGTAGCTACGATTTTTCTCTTTTGAAATATAAAAACATTGATTATTTAAAAATAGTCAACTATATTACTTCTTACTGACATTAAAAATGCGAATGTTTGGATGAATGGATGAATGGATAGATGTTTATTTAAAGGTATCTCCAGGATCATGTTGAAATTTGGCATAAATGTGGGACGTAGTCTGGAAGAGCACATAGTAGAGTACTAATTAAGTTTTCTCATTACGCGCACGGAGTCGCGGGCGATAGCTTGTTTATACATAAATAAGAATAAGGTTTGTGGTCAATTGTAGATTCCGTCTTAGACGTGTCAAATAATTTGAAAAACACGTAAACATCTACAAGACATTTTGGATCGTTTACAATGTGAACTAACCATTAAGATAAACGATTCAAAAAAGTTCACGTAAACGAGACGATGGTAAACATAAATAAAAGCGAAATTGCTTTCGAAAGCTGTGGCCATTGAAATTTAACGTGAAGTAGCAAGATTAGAAACCACGGAAATCTACGAGGGACTCCGATTGTTACATCGTTTGCTTTGTTCGCTTCGAATTGAGATTTAAAAAAAAAGAAAAAAAAGTTGGACGAACTCACAAATTCTGTGAATCAGACGATATAATAGCTTAATTGCTCTCAGAGTGTATTTTATAATTTAAGTAATTGCCAAAATTTAACCTTTCAATGTATTTAATTTGTTAACAGGTTTTTAAATGTTGCGTTTTTCGTAATCGAATTATACCATACATTTTTTCATAACAATGAATAATTTGTTTTCATAATCGATGTAATCTTTCACCTTTTTATACAATCAAGTATTATCGTTTTCAACACAATTAATTAATTGTTTTTTGTTGTATATTTATAAGTAATTAAGAATAGGTTTCAATAGAGGTTATAGGTGAATAAGTTCGTCTCAATTAAATAGGATAAGATGCGTGTGAGAGAGAAACCCCAAATCTTATAAATAAAATTCTCGTGTCACAAAGTTACCATACTCCTCCGAAACGGCTTGACCGATTTTTATGAAATTCTATACGCATATTCAGTAGGTCTGAGAATCGGCTACTATCTATTTTTCATCCTGTGCAAAGTCGCAGACAACAACTAGTAAATTTTATGTAAAATTCGCAAAGCAATTAATTGTTAAATTTATTACTTGTAATTTTAATATGATTAAAATATGAAAATCGTTCGTCTGCCGTCCGCTAGACCATCCTTGGTTGTAGTTTTCGCTTTGCACATATCCAGACATTGTATTGAAGCCGATGAATAGGTTGTTAAACATCGCAAATGTAAAAGCGTACACAAATGTGCATCGTCAACTCGTAACCTTTGACGGACTGTTTTATTTTTATGCCACACTAGCTGTCGCCCGCGACACCGTTCGTGCGGGGTTAAGAAATAAAGTTAATAAGTAGCCTATATGTTCTTCCAGACTATGTCATCTATGCCAAATTTCAGACATATCCATGCAATCATTCTGGATGCCTTTAAACAAACATCTATTCATCCATCCAAACATTCGCATTTATATTAGTAAGATCTAGAATATATCGTAATTTCGCATACTTTCATCTCATATCTTTTTTGTTCCATTAACTGAGGGTTTCTAAGACCGAAATCATCGTTTAAAACATATTGTTATCTCTGTATTGTCAAAGATGACAGGAATTACGATATGTAGATACATAGATTTTGGTTTAAAAAGCTCTAATATGTTGTTAGTCACCTGTTAAGTGTTCTACAACGACATTAAAGTTCAGATGCAGCTGTCATGATGACTGTATACTTCATCATCATCATCATCATCATAATCAGCCTAAATTCATCCACTACTAGACTTGTTTTCTTCTTTCTAATATTATATTGTATGTTTGGATAGATGGATGGATGTTATTTAGAAGGTATCTTCAGAACGTCTGCATGGATCTTGATAAAATTTGGCATAGATGCAGAACATTGTCTACAAGACATAGGTTACTAATAAAATTTTTGTTTATTCCGCGCGGAGTCGCCGGCTGTACCAAGTAAAACTATAAATTTTCTTTATAATTATTCACATTAACCAATTAAAGAACCATAATAAAATAACGAAGATCGACTAATTAAGTATGTTAAATCGTTTAATTTGTACCAAAACTACATCGACTTTCATCAAAAAAATGTAAAAGCACAACTTATAAACTAAAAGATATAATTAGAGATAATTTTAAATTCACATTAACATAGTAGAAATTGACTTAATCACGTTGAACATTATTTAGTGCAGCGATAGAAGACACATTTCTGTATTCATTTCTCAATCTCGAATCTATTCGATGAAAGCAAATCGTGGAATGGTAATTACTATGTGATTTAATGCCGCCGCGAGGAAAAGAGGGAGGGAGGTATTTAATATTTATTAATAACTCCGCAACAGGACCGTAATCTTGGTATTATTGTAATAGTAACTTGGTACGAGTTAAGGTCGGGTACGGACAGGTATAGATGGGTTTCACGTGCTGGTAATAAATTTTATATGGCGTTGATGTGTGGAAAAATAGCTTGTACCTGAATAGACAATACGGGTGCTATTAATAATTGTTTGAAACAATAATGCAACAGTGAATAATATATTCAATTTGTAGGTAGTACTTAGTAGTCTAATTCTACAGGAATTTTACTTTTATTAATATTATAAATGCGAATGTTTAGATAGATTGATGGATGTTTGTTTGAAGGTATCTTCAGAACGGCTGTCTGGATCTCGATGAAATTTGGCAAACATATAACATAGTCTGGAAGAACACATATACTACTTGTTAAGTTTATTTTAATTCCTTTTGAACGGAGTCGCGGGCAACAACTAGTACGTATGTTAAAATCTCACATTTTATCTATACGTCTATTTATATTATTAAAATTTCATCTTAGGTAAAATCGAAAAAAAAAAACATATTTCTAACACAATGTATTTGCGTAGTTGATAATAAAAATCAATTTTTGAAAATTTTGTCTATCTGTATGTTTGTCCATAAGGCCACGTTTATTCTAAATAATTCCCAGAACAGTTGAGCCGATTTTGACGGGACTTTGAACAAAAGGCAGCTGCGAAACGAGTGCATATTATTTTGGCTACTTTTTGTTTTTAATTCTGCGCTTACAGTCAGTACAG
>NW_013530872.1:2933854-2994997 GCF_000836235.2 Papilio xuthus
AAAGTGATAGGTTCTTAGATAATTTACAGCGTTAAGTAAGACTGTAATGACTCAAATGATTAGTTACAACTATCATTAGATATCGTTGAGCTGTAGAAAGCATAAATAAACTGAGGCTTGTTAACTCATTTGAATCCACATTAATATTTCGTAACCAACGGACGATGTGCATACGATGGGTTAATATAAACAAAAGTCTTTATTTTTTTATATCATAAGGTGGCAACGAGTGAGCGGCCACCTGAAATCGCTGAAATAGCGAAGTAACCGTTACCCATGTCATACCCAATTGCAAATGCGTTGCCTACCTTTAATCGACGGAGGAGAGGATGCACAGAAAGAAAATATTTTCCCTTCCCATGCATCGTCTCATCCGGAAAGTTCACTTCCACTTCCCATCCTTTCCTTATAAGAAAAAGGGTGGGAAGGGAAAGAGGACTACATAAGCCTCCGGAACGCACACTCATCAGACGAAACGCGAAATTGCTTCCACTTCACGCCTGTCTTCTGTGTGGTCGTGGTATTTCACCGGGCGTGCCGGGCCGATTCGTGTGAAAATGTTAAAGCGGGCTCTACCACTATTAAAGTCTTATTGCGTTTGTTGTAGATTAAAACCTATTTATAACACTGGCTGTAACGAAATATTGTATGATTATATATATGTCAAAAAGAAGTGATTTTTTTAGTTTAAAAATAAAGTAAGAAGGCAAGATCCCTCAGCGTTCATACATTTTTTTCTTCCAGGATTTTTATTATATTTTAATGTCTTGGGGGGTTAAGTACTTTACTTGTAATCTGTAGATTTTGAAGGTTCTAATCCTACCTTGTACTAACGTGTATTTCGATTTTTATATTATAATTCTAGAAAAGCAACCTGCTTATACATATCTCTGAAGAAATTCAAAAATATGTGTCAAGTCATCCCGCACTTCTTCAGCGTGGTTGACTATGGCCTAATCATCCCTAAGTTAAGGTACCTCCGAGCCCCTCAGAGACTTTTAGTGAACTAATGATGATGATCTTTTAATGCTCCAGTAATCTTGTCCTTCATCTTTTTTTAAATTTTTGCCATTATAGCTCTACTTATTCATATCTGAATGTTATATTTTCGTTGTTAAACTAACCTAAGTGAGATTTAGTATAAAAATCTATACTAAGAAACTTCCTTAGTGACTGATTAATAACTCTGAACATAGTATTATAAATAGTATTTTTAAATTTATTTCCAGTAAGCCATTGACTTGTGCTACAACAAATTATAAACGCTGTACTATCTTTGTATCGAATGTTTGTTTTATTTATCGCCACCTTTTAGATCTTTATTTTGATAGTAGACTATCGTTTATAGAAGCCTTAGGCGATTTTAATACATGTAATTAGTTTTCTATTACGAATTATTTTATTTTAACTTTAATAGCAGTTGTAAAGATATTTGTACAACATTTAAAGGTTTTCTTAACAGATGTTACGTTTCATCATATATCACTATACGTCCCTACCGAGGGGCTCGGTGCCTACCCTAAGTTAAGGGTGATTAGGCCATATTCAACCACGCTGTCCAAGTGCGGGTTGGTTGACTTCACACTTATCTTTGAATTTCTTATTAGATATGTGCAGGTTGCATCACGATGTTCTCCTTCACCGTAAGAACGTCGGATAAATGTACTTATGTAAATCGGAAATCGAAAACACATTTGTACATGGCGGGATTCGAACCTAGGACCTGCAGATTGCAAGTCAAGTGCTTGACCCCTGAGCCACCGAAGTTCTAATGTTAGAGTTTAACTTCTAGAAAGTTCTAAGGCTATTATTATATTTTTAAGCGTTAAGTAAGGAGACAAAAGAAAGTTCTTGTCACACTTATCGATCGTAATTTTAGATATCAATCGAGGAAAGTGGTTTGTAATACAGGCGTAGTAAAAGTTAGAGGCTGTTTGTTTTAACAAATCATCGCCAATAGACAAATATAGACGTGCGAAATTTACAAAGTGATAATCGACTCAACCTGTATTGAATTAAGATTTGCTTGCGAGTGATATTCTTAGATTTTTATAAAGTATTCAATAGAAGATAAATTTCATTGTTATTATGTTTTTTTATGTTCCAAATTTATATTACGAATAAATTACCTAATATAATTGTTATTATGTTTCTTTGTTTGTTGGAAATTAAATAATTAAGATCTTTGTGTGTGTTCTTTTATTTTTGCAAACCATATTATCTTTTAAAGTCATGTCGATATTGTAAAATCCGTTTTGCTTAACTTATTTTAGATATTGAAAAGAGCAATTTCAAAGAAGATAATAACGTATCAAGTTAAAACCGGGTGATGGCAAATTTTAAAAATAATAGGGTATTGTAATAGCATTTTTCGGAAACCGCTCCGAATTAAATTAAAGACTGAGCCTTTCAAATTACAGGTATTTACACGTGTAAATATACGAAGACGTTAGACCACGTGGTCTAACGTCTTCGTATATGATTAGTTCTCAAAGTATTAGGCTATTATCTAAATAGCCACACAGAAGACTGGCATGAAGTGGAATTAATTTTCCTTACCATCCTTTTGTTTGGAAGAACAAATATTAGGTGACCCTCTGCTCTTTTGCAAATAGATTGGTAACCAGCACGCATAGCACAGCGTAGGAAGCGCCGGCACCTTCAAAGACCTAGAGGTCACACTTATTTATGGACCACGAACTCTTTGTAATACGCCGCTAACACCGACAATCTTCATCGCGGTGACTGCAGTGGAAAATTTAGTAGCTTCAGTTAATTTATTGAATCAACTGTTTTGCTTACTATACCGGTATGGTTTGCAAATTATATTTTTGATTTTAAAGCTTGATTATTAATCTGGGTCAAGCTTTATCGAATATTAGCTATGATGAAAACGTTGCGGATTATGGTATAAAATAGAAGATGGATAAGCGAAAGACCAAGAGATCGCGATATTTTTCTCGGTCATAGAGGTTTCCCTCTCACCAGAATTTCTCGCTTTTACAGGTCGTCCGTTGAGACCGGACTATGGTATTGTTCCTACTTTGTTTATAGAGGATTCTTGCCTATTCAGTTCTCGCCTATCGAGGTTCGCCTGTGTTACTAATCAGATAAAAGTAGCAAAAAACCATTTTTTTGACATTTTAAGTATTACTGATCCTTACATTAAATTAATAGATTTCCGATTCGTTCCATCGGAGATGCGAGGACCCTCGCAGTCGCACTTGACGTTGGCCACTGAGGGGGTTTTTGTGAGTAAGAATCTCAATCCTGTCTTTCCCCCCAAAGGCAAGGTATCTTACGGAGATTTCCCCCGATAACATAAATAGTTTTTTTTTTTAATAGATATAGGATTCATGCTTTTACTTATGAGTAATGATCAGTTTTCGATACCTTAATAATTTTTTCTAGACTTTCCCAGAAAAGTTAAGCAGTCTGGCGCATCAGAAAGTAACTTTCGAAGTGATCGCGGGAACATTTGGAACGATCGTTTAAGTAAAACAGTTCTCGTGTTCTTTATCGGGCGCTCGTGAGCCAAAGTCGGTGCCGTGTTGAAACCAAACGATAGGAAATCGATACTACATTTATGAAAATTTATTGCAACTGAAAGAGTTTTTTTTTTACATTTATTAAGTATTCGTATTGTACATTTTTAAACTGTTTGATACTTTTTTAATCCTTGGTACATATGATTTAACTATAATAGATGTTTTAAATATGTACTTTAAAGTTTAATGTAATCTTAACTAAATGTTTAAAGGTTTTCGATGAAATGGGGACTAATAAGCGCTAAATCGCAAGCATTTGTATTTAGAAGACTTAAAAAAGAAGGGCGTTATCAATTTGTTTGCGCCTGAGGTGCAGGCAACACTGCTGCCGGTGCGAACCGACGTATGGTGGCACGAAATGTCGACCGCGGATGCATATGCGCAACGATTAATTTGTCCCTTTGCAACTCTGTATTTCGCTAATTAAACCATTACACCTAAATACTTTTGTGTTGGCCTAAACACAATTCATCTGATTTTTTTTTATAATTCAGACACAAACGTTATAATTATATGTATTTACATATATAATATATTTTACAGAAATTCCAGAGTAAGTGCAAGTGAGTTTCGAGATTGTTAACTATTGTCAAGTCATTGTGCAACAAACTGACGCAGGCCAAGATTCATAGGATAATAACGAAGCGAGGTAATACTGGCTAGTTCTCTTGTTGTACTGCTTATTGTCGGGGCATTATGCCATGATAGGACACTAAGTCATTTTAAATGACACAGCAAACTTGATACACAACTTTGTCCGCGAATAAGTAATAATAGATGATGACTCTGGTATTTTAGATACCGACCGGCTGTCTCCAAGACATTTGTTCCGCTTTAAATGGTCTAATGCGCGTGAATTTTGAAGATATTATAAACCAATATGCTCTTTAAATACGAGTATGGTTAACATTTCTATATCTCAATTTTTATATGTACAGTCAGCTACATAAATATGTATACATTTACAGAGATTCCGTCACTTGTACAAGTCTGCGTTTACAAAAATATGTACTCGTGTATGCGTCTGTATGTTTCCAACCATAGATGATATTTATGCATCTGACTGTACTTATAGTTTTACATGGGTTTTTAAACACAATTTATTTTACCATTTATATAATATGCAATATATCTAATGGTGACCAAGAATACAACTTTATGTTTGTCGACTTTAAGATTCAGGCGCTTATTTGTCATGGGATATATGTATGTGGGTATTTGTCTATATATCTATTCTGAGCTAGTAGATTCAGATTTATCTAAAAATAGGTAAGCCTATGGAAATTATTTGTTAAGTTTGGCGACCAAAAAAGTTGATTTGTCGCCTGAGTTTATTGTCGGATTATTAATAATACCTCTAAATCGAATGTTTAATACATATTAAGCTTAAAATCGGATAGCATACTATCTAGCTTGGTAGCATTATTTTTTGCAAGAGGTCAATGAACGCTAATTCAGGTGATAGACAAAAAATTAATTAAAATGTCATGGGATAACATTGTTCATGTCGGATTAAAACTGTGAACAAGTTCTTGTTTGTTTACGGACCCATCTAAATTGTTTTTATGTAATTACGTTACGTGTCCGCAAAGTTACTTAATAATTTTTATAATCATTGATTAAATATGAAAAATAAATCAGTAAGTTTTTTAGTAAAATATAGTTAAACTAGCTGAAGCCCGCGTATCCGACCCCGTGTAATTATAAAAAACTTCAGCCTGTGTTCTACATAAGCGTATAGTCGTTCTGGGAGGTACTTTCTAACAAACATCCATCCATCCAAACATTCGCATTTATAATAAGTAGGATATTGAGATTGAAACCATAAGGATATTCCTTTTTTTGGACTCGATACACAATGTAGTCTTGAACTTAATTCTTACATAAGCCCCATTACAGTAGTTTCGAATTGATTAATTTTAATCAAAATATTTTGACTATAGACAAGATGATATTATTTACGATTACAGTCCGTTTATTAACAAACATTTATAATATTGAGAGTGCTGTTATATAAACCTATGATAGTAAGAAATACAAGATCTAAATATAGTTAAAACCTGCCTAAGCTTGTGTGAAATTTATGGCTGCGTGTCTAGGACGTACCCTATGGCGTTATCTAGGTATGAAATAAAATGAAGACGAGTTCTATTTTTATCTTTTCTCGTCTCTTTCTATACTACGAAGGTTTAGGGTTAACACATTGATACTTCGATTTAAAACTATTTAAGACACAATCTTTTACACCCTTATATGTATATTACAGTTTGAGAATTATTACGCTTTCAATATTACTAATATTATTAATGCGAATATGTAAAGGGGTGGGTAGATGTTTGTAGAAGGTATGTCCAAAACACTGGATGGATTAGGAAGACATTTGGCATAGATGTAGAACATAGTCTAGAAGAACATATAGGCGCGGACGGAGTCGCGGTACAGCTAGTTGTGTAGTTGTAGAGGGTTTTTTTTAAATTCTCTAGCACTTTATAAATACATAATCATTGCTTATCTTATATATAAAATTCTCGTGTCACAATTTACGTTCCCATACTCCTTCGAAACGGCTTGACCGATTCTCATGAAATTTTGTGAGCATATTGAGTAGGTCTGAGAATCGGCCAACATCTATTTTTAATCCCGCGCGGACGGAGTCGCGGGCGACAGCTAGTATATGTGTATGTTTGTAGTTGTCTAAATATATGTTGTAATAGTAGAATTGTGCAAAACAATATTGATTTTGTTTGTAATTGTAAAGTTATACATTCTGATGAAATGCAAGTTATACAAGCTTATTATCACCCGAGGGCACTGATATAAGCCTCTCTTAGTTATTGTTGTATTGTAAAAAGTAACCGACGGCCGAGTTTTGATTGAAATAGATAAACCGTGCTGAAATAAACGTTAATACTGAACTGTTACTCGCTATCGTAATATAATAAGAGCCGTAGAGCGTGAAGATCTCACTAAAAGATTTCTCGAAGGCAATTTTAGTATTTTAGAGTAAGTTATGGAAGGGATCAGATAATTTCTCGGTTGCATTTCTCGGAGCTTAGATACAACGATATCGGGTCCCACCCCTGACTTCATTGCATCCACACGTCTTGTCGTGCAACTAAATATGTAATTTGTATGTCAGTTTGTTACTTATTGAATTTAAAATAACTACTTTTTAAATGATTAATTATCCAGCTTTAAACATTGAAGTCAGCTTTAAATTACAGAGTCTAAAACCTAATAATACAAAGTTCTAGATACTTCTAAAGTTTAAAATTTAAAAAAAAATGGAGATAATTTGATAACATTGGGTAAGTTGTAAGCCGAAAAAATTGCACATAAAATTCTGCCATCTCTCTCGTTCTCTAGGAACAAAAAGAGATAACACTATTTCGTGTCTTTTGGGAGTGAAAACTGGCAGTGATTGTTAAGGTACGCATCCATTGACCCTCGCCGGACGCACCGCACGAAATGCCCGCAATTTTAGTTTCCTTTGTATTATTTGACATACAGCTGCGTTCATCATCCGCTGCCCACATTGAAAGACAAAGCAAATCCATTTAATCCGTGTGTGCAGTGCGTCCGGCGCGGGCCAGTGAACGCGTACCTTTATATGTTATACTTTAAGAACTACCTACGCCTAAGTTAAGTCGCCGCGACGTAGCTACGATAATCCATTGCAGTGTGCTTATACTAATCCATTGCGATTTGTAAGTGAAATTATTGGATTAAAGACGTATTAAGTTATATAAGGAAATGAATGTAAACGAAATCTTATATAAGGTTTTGATTTCAAAATTCTGGTTGGTACTTAATGTTACTAACAAGTCCTGGTCTCCTGGTACCACGAATAAAATGTTTAGGTTACACAATTGCTTAGTTTGTATAAACCTTTTATAATAATTTTTAAATTTAATGTGTAAGTACTGAACAAAAGTCTAGTCTAAGATATAAAAGGTTAATCAGATTCAGTTATTCTTAGTTATAAATGCAAGCTCATATTAAATATTCTGCTCGATTAGGTTCAGATGAATTGATTAAAGTGCATTTGGTCAGTGAATGGTACGTTGTATAATTTTAAAGTTTATTAATATAGCAGACGTCGGCGACTGCGTCCGCACGGAATTAAAAAAACTTAATTAGTAGCTAAGATTGCCAACATAGAGGTAATTAAATAAGTTAACAAAATATGTTATAAAAATTATTGTAAACATTAATGGTTCTATGGACACCCTTGAAGACCGTTTAAAAAAACTCGAAACCAATTTATATTCAACTTAGCAGTATTACGAACTCAAAAGCTTACTGTAGTTATTAAAATAAAATATTGCCGGCCTTTGCATTCTTTTTGAGAAAAAAGAGATAGCAATATATTTTTGCTCCAAGTTTCCGAAGTGGAAACTTGTGGTTCACTCATTCGTTTTCTATTTATAACATCACCGTCATCTTTGAAATATTTGATTAGCAGGTTTATTATTAAGTTTACCTTTCCTTCAGCTATTAACAACACGCAGAAGTCTCAACATAGTGATTATGAAAATTATTCAGTCACGATATTTTCATAGAAAAACTACCTATGTTTTAGCAATTTCATATGAATATTAACTATAACTTTTTATACTTCTATGTAGCAAAAAGCTTAGAGTATTTTAACAATGTTACAGACCCCAACGAAAGACTCGGCCCTATCAAAGACAGGCGTCAAGAAGTTTTCCTCATTCCATCTACTCATCAGAAGTTTTTATTCAGATTAGAGCGGAGCTGAAAAGATTCCTCTGCCTTCTTGTGCTTTCTTTTTTTAGCCGACTTCAAAAGAAGGAGGTTATAAATTCTCTGTATGGTTTTATGTGTGTTACCGCGTAACTCCGCCCCCAGGTGCTCCGATATCGAAAAAAAACTTTTTGATCGAAAGGTTTTGCTTGCAGAAAGGTCCAATTTTTTTCTATTATTTTTTAAACTGATTAGAAGTTTAGTAGATTTTGAGTTTAATTTGGAAATGCGTTACGAAAACTAAGGACTTTTTTGCTTTCTTCGCTTATTTTTCTCAATTTCAAGTACTGAGCGGTCACTAATAAATACAATTGTGTCGCTGGCTCTGTTATTTTCTGCGAAGTGTAGTTCGAGACGTGCTGAATATTTTTCTGCGAGGAAACTGATACGATTAATAAATACATCAAGTCTGCTGCGTTCTTAGAACTTCGTATATCTTAACATGAATTAAAAGGACTTGATAACATATTTTTATCTCTTTGTAGTCTTTAAAACTGTATAATGTGTTGTGAATTAATTTGGCCCATTGATGTACAAATTTTACGGTGTTACTGGTTTTCGTTGTTTTTATTTTGTATGGCTGGTATTAACAGTAAAGATATAACGGTATTTTATTAAAGATTTATGTTTTTTGAAATTTGATTGTAGTAAAATTTTCTCGCGACGCGAATGTTTAGATGGATAGAAGGATGTTTGTTTAAAGGTATCTCTAGAACGGCTGAACAGATCTGGATGAACTTTGCCATACAAATAGAACAGAGTCTGAGAAAACACATAGGCTACCAATTATGTTTTTTTTTAATTCCGCATGAACGAAATCGCGGGCCACAGCTACTTAAGTACATTTTTAAAACCATAATTTATCGTAACATTTTATAATTAAAAGGTAAAACACAGAATTGTAAATATTCAATTACTCAATTAGTATACTCGATTAACTTTTATCAGATCCAATCAATTGGGGACACAAATTATGAAAATGATTACTGGCACACTTTTATTGATTATATAAACTCTTGATACTTATTATCGTCTGAATTCATTTATCACAACAGATTATAACAAAAGTTGAGCTCGGTGCGATCTTAGTAGTCCATCTTTTGATAAGTACACCTATAACCCTTTAGGTTTGAAAAACATATAATATGTGTCATAAAATGTCCATTGTACTCTATTATATGTATTATTTTTTATATCATAACATGGCAAACGAGTGAGCGTCCACTTGAAATCGCTAAATTGCGAAGTGACCGTTGCCCATAGACATACGCAATTACACATGCGTTGCCTACCTTTTATCGACGGAGGAGAGGATGCACAGAAATAAAATATCATCCTCTCATCCGGAAAATCCACTTCCACTTCCCATCCTTTCCTTATGAGACAAAGGGTGGGAAGGGAAAGAGGACTAAATTAGGCCTCCGGGACGCACACTCATCAGACGAAACGCGGAATTGCTTCCACTAGACGCCTGTCTTCTGTGTGGTCGTGGTATTTCACCGGGCGAGCCGGGCCAATTCGTGCGAAGATGTTAAAGCGGGGTCTGCCACTGTCAAAATGTACTATTTATTAATCGCAATCAGCTGTTTACTAGATACCTGTGAGGCTAGCACATATATAAGTGAGTATCGCCTTTACATCGTCATCATCAATGATGACAAAAGTGGTATGAGATTTTTGGTGTACTTACGCTGTACACACTTTATTATTATACAAATGTTGTCAATAACGATACGATAATTATTGTCATAAATACTGGTGCTAGGCGCACTGTACTGTGTGCTAATGACGTCTACTCTCCTCTGTGTCTTGGATAGGACTGCGAAATGTAGACAAAAGTGTTGCTACCCTAACCACATATGATACAATACGCTTAAACGTTTTTGTTTTATTACCAAGTAGGCCTATCATTATTATTATAACTTTAATAAATGATAGATGAATGGATGTTTGTTTGAAGGTGTCTCCAGAACGGCTAAACAGATCGCGATGATGTTTGGCATACATACAGCAAATAATCTGGAAGAACACATAGACTACTTATTACTTTTTTTTTAATTCCGCGCGGACGGAGTCGCAAGCGATAGCTAGTAGCTTTATATTTTATAAGAAGGAATTAGTTTGTCTGCTTCAGTTTAAACATCTTGTCAGTATCTTTATCTTAGTGTTCTTAAGTTTTTTTTATAACTTGAGTTACTAAAGCACTAACTTCTAGTTCTTAGTGTTACTTACAGATGCAGTGGTAAGTGTGTCCGATATCGTCCAGTCTGCCAGTACTGGCGCCTCTGTATTTATTGCGCTGTTAGACGCACGCGCGCCTAATGTTACCGCAGATAAGCTTTATCTATTCCAGACAACGATACATTGATCGAGACATATCAACATTGTAAGAAATTCACAATAAAACAAGGTGCATGTCCTATCGCACCATAATGTTCGATTGAATCCAGAAATATACAACAAAGAGTCTAATAAATCGATGCAATATTTAAGGACCACCAGTATTACAGATTAAACCAATCTAACTTAAGAAACTTAACAGATATAACTGCAGTTTAAAAGTAACCCAAAATCTCTCTAAGAAACTTACCGTCATCCTTGTTTATATTTGACAAAACAGATATAACAATATGTTTTAAATTAATATTTTGGTCTCAGAAACCCACGGTCAGTCACTGCGAAAGGGAGAAGATTATAATTAAAAGTGCCAGAAGAAGGAGATACACAGGTTAGCGTTTATAATATTTAATTATAACGGTAATTCAATACATTGAATGTTTTACAATTTGCAATACAAAAAGCAGTTTGTGCCAAACTGACATTAAGTAAGAGCAGGGAATTGCCAGCATAATATCGATATATTAAATACTTGAAAACAAGGAAAGTGTGTCGCGACAGGTGGTGGACATCGCGACTCAACACAGATGGTGTCAAAGTCGTTACGTTAACGCAATCTTGCATTTAAAGGAAATATTTAATGTCCGTAAGCTAAATCGAAAGAATGGTATAGATACCGTTTTAAGTAGACTTTAAAGTAAAGACATATCGGACACTACATGACAGTGTTCCAAATTCAAACCATGCGCCATCTTGTCCGTTGTCTCTTTCTAATTTTGCAGATTAATCTAAATACCTAATTCGTATGAGCCGTGTCAAATTTAAATTATTAACCAATGAAATTGCCAGAAAACATTACGTAGGCTCTTAGAAGGATCTTACATTTACAGTTCCTTAGTATCTATGTTAAGGTAAAAACTAGTGGTTTGTCACTTAATACAATACTTTTGTTTCATTATACTATTAAAATGTGTTAGCCGACTTTAAAAAGAAGGATACTGTTAACAGTCTGCTTTTTAGGGTTCCGTACCTCATAGGAAAAAAACGGAACCCTTATAGGATCACTTTGTTGTCAAGACCCTTTTTTCTCTAAAACGTATGAAGGCATCAAGCTGGAATTTATATCAAATACTCAGGTCTGCGATCGCAACAAAACAATTAAACAACTAAACTAACGCAATCAAAAGATACAACCGTTTATGTCGTAAGTTACGCATTTTTTTTCTTATCATTAGTTATGAGATAGTTTGAAGAAACAGTTCATTATAGACTTATTGGTAGAAAATACTTAATCTTTGACAATACACATATTATGAGTCAAGTTATCAGGTACTGATCTTTCACTACAAGAATAAATTATTTATCTATACATATAAATACAATTGGAGTGTCTGTTTGTAATATTTAAATAACGGTTTTTTACTACATGTATATATGAATAATATACGGTACATAGACCAAATTAACATATTTAAAAAAAATTGTCTGTCTGTCTGTTTGTTTCGGCTAATCTCTGAAATGGCTGGAACGATTTTGACGGGACATTTATTGGCAGGTAGCTAATGTAATAAGAAGTCACAAAGGCTACGTTTATTTTAGAAAAATAAAGTAATATTGCCATGTCCAAGTACTGTTTAGTGCCGCGCGCAGCTCAAAGACAGTATTTCACGGGGACGAAGTCGCGGGCACAGGTAGTCTTACATGAAGTTTACGATTTAACGGCTTCTCGTTCGAGACATTGCAATTTAAATTCTACTAAATATGGCGATCACAAAGATATCTTATCCGTTTAATACAATTTAAATGTAGAGTAATGCAAAAATGTTGCCAGCAACGAAAAAGTTCTCGATTTTTTAATTGACTTCTTATTTTAACCTAGTAACGCTTGAAATAAAAATACGCGTTGACATTATTCTTCCAATTAAAATATTTCTTTAGATGAATAATAAGAATGATGAGATTGTCTTGTTTTACGTTTTAATAATTAAATACGACGCGATACGAAATGTTCCAGTTATGCGAACTCGGTCACGATACTTTTAGTGATTCTATTTCGCTAGCTTGCGAAATATTTCGTTCTCTACCGTAGTCGAGATGTGTCTGTGTAATACTTAATCTGTATTTATAAAAAATATCAATACATCAATAAATTGCCGAAATTGAGTTCAAATAATTGAAATTCTTTTAAGCTCTTACAACACTATTAGATACTATTTTAAAGCTTCTTGATACTTGTTGATATCTTGATACTAGAAACATTTTGCTATTAATTTCATTTCAGATTTGATTCAGGTAAAGAGACTGCTGTAATTATGTATGCGTCAAAAGAAATCAAAGCGTTTATTTTTGAAACATTCAAGAATTTTTGGTAGACATACTTTAACAGTGGTAGAGCCGGCTCTAACATCTTCGCACGAATAAGCCCGGCTCGCCCGGTGAAATACCACGACCACACAGAAGATAGGCGTGAAGTGGAAGCAATTCCGCGTTTCGTCTGATGAGTGTGTGTCCCGGAGGCCTAATTTAGTCCTCTTTTCTTTCCCACCTTTTTTCTTATAAGGAAAGGATGGGAAGTGGAAGTGGACTTTCCGGATGAGAGGATGCATGGGAAGGGAAAATATTTTCTTTCTGTGCATCCTCTCTTCCGTCGATTGAAGGTAGACAACGCATATGCAATTGCGTATGATTTCAGGTGGCCGCTCGCTCGTTTGCCACTTTATGATATAAAAAAAACTTTGGCAAACGATATTACTATATGTAAGTATTTAATAAAGAACACAAAAACAGTAGACACAACAATGGTTTGTTGCTTACCATTGATCTTACTAATATTATAAATGATAATGTTTAGATAGATGAATAAATGGATGTTTGTTTGAACAGGACAGACCTAACGGATCTCGATGTAATTTGGTTTGAAAAATTTAGAACATAATCTGGAAGAAGACATGGGCTACTAATTCTGTTTTTTATAATTCCGCGAGGAGGTATTACGGTAATCGATAACTCATAGCGTTCAGTTACATAGTCACAACAAACTGTTTATAATAAAGTCTTGCGTACGGCTCATCTGAATGTTTGCTTTAACTGTATCATTTGACACATGTGTGTTATTGCGCAGCTGTTTATGTCAGTAGCGACATCCACATTATTTTATATGCATTATTATTTCCGCAAACTCCTCATATTTCTAGTTTCCACATTTACTTTGTTTAATTGTATACTTTAATTATATATGAAATCTTCTAGCTGTCGCCTGCGACTCTGTCAGCACTAATTTAAAAAAAAAAACTGAGTTAATAGCCTTAGTATTCTTTGGCTATGTTTTATGCGAAATTTCATCGAGAATCATTGAGCTGTTCTGGAGTTATATTCCTACACACATTCATACATCCAAACTTTCACCTTTGTAATATTAGATATTAGGTATTAGATATATTTTATAGACCTGTTTTTTGATGATTTGATGATGACGATGCAACATTTTGTATGACAAATATTACGAGGTTTGTTAACAAGAATGCAGTAATATATGTCTATGAACTATTTATTATGTCTGCCAGATAACAGTTGACGGTTTTTAGGTCAATAGCAGTACTACATCACGGCGAGTGATCTGTTTAGATCCCGATTTAAACGTGTTGTTACACAGCTGTTAGAGTTTGTATTGATTAAGCAATTGTTGCAGTAATCAAGCTAAATTGCAATATGATGATTAGACGAATAGAACTTGTAGTATTCATCATAATCATGAAATAAATATCTAGGACCACTTAAGGTCCATTGGCCCGCGCCGGACGCACCGCACACAAGGCTCGCAACGAATTGCTTGATAAGTGCCGTCTTTCAGCGTATGTAAAATCATACAAAGCAAAATGTAATAAGTTGCGGGCCGTCAGTACGGTGCGACTGGCGTGGATAAATAGACGCGTACCTCAATACCTCTTAATTTTTGAAGGAAAAAAAAATCTAAATTGTCTAAACATCATTTTTTATGGTTTTTCACGAATGAAATATCTGTAACTGTATGTTAGATGTTTGCTTGCTCTTTTTAATAACCAAAAATAAAAAATAAAGTGGTGAAAACTTTAGTATTGTCAATTGAAATCCTTATCTTTAGTATGCTTGTCAAGGTATTTTATCTATAAAATATTTTAAATTGAGAATGTATGTAGACATTGTGACAGCGCTAACATCGCAGGGACATATCGCATTGATCCTCATCGCAATATACGACCGTGCATAGCGCAAGCAAAACGAACAAGCGAATTGCTACGTAACATCACTATTTCCGATACGTTTATCAGCATGAAAACATTACTTGTTGAGCCCTTACAAGGCTCTCAGCTAGGGCTGCAAGCTATTGAGGTACTGAGAATTCTTCTGATTTATATATTGCAAATTCACAAGTGTTTATGGCCATACTCTTCGTCGAAACTCCAGTCATATTCCCAGGGAGGCTTGGAGTGGATCCCAGTAGGAACAAGAAGTGGCCGTCCTAAACACACTTGGCGGCGCTCAGTGACCGTTGACATGAAGACAATCTGGCTGACATGGCCCGAGACCAAACGCACAAGATAGAGCGAGCTGGCGGCGGACTGTGGATACCCTCTGCTCCACTACGGATACATAGGCCATTAAGTAATTCAGTGATGATTGTGAAACATGTTCAACTTTGTGGGTTAGGAGTGGACATTTTTTGTCGTCAGCCAAGTTGTGAAGATATTGGACAGCGTATTTTAGCTGCCAGTGTTCAGAATAATGTTTAATGGATGCTGGCAGCCCTATTTTTAGCAATGGAATTAAGTTTATTTTCTATAGTAATAGTTGTTCGGTGCCTGTAATGACAATTATTTTTATTTAGTTACTTGATGCAATAAAAATCTACCTTGTGTTTAATTTTACTACAATTACAACTAGTGTAACTAAGTGATTAGATTGAAATGGATACCAGAAATAGAAATTAAAAAAAAAAACTAAAATATTGTATTAATACAACAGATTAACACAACAACACACAACAATTGTTATTATTATTGACTCTATCCTGAGTAATTCAATACTCAGATGAGCTATACGTCTTCTAACAATAATATAAAAGACGTCAGAAATCACTAAAACACTTCATAGACATCATACTAATATTATAAATGCGAATGTTTAGATGGATGTTTGTTAGAAGGTATCTCCAGAACGACTCAAGAGATTGAAATAAAATTTGGCATAGGTATAGAACATAGTCTGGAAGAACATAGACTACTTATTAAGTTCATTTTTCATTCCGTGCGAACGGAGCCGCGGGCGGCAGCTAGTTTAAGAATAAAGTGCGTTATAGTGTAACTTGGTTATCACACTGATGACACATTTTCACGTCAGCATACAGTCACTTTACACTGATGTTTGTTTTAAAAGCAAAATAATACCTTTGATTATAAACATCCAGCTCATATTTGACCTATTGTTTTGAACTTCGATTAGCATACAGTTGCGTCATAAGCATGTCTAGACGCATGCGATGGAACTTTACTAAACTGACTCTGTTTTTATACAACAAAGTAATGTTTATTACACCGATTAGGATAATAAAGAGATGCGATTTCTATAGTCCAATAAAATAAAGAACGCGTGACTGAATTAGCGTGAAAGACAAAAGACAATCTACGCCAAATTCTTACTAAGATTATAAATACGAATATTTAAATGGATGGATGTTTGAAAGTATCTCCAGAACGTTTAACGGATCTTAATGACATATGGCATACATATTGAACAAGTTCTGGAAGAACACATAGAGTCGCGGGCGACCGCTAGTTTAGGATAAGGTTGAGTCCCTTGAAGGAGACTTGTATGAAGTGTCGACAATATCCAATGTACAAACTAAAGATTAAGTGTAGCATTATGCCAGACATGATTTTTTTTGTGAGTACACCGAGGTTTATAGGAGGGTCATTGAACCGGAGAAATGAAATAAAAAGAGCAATATTTTTTTTATTTAATAAAGACGTCAATGACAGATTAAGAATAGGGTAAGTTTATACTTTTTTATTGGGCGTAAGTAATGGTTTTATTCGACCAGTGTCACTAATTGCTAAATGATTGAGTTGTAAAACATTCAAACACCGTTATATTAATTACTGTTTGCAATAAAGTGTTGTTATTTATTTTATTAGGGTTCCTTATGAAGAGTTTAAAAACCTACTAACTTAATTTATAAGCTAAGTACATTGTTCTAAGTTAAATTGTTCAAGTTACAAATGGCAATAGAAATAAAAATGGAATAGAATGATGTCAGATATAAGCTAAATATCATTGTGGTTATTTAAATTTAAAAAATAAAGAAACAATTGAGTGTTTACCCAGTTCATATTAATTAAACATTGAAAATGAAAACTTTAAAATGAATTGAAAGCCTCGAAAACACATCAATATTAATTACATATTAAGGAAAAGTTATTTTGGGTTTCTATATGACCGCGAAATCTCTTTAAAAAGTGTCAAACAGATTTAAGGAAGAACATAAGTCTACGGAAGTTATGTTTAATTGTTTAAGATATTGTAAACTGTGGAGATAGTAAATCATAAGGATGCGGTAGCTGGAGCAGATTTGAATACGAATGCAGAAATAAATGTTCGTTATGTTGTAGAGAATAAGGAACACTATTGTATACGGGTCTTGAATTTTTTATGCTACATTCGTGTGGACGAAGCACTGGCACGTACTTTTTATGTATAATTTAGTTCACGATGGACTGATGGAGATAAATGCGTCTGCGATGACCACACCGCAAAAAAAGTCGACAGTAAAATTGGGGCAAGTCGGTCACAAAGGACTACTTAAAAAAAATAACTTCGTTTTTAATACACTTTTGGTAGTAGACCTTAATTCGCAGACGGAAAGTAATTAAGGAAAGAATCGTGTGAAAGTTAAGCCATTGAACATATGATTGTCCACGTGGAGTGTAAAAACGTGTAAAGTTCGTACAGCGTATCTTTATAACTTTTGATTTTAATTACATTTTAAAAGATTTTAAATTGAAAGCGAATATGTACATTAACGTCCATTCATATTCACGAAATTTTAACGGCTTTCTGGACACGACAAAGATACTATCGCCATTAAGAACCAAAAAATCTATTACTTTACATTGTTTTTTATTACTTCGATCTGTTATATTTAATAATGTGATTAATATAGATTCGTTCAATAAAGTTAACGAAGGAATCGAACCAATATTTTGTTTCATTTCGAACGAAAATCTTAATCTGGAATTCCTTATTTAACCATCTACATAGAAATATATCTGTCGCATGTCGACCAGCCTGTTATTACGGACCATATCATTTGGATGAAAAGAAAACAAATTAGTTGAGCTCAAAATTATCACGAAGGGAATGCAAAACATAAATTGCACGTTTGATACAATTACGTATGGTCTTAACATATTTTTTTAAACAGGATCCCGTCTTCAAATTACTTGTCAGTCAGAATTTACCTCGATGGAGTTTGCGGTTTATTTTGTTTTTTTGTCGGGATCGCTTGGCTACCGAATAATGTTGCTGTAGGTGTTGTAACAGGAGCCGCGAGATCCCTTGGTCACGCCGTTCGCTACGGTTTGATTGGGTCCATCCGTCAAGTACAGTGCTACCATCATTAATTGGGACGTGGGAATTTATCGTATTATATTTTTGAAATGTTTTGAACAATTGTCGTATTTTTAAATGCATCCTTTTTCTTTTTATTTAGTTAGAACGTTAACAATTCTCGTTCTACGAGAATTATAATGAGTATGTCTTGGTTCTTCTCAAATGATGGTCACTATTAAGTTGTAGTAACCAGTTATTTAAAATTTCTTTGACTACTCTAATAGCAACAATATACGAAAAAATAATCCCATTTAATTCTTTTAATGTTTAATGAAACAAAAAATACCTTAATCGGAATAACGGCTTGTGACAATCAATCGATTTTTAAATCTTGTGTCAACTAAAAATTAATTCCGAACTTTTTGTATCTCAAGATTAAGTCAAGGTCATTGACATTTAATAAAATGATTTAATTTACTTCATGTTTTACATAATAGAGCAAATAAGAGAACTACTCAGTACGCGGCCTATTAACATTCGCAAGTCCATAGGAATTGCAAAATGAGCTCCATATCTTTGATTGACAGATGCCTTGTCGGTGTTCGAATAAGAAGAAGTAAGGCACGTCAAGCCTAGTATAATTAAGACCACTTCTCCACAATACACGACTAGCTTGTAGTATTTTTATATTTATATAGTACGAGACATAATTAAGGAATTTGCTCTTAAACGAGATTTAGGGTTAGTGCCATCTACGCTCAGCCACCTCAAGTCCTGTGAAACTGTAAATGTCTCTTCAAGGCAAACAGTGGCATTTCAGTCACAAAAAATAAAATGCGGTATTTCTACTAATTTTAAAACTTATCCATCGGTTCTTAAAATTATCGTAGTGGAATAGTATGACGTCTCGGTAGGTCTCATTTAGTTTTATAGTTATGCATGTTCTTTTCCACGTAGATAGGTTTCGTGTTTCAAAATTATATATTAAACGAAATGAACAAGTGTAAAAATAAAGTATGACAAATACTTTATTACCCATTCTTATGAAACATAGTATAAAGGATGGAAGGGAGTGCTGGAGAGGGAGGGGGGCGACCGCAAAGAAGACCTACAATCTCCACAGGTGTCGTCCGCGCAGTATGCGTACTTTCATTTTTATTTCGATGTATTTTTAAACCTTTTTTTTCTACATCCGTCGTGTGGTACCGGCGAGCATCTCGGTTGCAGTTAATAAACTCGTATACTCGAGATTGTGCATGTTAGTTTGTTTGTTAATATTTTTAGAGTAGCTTCGCGGTTAGAGCACCCTGATAGAAACATATTTTAAAAATAGAATATATAGAACAAAAGCAGATTTGCGGACGGACAGACAGACGTAAGCTTTAATTTTTTTATATCTAAGGTAAATAAAATACACCATGTGTAAGACATTTTTTTTATATCATACAGACACTCTTATTACTGTATAGTTTAAATTGCATTGCTTATGTGTGCGGGAGTGATTTAGGCTGCTTTTTTCTGTACCTTATTTTAATTACGTTGATGAAGTCGCGGGCAACAGCTAGTGAGTTAATAAGGTCTGTTTATTCTTTTACTGAATCTATTTTTATATACTTTTATTTACAACAAACTTTTACTACGTTTAATTTCTTATGTTCTCAATTCTTATTATAGTTTTTTTTGTACACGATGTATAGTTTTTACTGCCTGCTTCGGTATATCAGAGGCATACGATTAGAAAATGTTAACAAAGAGCTTGTTAAAATTCCTGCATGGGATATTATAGCCGGACCGTTAGCATAGTCACCTCATTAAAAACAAACAAAAGTTAGTCTTCTTTTTATTCGTCTGGGAAGTTTACATTAGAAAGGGTATCTTTCTATTACAATTTTTGTTTTATATCACAAGATGACGCAGCTGATATAAATTACTCAAGTGTTTATAAAAAAGTGATTAAAAAACGATCTTATAAAGTCGGGTTAATTAATCGATAACACATCGATTGGTTTAAAATATTCGAATACTTTTTATGTTTACCGAACACTTCTATTTTTAATCGATTTAATAAATATTATAATACATATTAAGAATACAAATAATATGGACTGATGGCATGGTCAAGGTTGCAAAAATAGCTACGTTGTATTAGCGCTTTTAGACATTACTAGCTGTCGCCCGCGACTCCGTCTGCGCGGGATTAAAAATTGGCCGATTCTCAGACCTACTCAATATGCTCACAAAATTTCATGATAATCGGTCAAGCCGTTTCGGAGGAGTATGGGAACGAAAATTGTGACATGAGAATTTTATATATATGATTAGGTAGAATCCTTTCGCCCGAATGGCGCACTGTCTTTGGAAAGTCAAGTGGCAGAATGATTAGTGATTTTAGTAAGGCTAGTGTTGCGCCAGTACACCGGCACAGTGTCCGATTTTCTTTCTAACAGTACATAGAGTAAAATAAGGACTATAATTTTTGGCAATACTTGAAGAATATTCATGCATGTAAGTTAGTGATTGATAATATCTACAGATAAAAAAGTATTTTACTGCCAACAGTCAACTGAAGTTAGTCAGAATACCAGCAATCGATTGCAGTACTCAAATATAGAACTTGTCAATTATTCTTTAAATAACCACATCAGGTTTTAAAATAACTAGAACCGTTTTATTGTTTATTTTTAAACAAACAATTAAGGATCTATTTCTAGCATGTTGTTAATAAGAGACCTGTCCGAACAAGTTAGGTTTTTATTAATTTTATATATTCGACAGTAGATTTCCATTGTTGTTTCTCGAAGCAATAATGAATTCAAGTTATTGGTTATTCATCATTCAAACCACTTTCTATTTCAAACTAATTAATGGGCTAATTAAAACACGCTGTAGATATCACTTCGTAGTTTGAATGTTAACCATTTCCGTGGAAATATCTTATATTTTTATCTAAATGTGATATGTAAACTTTTGTAAATCTTTAATATTAATTTTAGGATGTTTCATATCGTCATTTTCGATGACAAAATTATCGATGAAACTTCTTGTAATTCTTCTAATATACTTATTCGATTCATAATCGTTATCATTATTATTGACCATTGTATCATCCCGAATTTTGTTTATTTCTAAAATAATAATATTATTTTCTAGAGTGATTGTTACAATAACAGTTTCGTCAAAGTAAGAATAAAATAAGAAAAAAAGTTAATTTATTATTGTCATCATCTTATTCACCGCAATATAGTTAACGTCTAATAAAAGTTTAGCAGCCTCAAGCTTAATCAGACTTTTGGTTATTATTAAAGGAATGCTAAGTTTATCTGCAAATATTTTCTTCAACGCATTTTGATCTGCGCATAAACTATTCAAATTTTAATAGCTTGCTGTTTGCTTATCAGATATTTGTCAGGTTTGAAATGAACTTATAGATTCACCAGTTCACATGATCACGTATAAATTTTGTTAAATTTCACGAAGCAGCAAATCAACAGGAAAGTCGTCAATCAACTCTCTTTCTTATCTTTGGGCGAGTGTAATTACTTTTTCTCAAGTTTGGCACTGGTTAAAAAAACTCGGTTCAGTAACATGACTCCGACATTGCATTTCACACGGTTCATGCATAACCTTTCAATAAAAATCTAGATGGCATCGAAATTCAAATAGTTCTCACTCCATTAGGCGAGCTGAGTGGCTTGCGCCAATTTACTTTGACACTGTAGTCGCTCGCTAGCACGTGCGTTGGACGCGCGTCTCCTCCATCTTGCAACGTCTAATTTTGGCGCCAACATTTTTGATTTACAAATAATTGTTTTTACAATAACTACAGGGTAATATTTAGAAGATCTATTGTAAATTATAATAAGTGTTTACAGTGCAATTTAGGAGTTATGAAGATGACGGTTAATCGAATAAGAGTTGTAGTGCTCGGGAGCGCCCGGTCCGGTAAATCGGGTAAGTTTAAATTGTCAATATGCACTTTATGAATTCAATTTAAAACCAATGTAAAACCGTTATAGTTATACTAAAGTCATATCAAATTAATGCATTCATTTTACTGTCTACTACATATATCCTACTATAGATATCCTGATCTGAGGATGCCGAAATCAAATTATCTTTAATGGGTCCACAAAAAAGTTCTTTGATTTATTTCAGTCCCTAACCCCAATAATAATTTAATGACCGTGTAATTATTGGGGATTTGGATAGTTAATTTAATTAGACCCTTCGTATTAACCCTTTGTTCGTTTTACTTTACTATGATTTTTGTTATGTTGTTTTATCTTTTTTTATCATTTAGAAATTTTTGTTACGTCAACTTAAAATGTTTATATTTTAAGTTTTTTTATTAAGTATCGTTATAGATTAAATTGATAAGATTAAATGGAAAGTACTTATAACATTACGTTAATAATTTAAGCTCTATAATATAAGAGGTTTCATCTTACGTCTGTTTGGAATTTCATCAATACTAGAATATTCCTAATTTATGCGAAGTCTTCGCGATCATCACTTCCTCAACTATGGCATAATTACGATCTTATTCTTCAAATTTTAATTGCATCGTTGAATTATTAAAGGTTAATATATAGAAGGACATTTCAAACATTCCGCTATGGAGTGATGTTTTGACGACTTTAAGAGGTGCTTAAGTTTTACGAGTATTTATATCGAATTTGCACTCAGATGATAAGAGACGATAGATAACGTAATATCTAAGAATTGGATTTAAGATCTAGATGTTATGGTATTGATATAATATCTAGACTAAGTTGGGAATTAGACAGATAGTAATTTCTACAGAGATTAAAACGTGTTAATTAAAAAGATTTTGCAATTTTTATACGTTCTACTTGAACGATTTCGTTAAAAGTATCGAATGTTCCTTCGCAATGAAGGCTTTTATGTATATCAAATTTCATTGAAATTTGACTAACAGAGAGTGCAACTCAAGGACAAATAAATAAATAGTACGTTAATTCAAGTGGCTGTTTCAAAACTATAAAATAAGGATTAAAAGGCTTTGATAGTTGAGATTAAGCTTTAAAATTCTGTGACGTGTCGGTTGAAGATCGTTACTTAGTATTTATCTTACTAATATTATAAATGCGAATGTTTAGATGGATGGATGGAAGGATGTTTGGTATTTCCGGAACGGCTGAAGGGATATCGTTGAAATTTGACATAGATGTAGAACACAGTATGGAAGAACACATAGGCTACTTATTAAGTTTATTTTTAATTCAGCGCGGACGTTGTGTTAAAATTTTCCAAAAAATACCGGATTGTCACGTCAATTTTGTCCAGTTAAGGAAAATGATATTCATGTTCATAGCTTATTACATGCAAACTAGGCTACGTTTGATTTTATTATGAATACACAACGGTGTACAATTTATCGTACGTCAGTTAAACTGGGATGGACTGAATCGCTTTAGTTATCAGCTATCGCTCGAAGCGATGAACGTTGTATTGCGGGATATGGTAATCAGGTTGTGCCGGGATTTAGAAATGCACTTCCCGCACCTGTCCGAGAGAAATTCTCTTTGTTATACGCTTGCGGGTAATGTTTCTTATCACTCTCAGATGTCAGATAAATGCCACTGTGTCAATAGGCTGTCGGGCTGTGCAGCTAATATCAATAAGATAGATGTCTCTGATTGTTTTGACGCCGATGTTTTTGTTTGACGAATGCATTCCGATGCGCAACTGCGCAATAAATCGCGGAGTATTCCTTTATTACCTGCGCTCATCAGCAAATTCTTTTTCTATTTACAGTTGTAGTTTTTATTTACTTTTGTACCGTATTACATGATTTATTATTATGAAGAAATTAATTTTAGAAGTTTATTGAAGTTTCAATAATACTGAATATATGAATAATACTGAAGTTTAACTAATATCTGACCACCATTTTTATGTTGATTGGTATTTCTCTATACTTTTCCTAACATTTAAAAAGTTTTTATAATTTATACACGAAACAATATTACAAGAGTATGAAATGAATAGCTTAAAAAGTATTTTGCGAATACCTGATATCTTACATTTACTTGTATACTATTTATTTTTATTATTATTTCTCATTGAATCGTAAACAATATATCCCTACTAACGGATATGCATACAAAAGCAATATGCAAAGGTGCGCAAATCATGCAGTCTGCTCCAACATCTGCTCAGGTAAACTCTACAAATCACTTCTGTTTATATTAGTTCGTCTGTTCTGCATTTTGTTGGCAACTGTTTTCGTAAACCGTTTTTTTTGTGTGCTCCTCGTAGGTACAAAGATGAATAATTTTAATTTAAAAAATACTTAACATAATTATCAAATTTCTATAACGTCAATCCACGAGGTTAAATTATATGAAATAAATATTTACTCAAATAATAAAATGGGTAGGCCCCATTTTGCGTTCATGACGTCGCGTTACGTTCTCAATCAATATAGCTTCAATTATTTCACTTCTCTTTTCCCGTTTGAATTGGCGAATTCAAGTGTGGGAATTTATTACATAACCAGTTATTTATAATTGGGAAATCGATCTTTCAAAATAGTCTGCTTTTTCCTCATACTTTTGATAATTAGATATAGTCTTATATGTATTTACTATATAAATTTTGCAAAAGGAATCCCTTTTAATCCAATTTACTATTTGCGAAGTATCAAGATTATCCGTTCGGTGTATTTGTGTGCGATATTGGAGTAAACAAGTCCAGTAATACAACAGGCGTACTAAGCCGGATAGGTATCAGCTTACTCAGTTGCTGGGCTTCATTGTTTGGCAAAAGCGGACTTAAAGGATGTACCGTGTTTTGTTTCGAATCGATTTTCCTCATCATTGTTAATCTTATAATCGATTTTTTATTTTATTGAATCGAGTTAAATGGAACACTGGCTGACATATTTGTAAATTTAAAAATATTTTTCTTTAATTATTGACTCAAACTAAATTCTTATTTTGTCTATAACTTTAAAATTAGAATAGTGTCATTTTAAGTAACCGATGAAATAGTCGTATCGATAAGATTGATGTATTGATTACTAGCTGGCGCCCGCGATTCTGTCCGATTAAAAAAAACTTAATAAGTACCTTAAGTGTTCTTCCAGACTATGTTCTGCATCCATCCAAACTTTCTCATAATATTAGTAAGATTATTTAGTGTCAGACTCGATTTGATATACTTTGAAATTGATATTTGATTTTTTTTTTAAATTCTTGAATGTGTACTATTAACAGTCGCCTGTAATAAATACATTAGTCAAGGAATAATATAATTCTGCGAATCAGTAAGAATGCGGGGTCTCGTCACATTTCTATATCTACACGCGGAGTAGACCGTTGACTCAGCATACTAATATTTAACAGCAATGTCTACATTTAAAAATAACCTTTGTAAAAAGTGCGAGTGGTCGTATACCGGAATTAGCGAAGCTGTATTTTGAAACGTCTTGTCATAGGTGATTTGTTATTGCCTCCCCCGTATGCTATTTTTAACACGGATTTACTTGTTTATGTCTAATTTTATCTACATGTATGTATGAACGTACTACGTACATTGTTAGAAAGAATACGATGTTTTTTGTAATATATGAGCAGAATAATCTTAGACTGTTTTTTTTTTAAATTAAAAACTGGCTGTTGTGCGCGATGCCGTGTGCGCGAAATTAAAAAAAAATAGCATATGTGTTTTTACAGTGTATGTGTGCCAAAATTTATTGATATTCATGTAGTCGTTGTGGAGATACCTTGAAACATCCATCCATCCATCTAAATATTCACATTTATAATATTAGTGAGATGTGATTAAGAAAATACTTTATTCATACTTTAATACACATATCATAATATTCAGTGTAAGGAAATAAAAATATGGTAATAGTTCACAAAAAAACACGATTAGCGAATTAATTAATTATATGTCTAATTTATGTATCTTCTTAATTTGTTAAATTGCTTCTTAATGTAATTATATAATTTATTTATAAATACATAAATTAATACTCTGTTATGTAAAGCTATATCTTTGTTCCTTGATATGCATATTTAAATTAACGAAGTAATAAATAAAATCTTTGACAACCATTAATTTTGTGGAATACGGAAGAAGCTCCTAGATCTCCATATACTATGCTTCTTCAGTTAATTAATCAGAATTTGGAAATTATTATTTAAATTCGTAAAAAAAACCTATTCATACTAAACTTAACTTACGTCAACTTACGCGCAAGAATACGTTGTCTAGGCCTCTGAATAGCGCCATCGTTAATAACAAGAAAAATAAGATATTATTTATACAGTTCTTTGTTAATAATACATTTTAGGTTAGGTTACAACGCTAAAGATTAAAAAGGCTTTAAGATCGTTGAACCATCGATCTATATCAATGTGAAAAAGAAATAGAATATTTTTAGCCAACTTCAAAAAGAAGGTTATCAATACGTCTGTATGTGTTTTTATCAATAATATTGATAAACAATATGGTTATCGACAATGACATAATATACTAACCGAATAACCAAGTTAAGATATAAAAACTAGGTTAACATACTATACACCCTACACGATTAAACGAAAATGAAAGTAGGTATTAATTCGAAGTATCGACAAGATAACATTGATGGAAAGTTGTTTTGTACAGCGTTATATAATTCACTCGGAAGTACCTACGATATATAAATGTGCCGGATATTTTATTAGAAAATGTATCTTCTATTTTATTTTAATTATGTCTCTGTCATATTTTGTCGATTGGAACAGTGACTGTATGAGGTCATTAACCTTTAAATTCGTGATCGTCGATTGTTTTTAAAGTTTATATTTATTAGTAAACGGTCAATGATCCTCAATGATTTTTTCAATATCATATTAGTGAATAGTTATTTTGTTTATGTAGCAATAATTTTTGTCTAAAAGTGTTGATATTTTTTTAATTCACATTGGCTAGCCTATTTAAGATTCTTTTCTTTAATAAGGTGTTGACGATAATAATTTTTTTCCTGATATACTGTTGCCTCGTTTATTTCTAAAAACCATTTAAAATCATTTAAGGTAAGTATTATTGTGGTTGATGACAATAAATATTCCAACTGTATTAGTTTTTATCTTTGTCACGAGAAAAACGTGTTTAGTCTAATTTTCACTGCGCACGCTGACCTTGTTGAATCAGCTGTGCGATATCGTCAAACACAAACTACTACAACAATGATTGCATGGACAACTAAGTTTATATACGGTTTTGTGCCATTAAATAAAAAAAAACTTTTTCTCTATATACTATATAACAGGAAACTTGCATAAGACCTTGTTAGAACGATGCGAAGCATACAAACTGAGAATTACCTACCGAATTCGGTCAGATACGTGATCGAGCCCATTCGTGTTCGCAGACACACAGACTCCGTGCACACAGCATACTAAGTCATCCAACAAAGCGTTAGCCAATAAATATTATTGCTTAATAATCCGTGAAATGCTACCATTCATAATAAATTGCGTCTATGCAATAGAAAGTATAAACAATAAGTTGGCGAAAGCTAACACGAGTGAAATTGATTTATTGCGACGGCTCGCGGACGGCAGTCGGCAATCGGATGTCGTTTTTCGGAAACACTCGAAGCAAATTAACATAACAATTAAGTTAGGTAAGAATCGTAGACTTAACACCCACGTAATGTTTCGTCAATTGATATAAACTTAATCCTTTAATAAATTTATATTTAATTTTTAATTTCTCCGTTTATTATTTGCACGGATTAATTATATGTTTTGTTGTAAATATTAAGTTGTATTATATGATAAGTACTTGATTATCAATTGCTCTTTAATTAATGTTTGGATTGTTCTTTCAAGTTAAAAATAACTGTAAAAAGTAAAATCTGAGATATTTCTACATTGTATAAAAGAATATTTGTAGATAGTAAAATAGCTATCATTATACTGTTACGTAACAAAACAATCAATCACGACCAGCATCTTGATTATGTGATTAAGCAGTTAGCTTGAAGCCGCAACGTCCCACGCACGCCGCCGGCTCCCATAGTAATCGGATAATAACCAAATATAATTCTTCATGTCAACGTCCATTACCGTCTCTAGGTAATGTAGTCTGAGAGAACATTGTTCGAGCCATGCTTTACGAGTTTAGAAGGGGACGTCGCAAATCAATGTTATACAGTCGACATAAAACCCGTAGAATTCGTTTGGGGATCATAGATCGGGTGTTCGGTTAAATGCCAACTGCAACTGTATTTATAGGGTTTCGGCCGCATGCCGACCGCGAGCCCGCGAATGAGTCAGCCGGTCATACGTCTACCGGGACACCCGCCACGCACACTGATGCTCCGAATTCGATTAACAGAATCGATTTCAAATAAAACACAGTAAAACAATAGTCTCGATTATAACGACTTGACGTTACCTATAGAAAGCAATCAAGGTTGTAATTATTGTCTAATTGTAAAGCTTTAAATTTGATCGATATTGACGTGGCCGATTTTAGCTAATATCGATTTTCTAGACTTCTGGGTCATGCGCAACTTAACAATATTGTTTACTAATACACCTGTCAAAAGTGGGCTCCACAAGAGAAACTCGAATTAGCACATGAACTGAACTGACATTTTGAATCGAGAGAAAGGTTCATTGTTGTTTTTTTTTGGAATTTTGAATATAGTTGTAACGATTATCCGGTGTTCGAGCGAAAGGACTTTAATTAAGTGCGGTTTACAGATATACGTGGATTTAAGAACATGTAAGCGACCCGCTTTGGCTCCAATTACGGAGGCCGGCGCGGTTGACTTCGATTGTGATCGCGGTGCTTTAATTAATATTTACTTCGTGCTACCGTTTTCATTTCGACTTGTCACCTTAAATGCCGTTATTCCAACCAACTGCTATCCTTAACCTTGTTCAGACATGAGCTTGAAGTTTATTTTTACAGTTTCTTCCTTATCATTTTTTGTAAATAAAATTTAATTTCACCTCGTTAGTTTTAAAAGGTCATCGTTGTCATAAACAAAAGTTATAAATTATTCAAAAATGAATCGCAAATTGTGCGCAAATAATATAAATTTACTTTTCTCAATAAAGTTACAGCAAAATTTATTTGCACGCAAGCAAATCACGTGCTTAGCGGTAATTTATTGCGGACGTTAAAAAAAGAAGAAGCGTCCAGTTTTCGACATCGTATCGCGAAAGGTCGCGTGCCGGAGACCGTTTAAATCTTTGAATCTTATTTAAATTTGAGACGCGTTATACAACAGATACGACGAAAGGATATATGCCACTTTACGAACGCAAATGCTGCAAATTTGTAATTTACCTAATTAAATTGCAGGATCATGAAATTGCAAATCAAACGAATTCATTTACAAAGTGTCCTTAATTTAAACCAATCGACATATAACACGTCACTTGACTCTTGACAATTACCTTAGGCAAATTACAAACAGTCGGTATCCATGACCTGTTGGTGACATATCCTTCAAGAGTTCATTTTCTCGCTGTTACAACATTTATGAAACCAGATTTGTCGATCGTAGTGTTCACATCACTAAATCTTTAGAGGAGGCCTTTGTCCTAGTACAAGCTGTAGATTAAGGATAGCAGTCGCCGGTTCAAAACTATTTTTTTTGATACTCAAGATTATTTACTGTTAAAGTAACTAAAAAGAAAATGTATAAAAATTTGTAAACACTAATTATCTTCCGCAATAAAGGCTTTATTGTTTTGCATATTCTATAATAATAAGTATACCGATTTACATGTAGTAAAAATATTTATGTTAGATGTTATTAAGGAAACATATAGTAAACGAGCAATATACAACAAAAAAATGAGAATTTCTTTTCGTAATTCAACTCATTTGTCGAATCGGAGTTATCCAAAAACCTATAGTTCATTTAAGGATTTGATGCCATCTCGATAGTCCCAACTTTTGTAGTTAATTTTTTTTTGCTTGAACACTAACGATATAGTCGGATTATTCAAACATAAAAAAAAATCTGTGTAATCCAAAGTTGTAATCTCAGATTTTATGCCGCTTTTTATGTTGGAATTCGGCTTTATCTATACAGCGACTTATGTAATGCTCTCGGATAATTAATATGTATGTATTAAGATAAGACTTTTGAAATTTAATTGACATTAATTTCGATTTACGTAACATTACGTGTATTGCTAAAATTTTTACACAATTTAGACAGTGTTTGTTGTAACAAGAAAGTTGAACAAGACGTCAACCTATCCATGATGTCTAAACTATGTATATTTTGTTGGTCAGTATGCGAAAAACAAAAAACGGTTTTTTTCTTAATTTCGTTTTCTTAACAGATTTATAATACTTGCGTATTTCGAAGCTTCATCAACATCAGCTATACATCCCCACCGAGGGGCTCGAAGCCTACCCTAGGTTAAGGGTGATAAGGCTATAGTCATCCACGCTGGCCAAGTGCGGGTTGGTTGACTTCACACATATCTTTGAATTTCTTCTCAGATATGTGTGAAGAATATATGCTTCTTTCGAAGCTTAATAAGCCTTTATTCAGACAGTAAACATCAAACAATTAAAGGTTTTATTGATATATAAATAGTCATAGTCCGTGTGTGAATTCGACAGTGCCTCCTCCATTTTAGACCATAGCATTCAGTTCCTCTGTTCTTGACCATGCAGTCCCTGCTACCGGTTTTGCGCTCGTCGGCCCATCAAGTACCTTGATTTGATTTGTTTATGTTGTGCTTTGTGTACAAGTCTATTATTGATTTAGACCATTTTTACTAAGTCTGAATTCAATACTTGCCTAAGGTTAGAAAGCATCATTAATTACAAATTGTCTTAGATTTTCTGGTTAAAAATACGCTTTAAAACACAATAAGTGTTCTTGTAAAATAAAAGAGCGTTTTATTATTTTTATTTAAAAACATGTGTGTGATTGTACGTAATACCTTTTATGAAATCAAATGTAAGTCGATAATTGTATTGCGAATGTAATTGTTGCAAGTACACGCACGTAAAAGGAAAGTTCGACAACCTCAAAAGATAACCAGGAATTCCCAATTAACACCATTCGATTGTTTCCAATTTAAAAGTTGAACGGATTCAATTCTTTTATGTGTTCTTTATTGATAAATCGACAGCCAGTAATCTTAACACATGCCAAATTAAAAGTAAAATAAAAACTGTTCAGGATTAAATAATATTGTGATCATTGATCGAGTATTTTAAATATTTGCCAAGGAAAGATTGTCAGAGATGTGAACGCATTTAGATTATATTAGATTTAAATAATAATTCATTTTAATACAGTTTTTTTTACTTTAAACATGTTCCACACTAATTAAGAATTTTATTTCTTACGTTCACTAGGAGGAAGGAAAGTGAAGGAATCGAATGACCCCTTAATAATCAAAATCGATTCAGACTCTAGACCAGTGGTTCCCAAACTTATTTTGTCTACTGCCCACTTTGAGAATAAATATTTTTTAGCGCCCCCATATTTTCAGATATTTAAAAACCACTATAATTTCAAATTAAATTAATTAATTATTGTGACCTATATATGTATATTAACGGAGAATTCTAAACGAAACTTTTACTATAACCCGCAACTTGAGACCTGCAGCGCCCACTAGGGGGCGTTATTGCCCACTTTGGGAAAGACTGCTCAAGACTGTCACAATAAAATCCACATATTTAAAAACAAAAATACATACGCTGGAAAAAAATTACCCCTTGTAAGTCGTGTAGTAAAAATACTGCTTTAAAATGCATTAATATATGGTTCTAGCTTTCGCAAACTAAATAATTTTATACTTTCATATGAAGACAATTACAGTCAAATAGCATTAATATTTCTCAACTGTTATAGATGGTCGTAAACGGGAGCTAGTAAATTTGACTGCACGACATATTTACTGGTCTGCCATGGAATATATTTCAGTCTCAAGTTCGGATAAATGCAATAAAATGGTTGAGCTGATGAGATGCTACATAAAGATATCACTACACGAACTATATTCCTCTTTATGATCCACTATTATAGTGCTATCAAAGTTTTCATGCTTTTACTGTGATTACCAAGTCTTCAGTTTTGTAAACAATGTGTGAATTTTGTTTTAAAAATGGAATGTTTATTATTTTTTTTGAATTCTTCCGTAGCTCTTAGTGGCTATTAAGCGTTCAATGTTAAGGTAAATATAAACTCTTGTAATAACATACGTAATAGCTTGCTGTTCGTGTTTATAGACAAAAGAAAATAAATGCGTTTTGTTAAAAAAAAGATAACAGTAACATTAAAATAATTTAAATTACTTACATTGGTTTAATACTGAGTTTTTTTTAATTCAGAATCAACGCTGGTTAAACAGCCATCGATGGCAAACTTGTAGACGACATCGCATTCGCTGCGTTTAATCATAAAGGAACTACTTCTCATTTGAAACAGTATAATTTGTTAAGTAGGAATTATTGTAAACTAGCTGTCGCTTGCGACTCCGTCCGCGTGGTGTTAGTAAAAGTTAATTAGTAGCCTATGTGTTCTTCCAGAATATGTTCTACATCTATGCCAAATTTCAGCGAGATCCTTACAGCCGTATTCGAGATATCTTCAAACAAATATCCATCTATCCAAACAATCGCTTTTATAATAGTAGTAAGATTAGTAAGATTGTTCGAATCGATTCAAATATAATATAATTTTAAAATGTTTCATATGATATCAATAAATGTTGGGTACAATTAGTGTTCAATTAGGCCGTTGTTACATTTTAATAATTAGTGTAAACCCAAAGCTCTTTGTTTCCTTTCCCTCTAATTGTGGCTTGTAGTTATAAATTGTTTCGTAAAATACAACTTTTGTAACACCTCTCACTAATTACTTTCTCTGGATCCAATTGAATTTCATTAGTATGAACTGATATATAGTTTAAACTATAGGAGTCGGCTGTTTCGATTTCTATGATAGAAACATCTTGTTTTACTGCACCCACGTCTAGACTGTCTGGAACTTTTTTCTTCACGTCTGAGGGTGCGGACTGAATTCACCTTTCACAATTATTTCAATTGGAACAATCGCTCTTATGAACGTATACTTGGGATTTTTTAATGAATTTAATCAAAGTTATGACAGCAAAAGTAATAATAATTTGTCACATTTGTGTAATACTAGCTGTCGCCCGATACTCCGTTCGCACAGATTAAAAAGCTTACTTAGTAGCCTATGCATTCTTCCAGACTACGCTCTATTTTTATTCCCAAGGTTACATGCCTTTTTCGGCACTGTTGGTCTTATTGGCACTGAATTTTTTGACGTCCCGATTTTCAACTGTTTGATGTCATCATGTCAACAAGTTCTTGCCACTTTATTCATGTAATGTTTTTCTTTGTTCCAGCGGTGGTAGTGAGGTATTTGACCAAGCGGTACATCGGAGAATACAGTTCTACTGGCGGTGAGTATATTATTTCTTGTACTACGCCCTTGTGTTTGGCATTCAATGTTGTTATTCGTGTTCCAAATTGTATGGACATAATTATAAGTAATAACCGACAGACAGATATTAATAGGTTCGATGATGGGCCCTCAGGGAGGGCTGTGTCTTGCCAAGCTCTGGATGCCAATGCACGAGTTTATTTGCGAATGTTGGCATCGCCGTCGGCGGGAGTGCCATGCCAAGGCTGATGGCGGCGCCCGAAAACATACGGACGTTGACTTTATCAGAAAGATTAAAGTAAAAACAACAATTATTTAACAAAATCATAAGAAAACAAACTGTATAATTGCATTTAAAGTTGACGTTCATCCATTTCATCGTTTCGGATAATTTAATGTTAACTAGTTATTTTTGACAAACAGTATTATAAATATTATTTGTTTCAGATTTTCTCTACCAACATCGAGTAGCGTTTGATGGTGCTACTTCAGAAGTAGAAGTGTTGGACACGTGTGGATGTGCGGTAAATATTTTTTTTCAAATATAACTATTTCTTCAGCTTCATTGCAGATTCTTATTGAGTTTTTTCATCAATAGAAACGAGGATGTTTGCCGGAGCATTTGCGTTGGGGCGATGCATTCGCGGTGGTGTACTCTGTTTGCGACCGGCGCTCTTTCCTGGCCGCGGCTGAGCTCCTGGCTCTGTTAGAGAGGACGAGACTGCCGGGCTGCGCAGCCGTAACACTGCTAGGAAATAAAAGAGACCTGGAACATGCAAGGTACGTGCCAAGAATTCTTTAAAATACCGGCGAAGTGCATGTGCTGAAAAAAAGTGGATGTTTTTAATGTCTAAGAAATGTCATTATTTTGTTTCATAGGTGTGTCAAAGCTGAAGAAGGTCAAGAGCTGTCGTTGCGTTTCGGTTGCCAATTCTACGAGGTGTCTGCGGCGGAGTCGTGCGCGGGTGCAGCGCTCGCTTTCCACGCGCTGCTACGGGAGGCACGCTCTTTGGCGCTACTGCTGCCAACACCGCGCCGCAAACTTGCCGCATATTCCGTCTCTAAGGTACGACTAATGTACTAAAATGTGTCTGCGGCGGATAACATCGTGATATTTAAGTTTACTGATATTAAACACTTACTACTCTCTATCAGATAGGACCTTGGTAGAGCTGACTTGAATTTTCTAGACGGTTCAAGTAGTGGACTTCTTTTGGTACAGACTTAGTAAGATTAACATCAGCGGCCATTCGACACCAAAGATTGAACATTTATAATCTCGTAAAAAGTCATATAAGTGGAAAATTAGGTTCAGGACATAAAGGGACATCTCTCTTCGAATAGCACAGACTCGTTACTTACTTCTTTTTTATTACAGGTGATTGGGACGATTCTCGGTTTGAGCAACAAGAGCGTGAGGAAGAAAAGACCATCTCTCAGCATATGATTCGGCTCTTGCTGATCGTATACTGGATTTCATTGTTCACTCCGCGATAGGAGTATCTTTTCTTTCTGCGCGATGCAGAAAACTTTGTTGGAATGCGGGCCGCGGCTTGGGAGTACGGAAATGACGTAAGGGAATCTCGGTATGAAGCTTTTAAAATGGCCAATTTCTACTTTGTATAATTCCTTTCCATTGTTACGAATACTATTGTTATTTTTGTAAATAAAATAATTTGCCATGCATGTTTAATTATTGATAAGTAAATACCACAGTGTGCCTTTATTTGTACTTTTTTAAGGTTTTCATGTATGTCAAAGTTTTAAGAGATTTCCTTGTTACTGAATTAATTTTACTGTTATTATATTAGACTGATATCTTAAGATAATTTGGAAATGTAAACTCAGTTGTTATGGTGAGAAAATAATTCGTAAAACAAAATGTGTGAAAGGTGAATGTTTGAAGTATTGAATTTTGTTTGCGTATTTATATTTTTGAGGACAAAATATATTAATTTACAAGGTATTAAATTCAGGCAAAAAATTTCAATGATTTTAAAATTTTCCTTTGTATTTGACATACGATTTTTCTTTTTTGGAGTTTTTGTGACACTGATTTTAGTCTTTGGATGACACATTTTGACACATGATTGTGATTTTTTTGTTTATTAACTTAAAGATAGTAAGGCATAACTTTATTGCGACAAATATTCAAGTTTGTTATCATGGTAAATTCCTACGTAAAAGATTAGTCGAATATTTTATCCAGTTAATATGCAAGTATCAAAGAGTAGACAAAGTCTTAACATATTATGAATATTCCTTGAGTTTTCATTTTCTTATTTAATTTATACCCTAATGTTATCCCACCTTAACGTATTTCAGTCATATTAATGCTGCTATGTTTTTAATTTAAGATTTTGCTTTTATATAAATAATTCCTGATACGTGTCAGATATTGAAATATTTTGAATTTACATGTCTCTGAACTTTGAATACCATATGTTTAATGGTATTATTTGTTTTATGTTAAATAATTTTTTTATTTGTAAATACAACATCAATATTCAAATAAAATATTTTTTGATATTATGTTTTAATTTTCAATACATCGAAAACCAATGAAATAAATCTTTTAATTATTTAATTTAGTATTTATCAGAATAAACATATATTAAATTCTATTAAATAAGGTTTTGAGTTGCGGATTCGAATCCGCTTTTCATTTGTTACTATGAACCGACTCTTAGTAAATAAATCTTAAGCTAACATTGTAGCAAAAGCCTAACAATGTAGCTACCTATATTTAAACAAGGAAATTACGATTCTAACATATTCCCCTGTTAAATTCCTATAATAACTTCCTATTCAATGCTACAAAACATTTATACAAGAATAGAGAACAAAATAAGCAAAAACATTAACGAAGTTCGCTTGCATGTACTAAGAACCAGGATATATCTTAACATAGACGTTAATTAGCGGGTATTCCTATGTTCAGACGAGACGGCTACAACTTGCCGCGTCAGTGTGAAGACACCCTAAGGCTCACCAGACATAAATGTATACCCATATCGGTAAAATATTACTTGTCACTCAGAGTTAAATAATGTCGGAGACTTGTCATAGCAACATGCTCTTAATGTGTTTGCGATATTCGATTTTAAGTGGGAAGGGAATTAAATTCTCAACTATAAAATTTTTCTGTATGACGAGTTAGTGTGAACTTTCACCGGTTATAAATATCAATTTTAAATACTAATTTGTACGCAAAACCCGAGGTAACGTCAACAAATTATACTTTCGATGTTATCAAATATTCGAAGTTATTCTCCACCCACTTGTCTGATTTGTGTACTCCGTGGTAACACCCACCGCTTTCAGTTAACGAATTAACTAGTCATCGAGTAAAACCAATTAGGTCTGAATACTAAAATTAATTAATGTGCGGATTAACCTAACAAGGCTTTACATATTAGAAATTTAATTGAAATTTCTCTAAAAGAAAATAAAAACGATTTTGGATTACTTTTGTAAGTTCTATCTCTAAGATGGTATACCTCATTCTTTTTAAGTAACTAGCTGTTGCCTGTGACACCGTCTGCGTGGAATTAAAATAAAAGTAAGCATGAAGTTCTTCCAGGCTACTTTCTGCATCTATAGTAAATTTCAGCACGAGATCCATGCAGCCGTTCTGAAGAAACCTTCAAACATGCATCCATACATCCATCCATCTAAACATTCGCATTTATAATATAAGTAATTAATAATATTAAATTGCCAAAATACATGGTTTTATCTTACTAATATTGCTTTAGCTAACTTATAAATCAGGTAACAAAAACATGAAAAAGACTTCTTCAGTGAAACATTCAATTCATAAACAACTTAATGTTTTATGTGAGTTTATACATATACTGTGTTATCCATGTTGTAAACAGCAGTTCATTATACCAGACAGACTCTGAAAAGGCATTTATCACCTCAGTGATCGCACTGATGTAGACAGGACGTTGAATGAATGTGGTGCAATTTAAATCTCTCTCGTTGAAATCCAGTGGGTGGTTCGCCATCAATCCTTAGGATGGAAGTGTTAACTACAACTAAGTGATAATTACGTTACATTTATCCTACATAGAATTTTTAATTCAGCATGGACTGTGTAGAGGCGACAGCTAATAAATACATGAATGTACAGGCCATTGGAAATTAAATATATTTTACTAAAGATTGACATGTTTAGAACATTGTTTGACATGTCTTGGAAGTGACCTGGACATTCAGACATGAACATTAATTTTATTGTATTATAATGTAAACATTGTTTTCATAATAAACAACAGCCTTGTACAGTTTGAAGTGTTTTGACACTTAATAGTTTGAGTGAATACTATTATGATGACGTATTTATTTGTATTTCAAGGTTCGTATAACTAAAAATAGTAATACTTAACTCATCTCAATTAACTTATATTTTGCGTCTCTTACTTACTTACTTATAATTACTTTACTTATTTTATTCAGTGAACAAACGTCTTCATTTTTAGTCAATAAAAAAAATCTGCTTATCGGTGATTTATTAAAACTAAAACACAAATTACACTTAAAATGGGACAAACTTTTTGGCTACAGCAGATCAAACCCTTCTTATTCGGGTCAAAATTAGAAAAATATGTCTGTCTACGTCAGCTCCATTTTTAAGATTTATAAACAACCAGCCTATGTTCTATATGTATGCCAAATTTCATCCAAATCTGTTCAGCCGTACTGGAGATATCTTCAAAGAAACATCCATCCATCTAAACATTCGCATTCATAGTATTAGTAAGATAGTAAGAAGTATGATAAGATTTAATTATGATATACATCTAAGCTTCAGTAGAATTGTAATAATTAGGTCTAATAGCAGTACTAGATAAAGGAGACAGGCATCACAACTGGTCAAGATAAAACGGCGCCATCACATGACAGCTGGACATGACGTACAATTCTGTGTTATCCAGTATTATGCAAACTCGAGGTTAACGCCGCGAGTCTCTCAAATAGCATCGTAAAACTTTTACGATGCATAAAAATTTAAAAACGAAACGCATTTTTGAATTTACTGCATTTTAAAAATCATATTCGTTACTTATATTTTAAATACGTTATTCAATTACATAGTAAAAACTGCTATTGTACGACAATATTCATATCCCAAGTAAGTTCGTGATTGAATTCTAAACATCTCTAATAAATATATTCAAAATGCTTTAATGCTTATATTCGACGCATATAAACTACGAAAATAAAAAAATAATACCACATTCCTGTACTCCTATTATGCAAATCACTTAATGTAATCGAATCCCAACGAAATATTTTCACATTAGACTGAATATCATCTACATTACGTAGGCACTATTGTCTTAAATGGAGTTAACTTCTAGCTTTGTGCACTTTTATCTATAAATATCACAATGCATTTTCAACCTTCTTGTATATTGAATAGGTTATAGTTTTGCTTTTGCAGTATACATTGACGTGTGGCGTTTGTTTTTGTTTGACTATGTCGGCGCCAGGGAGGAAGGTCTACCGAACACGATGCGCTCATCGAAAATATCACATTATCATAATGCAATACGTGCAACGTGAGAGATGCGGCCGTAATTCACATTAAATATTCCAATGTTACTAAATAAACATATTAAATTGCACATTTATCAACATTTCAGAATAATTTTGATAAAAATAATACTCAAACGTTTTCTATTGCGGCAGCGTCTTTTTTTGTGACTGAGTAGACACTATTTGCCTTGAGGCGACATTTACAGCTTCACCTGGCTTGAGGTGGCCGAGCGCAGATGACACTTAGCCTAAACCTCGTTTAAGAGTAACTAAGGCTCCTTCAGGAACCTCAGCTCGGGTCGTTACTTCGTTATTATTACCGGATCGGGACGCCGCCGAGCTCTTGTGGCAGCGTCATTATAATCCCACATTTATAGTGTCTCCAGTCATCACAGTAGGAATATTTTGATAAACGAAATATTTATCTCTCTAATTAATATTTACAGTCTAGAATTAGAACATGAGACTCTAATCTCCAGAGTATAAAACATATCGTCATCCCTGTCATTATCTTTAACAAATCAAAGAAAATAATGTTTTAAATGGGGATTTGGGTCCCAGAATCTCACCGTAAAAAGGCCAGTTATTTAAATAGATTAACAAAGAAACAAAATGTCTTATTTACCAATCAAAAATTAACAAAGGTGTACTAGAATATTACGATTTCTGCTACATCTTTATCAACGCTGATTTTACAGTGAAATATTTGGAGGCTACATTTCCTACAACAATATTTTATGGTTTGTATACATTCAAGACGATCTTACTATTGGGCAACTAAGGAACAGACTTGTTATTGATTTAACAAAAGACTATTGTGAAATCAGGGCACGGTTTCTTCATTCGTTTTGTTATGATTTCTAAACGCAAATTGCAGGCGTTGTAATGAAACACACATTTGCGGGAACAGGGGAAGGTCGTCCTGATGATTTAGTGCACATAAATATTCATTGTTAAACCTGCCACCGTCGCTCAGATGGGTTATTTGCGTAGCGTAGGCGAACCCACAACTTGTCAATGTTTCCTGCATTATTTCTCAACATCACTATTATTATTGAAATTAAACTTTTTCAACGGTTCACTAATTGGATGGGAATCGAGTTGAAACATAATCTTTTAGGACGTGGGAATCTTGGAATTAGATTCTAAAGATACAAATTGTATTTGATTAGGCAGAAGTTGGCCTAATCCGATGAGGGAGAGCCATAAACAAGAAACAGAACAGAACAGGTTAGTCAGAATATATTTAATGAAAGTGTATACTTTCTTAAGCGTAATTCACATTAAATTGAAAACAAAAGAAGTTCATTGAAATTAATATAAACTAGCTTACGCCCGTGACTCCGTCCGCGCGGAATGAAAAAGACTTAATTAGTAGCCTATGTGTTCTTCTAGACTATGTTCTACATCTATGCAAATCAGTAAGTTCCATGCAGCCATTCACGTGATACCTATAAACAAAAAATCCATCCATCCATACAAACATTCGCATTTATAATATTAGTAAGACTTACACTTTGACAGTAATTTTTATTTCTTTTTTTGTAGCTGTAATTTTATACTTAACATTAAATAAACATGATATTTTCATTTTAATTAAATAATCAAAGCTTATCTTATCACACTGACTTAACCGATTTTTTCTTAACAAAAACGTTGTAATGAAATGACTCTTTCCACTTCATAAACTTAACACTTAATGCTCTCTGATAATTTCTTAATAAAATAACTATTAAGGCCGAAACTCTCGAGAAGAAATACATTTCCTCTTTTCGAAAATAAATCGATCGATATACAGGTGAAAAGAATTTAAACGCCGTTTCGTTAGCGTATTAAATTGACTTTAAAATTTTGTTACAGCTAATAAATGTCGAGATTTTATTAAGATTTCATAAAATGATACAGAATACCGTATAATTTAATTATTACCCCATAAATATATTAAAAATCTGTTATAACAGAATTCTTTTAAAAAAACCATCCTACTATATTCCTGTACAGTCAGCCGCATAATATTGTATACAATGTATACAATTATAAAACTCTAAACACTTGTATACGCATTCGGTTTAATAAAAACAGATGCGTGTATTCCTCATTGACAAGTTTTCATGGTCGGAAACATACCAACGAATTTTGTAATCGAAGGCGCAAACTTTATGCATTCTTAGACTTTAAAAATGTACACATATTTATGCAGCTGACTGTACAACAAGGGATGAATTTAATACACTTTATTGTGGATAAAGATGCAATTGTCTAGTAAAGACTAGTGATTTGCAAAATATACATGACTATATTGTCGACTAACTATTTACGTCTTAATACTATTAAAAATAGCATTATAATCGCCTATGTTTACAAAGTGATAATTTAAAAAGAAATCACCATACACACATCGACGTTACCAATCTTCTTATAAAGTCGATGAAATGCGACGATTTATATATCATTGAATTGAATTTATATTGATGAAACCATTAATTAAACTTTAGTACAATTTAATTACAAATTTACAATTTAACTGATGTTGTGACTCATTGCAATGCCCGTGGCGTAATCTTGATATTTATTTGTAGACTAGGCCGGTCTGTTCTGCATCTGTAATAAATAATACTGACTAATATCTCGGTACGAGGTGACAGTCTTATAATAAGCCCGCCACGTGTTTCTATTAGTGCTGGAAAAAGTGTCAAGTGATATTACAAAAGTGATTAAGTGATAGTCGATCTTAGATATGTTCCTAGAGTGTTGTGGGAAGCAATTAATAACACGTCTTAAGGTGATTTTCCACGTTCAGTTAACATACGAATGAACACTAAATTCGGTTGTTGCTATCCCTGTTATTTTAAAAATGAATAAAATGGATGACAATAGTATACAGATGTTAAGACAGTGGAAATTCACCGTTATCACAGACATTGCTCTGTGCGTCAGATGGTCGGCTTCAATCGCAGTCATGGAAACAAGCCTTTACTCTAACAAATCGAGTTCCTGTCTCAGCAGGTGACCGCGTGCGTGTTCCTGGAACGCGGAGTTACAGATTCGATAAGACTGAGACTGCTTTAGACGATGAATAGCGGTTTTTATTATAAGAAATACTTTAAAGTAGAAAGAGAAATTACATGTCTCATGCATTCAAATCCGCACAATCACCAAGAATTTTCATTAGACGAGAATAACTGCAAATGTGAGAGAAGTTGCTCTAAGACATATTGATTAATGTACAATAATGTGTCGAGTTCTAAGCATCCTTTTTGAAATAATATTGATACAGAATTAGCAATTATTTTATCCTTAATCGGACAATTACCCCCTTTATCGATTTTGTTACGATATCGTATTTGGTTCAACGTGATTCCTATCAGAGTACATTACATAATCGTCTGGCGCCAAGCGATAGTCTACAAAAGTTTGCAAGGCAAGTGCCTTTCATTTGGGAAACCACAAAAGGGTTAGTATTCTTGAAATGTTTTTGTTTTTTTAAGTAGTATAACTTTTTTTAAGCCTCCCCCGTTTTTTAAATGCTGGCCAGTATTCCAATACTCCAGATGCTTAAATTAAAAAAAAAAACTCTAACCGCTTCCGCCATTACAGAGAGCTGGGTGTAAGAACAACAGAAGCCCACTAAATATAAACAATATGCTTACTGACTCCGCGCATTCTGTTACCGTTGCTCGGCTACCGTTCCACGCGATTTATAGGATAACATATGACACGCTTAAGGACTTCGCAGAATTTAATATCGGGCTAATTTCTTTGTAACTGTTTACAGTTATGCCAGATTAAACGTTTGAGGTCACATATTGGTCGTAAAAATAGAAAAATAATGAACATCTGTGCTTAAATATGTTGTTAAAAATTATGTCAGTAGACTAAGACGAAAAGCAGAATTTTAATGGCCTTAATTCAGAGAGAAGAATGCGTATAAAAATTGATTAAGGCAAGAAAGATTTGAGACATAAAATAATCCTTTGACGATCGAATTATGTCAGTCACTGCAACGCACAACGACTATGACGCCAAGTTATTTAATGGTCAACTGGTACTAAGGACCTCCTTAATGAACCTATAGAAATCTACACATAGGGTCTGAGTGAAATAACCGTATAAAGTTACGTTTACATCCATTGCATTTGCACAAATTGTAAAATGTATTTAATTGGCAATAAGAATACATTGGACATGGCATCCGGGTCAAAGCGCGTTCGTTTGTCAACGCAAAAGGACGGCCAGTCTAAACTAGGAGCGTCCGAGTTGCCAGACATCAAGTCGGAGATCAAAGTTGGCTAATGGGCTACCGTCAACCGAACCTGCGGACCAACGTATCGCATACCATCACGGTTACTGCCCCAATACACCAATGACCCGGAGGACGAGGATAGACTTATTTATTTCTACCCAACTGGACTAGAAGGTAATGTTTTATCCGATTTAAAAAAGAAGGAGATTCTCAATTCGTCTGCACATTTTATTATTTTCGGGGATATCTATTTTCATATAAATATTATGACTTGAACTTATAATTTTATCTAAGGGTAATTTTACCCATTTATAAAAGTAATATAGGTAGGTAAAGCTAATACGTATACGCACTTTAAGCAAGGAAGCAGTGGTATATGCATATTTTGCACATCTTTGAATTCCTAGCAAGAGCATTCCGACCAGTTTGCACCTCTAAAGCGACTAGCAGCTCGTATCTGATTAAGTAAGAAACTTTATCTAAACATTAAGAACGAGTAGTTAAGCATTAGGGGTCCTCCACCGGGACGTTGCACTGAAGCGCATTCCTCCCAACATATGGCTGAGAATAAAAAATAAATAAATTACATCTTTAAAAATATTATCATATGTTTTTTTAATACCGATTGTATCTGGTTATTAAGATCATATTAATAATGTATCATTCGGTTTGTTTAAGTGTTCGTTTGATCAGAAAAATATGTTTCCGTGTTTTTCGTTTTGGAGCATTCGCGTATTATTTTATTGATGCTTTTAAATATCATATCTAATACCTCTAAAGTGTAAATGCGATAAGATTTCATGCTTACATTTTTTTTAATATTACTTAATTATGTGAGTACAAATTTTTATATCTTCTTGGAAGTATTTGTAATGCGATATAGAATTAGTATTGCAACTGGAAAGATGATAAAAATATTTAATTTTTTTTTATAACAGAAGGGGGCAAACGAGCAGCGGGAACACCGATTTATAACTTTATTGCCTTTTTATGGATTAAAAAGGCATAAATACTACATTTGTGAATATGATGCTAAGTAAACTAATTAATGTAATAAATGTGTATGTCTAGATGGATGGATGGATGGATGTTTATTTGGTATCTCCGGAACGACTAAACAGATCTTAATGAAATTTGGCATAGATGTAGAAAAGAGTCTGGAGAACACAGTGGCTATTCATTACGTTTTTTTTTCAATTCGGCGCGGACGGAGTCTCTGGCAACAGCTAGTATAACCTAAACGTTTTAATGACGAAACCAACCTTTATAGCGAGTTAATTCCATATGAACCAAAACGAGTGTTATAGCTTAATTTCATTTTTTAGATTGTGATAATGGTACAAAATTCAGGCAAGACTTTATCATCAATTTTTTTTAACTAGTGTTAAAAGAAAATCCGACACTGTGCCGGTGTACTGGCGCAAAATGTCGACGTTTAAGACCCCTCACTAATCATTCTGACACTTGATTTTGTAATGAAAGCGCGCCATTCGCGCCAAAGGATTCTCACTAATAATATCTAAAACTAGTATTATAATAGAAATAAATCTTATATAATTGTTTATAATAAAATTATATATATTGTAGGTTATCAGAGAGATACGAGTAGCGGTCGTGAGGCAAGTGGTCGCACTCCATACACGGCAACCGGTAGAATGCGCCGTAACACTATAAACAGAAGAATAACGTAATAATAATAACCTCTTTGTAATCTTTAGCGGTTTTATGCTGATTGGAAGATATTTTTGACTTATTTTACCAATCTTTAAGAAATATTGCATCAGGAAATTCGTGTCTCCAATAGTTATTCAAACGATACGACTTAGGATATTTACAGAGTTTAAAACTTCTACCTAAAAGCAAAACGCAACAGCAGTGGCCGATCTAAAGTTTTTTTTAGTTAACATAGTCGCTACAAATCGCATAATATTAGGAGACCTTCACTTAACATTTTATTCGACATAAAACTTATGAATAGAATCTAGAAACCTAGAAGGAATGACATTATGGCAATTGGAAAAATAAAAAGCATTAACAATTGATTAAAATTAAATAGACGTCTGCATACGAAGATAAATCGATTTAGACGAACATGAAATGACAAATGCTAACGATGTTACTCTTCGTCTGCTTGTGTCAAAAGCTCTTATGGCATGTTAAACTGTCATGGATTGAAAAGGTGATACTATGATATATGGATTATATGTAACGAGCTCTCAGGAGGAATTTCCTAAAAATATCAACTTCTAAAGTAAGGATCAACCTGCCCTTGTCCCTACTGAAGGTTGGCACTATATGTACTACTCCTGCATTTATCTCCTAGTCCTCATATTTGAATTCAGAACCTTCTTACGCTTATCCTCTTCCACACAATCAATACTTTCTTTGGTCTTTCTCTAGTTTATGGCCATCCACGTGCGATCTTATTACTTTCTTATTTATATGATCATCTCTCCGCATAATATATCCATACAAAGCTTATATTTTGCTTCTCAATTTCTAACGTTGGTATAATTATTATATTATAATTTGGTTCAGTAGACAGAAGTAATTTTTGTTTTTATTTACAAATCTTTTAACCCTGTTTTCATAAATAATATTAGATGTCTTCCTCAACGATAGTGTTATGCTGGACTAACTGTCGTCCGCGACTTCGCCGCGCGCGGATTTAAAAAAAAATTAGTGACGCTTCGCTCCTACTGGTCGCAGCGTTATGTTATATATTATAGTTTAAAGCCTTCCTCTTTAAATGGACTATCCAACAAATAAATAATTTTTAAAATCGGACCAGTAGTTCCTGAGATAGGCGCATTTAAACAAACAAACTCTTCCGCTTTATAATATTATAATAGTATATATGTAATTGCATGACTATTGATATAGGCATTCCAAAGCCAATATTTTTTACACTTGTCAAATTCTATTCATACATCAAGATCGTTAAGAATCATATTATTAAAATTAAATTGGAAATTACAAGGCGCTGTCAGAGTAAGTAATGGTTTTACAAGGTAGTGATGTGACCCACATGTTTCACAGATGGGATCGGAAGCTGTATAAACTTGACCCCGGCGACGGTGAAAGTTTACAGTAGCCGTGGTCAATTTTTACAGTTCACAAGACAAGCCATTTGTCTTCCGTCTTCGAAAGATTGAATTTAAAAAGTGATTTCGTCCGACGTTGAAATGCTGCGTCATTAATCAATTAATTTTACTTGCGAATTAAATATTTTTTTTTACATTATTATTGTGAAAATGAAATCAACTAATTAACAGATATGTTTCCATTTTTACTTTCGATTTCTTAGAATCGTCGAAACATGACAGAGTTGTGCTGTTTACCTGCGTGTAGCCAATTTAAGAATGACATTGGTTCATTGGGTTCTCTTCTTCTGTACATTTCTTTCTTCCTTCGTCTAGTAGTCAGTTGTTTTTCTCGTATCCGGTAATTAACTCTTTTTAGATCTACCAAAAAACGCTAGTGTTTTTGTTATTATAAATATTAATTAATAGTCTTTAGTAGATACTAGTTTCCATCACTTGCCAACGTCTATTGTGTACGTTTTGGCCAATGGCAAAATTATGAAGATTTTAATGTCATCGTTTGAGCCATATTACGCCCACTGTTGGGCAGCCTCGCCCAAAGATCGCCACGAGTGACGGTCCTGTGCTATCCGTATCCAGGATACTCCTGCATTTTTGACCAGTTATCGGATTTCAGTGTAACTTTCATTAATTGCATCTTGTATTCTTTCTCCTAAGAAATCTATAGCAATTTGTTTTTTATTCGAGTGTTTCTTGCATTTTATGGTCACAGTTATTTCGCATTATGTTCTTATCCGGTCTTATTATGGATGCATTGCAACGACTCTTGAAATTCGATATCGGTGCTAAGAGGGGTTACGACCTTCAGAATTGAGGAAAATGACACAAAGTATTGGAGGTTAATATATGTGAATTAACGGTGTTGCAATCTTTAAAAACCATAATATTAAAATAACCGTTACCTTTCATAGCTTGTACGGGATAAGAAATGCAATCATAATATACTCTTCAATATTCATTATGTTCTTTAAGGGGTTATGCATTAGTAACTATTTTTAGTCATTTGTAAAATAGCCAAAACGATAGTGATCATTATCAGCTATACGTTCCCACTGAGGGGTTCGATGCCTACTCTAAGATAGGGGTGAATAGGTCATAGCCAACCACGCTGGCCCAGTGCTGGTTGGTTGACTTCACACATATCTTTGAATTTCTTCTCAGATATGTGCACGTTACATCACGATGTTGATCGAAAATCGAAAAACACATTGGTACACCCAACCCAGGACTTACACTTGCAAGTCAAGTCTTTAACCCCTGAGCCACCTAATGTTCTAGGAGCAAATGTTAACTAAAAATAGTAGAGTTGTTTTTTTTTTAAGAGAAGGGGATAAACGAGCGTCGGGAACACCGAGGTGATCAACGACAACAAGTGTTATTGAGTTTACACAAATGTAACTTAATTCTGAACCAAGATGGTAGTTAGGATAAATATAAGCTGTGTTAACCTAAGATTTTCTGCTAATCATAACATTTTCTACATCACGATTAATTTAATGTCTTGTTATTGTTACACAAGTCAGCACAATACTTCACTTGCTAATGTTATTTTAAAATAGAGATACGCCGTTTAGATAAGCATTTAGAGTTAATCTTTTGTTTTGCGAGTCGTGTAGGAGTGAATGGCGAGTTAGATTGTAATTACTGGTCTGGTCTAGCATTTTTATCGAGTGTTTCCTTTTACGAATAATCCATTCAGTACTACGGCCGAAAGGAATCCGTGTGGGCGACGGAGAAACTAAGGACCTACGCATAATGTCCTAACTAGTTTTTTGAGCAAAATGCAGCAAACTTTTGTACTTTTGAACTATTGATGATATGATTGAACTATAGTACATCTGTACCGAACAGTAAAATGCGAATGTTATATGAATGGATGGATGGATGGATGTTTGTTTGATGGTATATCTGGAACGGCTCATCGGGTTTTGATGAAATTTGAACATAGTCTTGAAGAACACATAGGTTACTATGTTTTTTTTGTTCATTTCGCGCGAACGGTGTCGCGGTCGATAGTAATGAAACATTTTCGAAAACTATTTTCAGTTTTAAGATTCAAGAATAGGAAATTCCTGTCCGTCCATCTCGAATATAAATAATCCGCTATTTTAAGCGCTTGAGTAATGATTCAATCAATTCAGTTTTGATGTATCGCTTCTTAAAATGAACGATAAATTCACATTGCATTGGAAACTTATCGTACTTGTTGATATTAAATATTATTTTTGTTTAACGGTGTTTATATAGTGTTGTTGTTGGATTATTTTTATGCATTTTCATAATAATAATTCATAGATAAGTTAACAAATAAATCTTTTATTTTAAGTGTACATTCAAAGTGAAGTTTATGGTCGATACGTACATATTTTTTTAATATAGCTCTGAAAGTCAAACATTATTTTTATCAAATTCTTATGAGTCAATGACTTTGAATAAGCAACACTACTAAGGTTGATATGTTAAATAAATATAAAACTAAATACTTGCATCATTTGTGCGGCAATTTCTTCTAGCCTTGAAACGATTTGAAGGTGAAAATATTCATTTTTATTTTAGCTGTAGCAAGCCCGATTTGCTCTTATTAATATTTAAGCTTTCGACTTTTCTATATACAAATATTTAAATGATGATAGATACTAAATAACATATTTAAAAAAAACCGTTTAGAAATGATTAATTTTCTAAATCTAAAATGCAAAAAACTTTAATCTAAAGATGTGTGAAAATTGTCTGGTATGGTTTACATTGTAACAAATTTCAAATCAATAAACCTGGTATCTTAATGAAAACCGACCGAAGTACAGTATTTGATTATTCATTAATTACAATTTACAAGTCCGTCCCCGGTGATCCAGAAATAAACTAGACGACTTAATAATGTAAATGAATGCGCCAGATTCTGTGCACCGTTGTGATTTAGCCGCGTTCCCTAACAAGTAATACAAACCCACGTCATTAACTGGACCTATTTCCTTCCGAATTACTATTTAAAACACAAAGAAGATGAAGTGAACATGCAATTTTTATGTCTATTTATGTCTCAAATCATTCGGATCGGTTAATGATGACGGACTTTCATAAAATTAAAAAGAAGTAGATCAGAGATGTTTTGTAATCACCCTTATATTTTAAGCGCCAATAGCCTAATGTTTAAGGGTACGGATTTCCGATCATGTAGTCGGGGTTTGGAATCCCGCCATTCGCCTATTGTAAACCGTGTCCTAGTACAAGTATAGAGCTTAGTTGGAATAGTATAAGAAATGTTAGTAAATTAACAAAAAAAAACTGCTAATATTTTCATAAAAAAATATATATAAACTGATTTATCAATTATTCTTGTCTATAAATTCATACATACTTAAAACGACTTCCATATAATGCTATTTCTAAGCTATTTTATAACTACTTAATTATAACGGCTATAAATATAAAATACAGTAAGGATAAAAAGTTGCAAGATCTAAACGATAAATAGCTCATAACTCGCGAGTCGAGTTCACTAGCGTTATTCTTAACGTTTCGACCGTTTTACGCAGCAACTATTACGGTGGCAAGTATGCGACTATACGACTTTCATAGTAGGCGCCTAGGTCTAGACAGGTAATGCCTGTGATAGTCAATTAGCATCCTCCGCGCGACTAGATTCCAGACATTCCTAACCCCGTATCCGTTCCCACATCGCTTCCACAGAGATATTACTAAAGCCGGTGAAAAATATAGTAACATTGTACAGTTTGTAACATATTGTTACAGCTTTTTTTCTAGACTTATATTAGGGACGTTACGGTTCATTAGACTATCTGAGAAACTGCACAATAATAATTAGTGTTAACTCCTAACTGGTCTTACTAATATAATAAATAGATTGAGATCACGTTAAAATTTGGCACATAGTCTGGAAGATCACATAGTTATACTCACACTTAATAAGTTTTATTTATCTTAAATGTTATATTTATTAGTTATTTACGAACGCAGAAAATACATAGTCTAAACTCATTTGTACTAACTGTATTCTGTTCTTTCTTTACTTTATTATTGTGGGAATTATTGTACACAATTTTTTAAAGAAAAATAAGGGTTTTATACTTTAACAGTGGTTAATATCAAATAGTGAATTGTTTTGTTAGCGAAAGTGTTAGTGCGGACACGCGCGTGTGATGACAATGCTAGTGAAAGTGAGGGGCGGGGTGCGGGGAACACGCACTACTACTAGTTATTAGTAATCTTATGTCTACTTGTGAGTATTAAATAATAAATGATTGTATGACACATGCAGCACGTGATTCGTGTCTTGATATGAGATGTAATCTAACTAAGCGCACACTAAGTAGGTACTTAAAAACACACACTCGAGTCGTTAATTGGTCACTAAATTTGTATTAATTTCTTATACTAATCTTATTAAGTTGATTTGTATTTAACTAGTGGTCGCCCGCGACTTTGTCATCGCAAAATTTAGAAAAAACTAGCTTATAATATGCATTACATCACCTACCATCCCGTTCAAGTCCCGTAAAAATCAGTCCAACCGTTCCGGAGTTTACCCGAAACAAACTTAGCCTTGATTTATGGCTGTCCCATAGACAGACGCATTTTTTTCGATATTACGTACAGACATTCCAGTTTTATTAATACGTATAGTTAATTATATTTAAAAAAATCATTATGTTGCAAATGCTGAGAAAAGTTAACGACAAATATGTATTTTTTTGGTAAACGAATTCTGCATCTGAATTCTGAACACAGTATAAGTATTGGTAGACTAGACACATGATAAAAATAACATAGGATAATATAATATACAGCTTAATAAAATATATTACCAAAATCTATCTGTCGTATCTGCACCAACCTGCTTGCTGCATCGCTGAGTCGTCGCCACAATGCAACGATGTCTCGATTCTTACGCAATCGTATAGATATTATCAAACTCGCTCTTGTACTATATTCATGGTCATTTCCATAAATATTACGTGGGCTTTTTATACCGTACGCTTTATCGGTACCTCGTTCGTTAATAGACTGTGTAAATCATTGCTATTCCGACGTTCATTCAATTGTATTTAGTTAAATTTATATCGTAGTAAACATCGTGAATTACTTTATAATGATAAGTCGATTGATATCGATTTTATAGCGCCGGTATTACGATAGTTGATTCGTTTTTAAATCTGACCTGTGAACACAAGTTGAATATCAAACACGTGAACCCAGAATATTTGATAACACGCGCGTACAAACTGTTTTACGAATGATTGAAGAGCTTTTCTATGCATCCATAGATCTAACTGATTTACTCTATTGAACGATGTAGGTGTTATACAAGACAGGTTAGTAAAATTGGTAGAATGTTAACGATTAAGTCTGACCGCTTTGCTATGAGGACGTGAAAATACTGTTAGGAAGTAAAAAACATGAACACAGAAGACAACTTTTTCCGGAAGGCGCCTAAGTCGCGTCGCCTACATGAAATATTATTCGTAAACATATTTAACGGCCGTCAGTTATTTTAAATTAAATTGAAAATCAATTTCACAAGTGCTATCTAGGTCTCGAATTGATTTCTCTGTTGGTCGTGTAATTTACGAACAACCCGGTGGCGGTGTGGTGTCAATCGAAAAGTCCCGTAATTTTCATACAAGATACCTTCGGGGCTTTTTAATCATAGAAACGAGAGTTTTCGGAAACGCCCGATCTCAGCATGATTGATTCTTTTGTACGTATTAATTAATTTCTTCTTGATAACTTATACCTTACTAATAATAGCAAGCTCTTTCTATAATAATTAACACAAAAATATATAGACTAGCTGACGCCCGCTGAAAAAACGTAATTAGTAGCTTATGTCTTTCAGACTACGTTCTATATTTATGCCAAATTTGATCGAAATCCGATTCTGAAGATTCGCATTTATATTAGCTAAGTCTAAACTTTTTCTATGATATTTTAACTAACAAACTATGTACCCACTTAAAGAAACTTGTATCATGTTAGTACAGCTCACGAATGTTACATTTGAATAACACAAGCTCACATTAACAGGGCATCGAACCTACTTCCTACACTGAAAGCACTCAGCTCTTAGCCTTTTAGGCCACCGGATTGAACACTTGTACATAAATCTGCCGATAATACTCAGTGGGTCACAAAGTATCGTGTAAAGTTCTCGGTAAAAATTATGTCGATTTCATAAATAATGTACTAACGCCTTCCGGGTACCAAGAAGATTGATTCCCCTTTTGGTTTGAATTCATTAGCCTTAAAATACTCTATGTCGAAATGTGTGCTTGTTATATTTTTATCTCACTTATTTTTTAATCTTTTTATGTAATATATAAAAATATTTGTTATATTTTTATGCATTCTACAGTCATAGAGCATTTATGTATTTTGTGGTTACTTACTGTAAAATCGAACCTAATAATGAGTGTCAAAAACTCATTTAAAATAGAAAAAAAATGCCAAGGCAAAAAGTTCGCACATATTATAATACAAGCGTGGTTATATTAATCCTGTTACCATACGAATTAAGTGAAGCAAATCTTGAAATATCGTAAGTATAGAACCGATGAGTTTTAATATAATTTACTTTACTTTTTTTTGCGATATTAAAGGCCATGAAATTGAGATCAAAAATCCACGATACGTTTTTTGCATTCCATGTCATACGTTTGACATGACTCGCTTGTCCGATTATGAAGCCTTTTATTTATTTTTTAATCACACGAAGGCGAAGATACATTTAACATAACCAAGATGAAGCTTGTGCCGAGATAATTTATAAAATTGAGGACATTTATACTTTGTCGGGTTATACTGTATGAAATTATGAGATCGGTTTACGCGAATTATGTAAGGTAAAATAATACTCCCATTTGTCAAAACGATAACATCTCGGATCTTCCCCGGGAACGCTACGTAACCGATGAAAGTGAAAACAATTAGGAAATGATGTACCCGGTGCTGACTTTCGCAAAATCCAGATCTTATCGTTGACCTAACGAACGTAGTTGTAATTGCTTCGTCCGAAATCTTGTTCGGGTAGAGGTTCGTTCAATGTCAATTTGAAATTGCAATCTAACGTTGTTCGTATAATAAAAATGAAAGTCAATTTTGTTAGCAAACATTGTACAAGATTTGTGTCAGAAAACGTTAGAAACATGATATTTGATTAACCGAGTAACCGTGGGTTTCTGAGACTCCACTCAGAAATCTCATATAAACATATATTAGCTCTGATTTGTTAAAGATAAAAACATGACAATGATGAAAATATGATTTATTTAGAGATATTGGTCTCAGAAACCCACGATTAGACCGACTTACCATGGGTTTCTGAAACCAAAACCTTCGTTAAAAATATATTTGTATCTCTATTTTGTCAAAGATAATGACAAAGATAAATATATTTTAAAGGGAGTTTTTGGTCTCGGAAATCCACGGTTAGATAAATGGAGTGTTTATACAAATCTCTGACATTTTTTTTGATTATTTGTTTCTTATCTTTAGCACTTAGTAATAAACACTTCAAACACTTTACTTTGAACAGACTTTTTGTATAAGTTTGTAAAAAGGCGTAAAGCAAAACACTTTTATATCCTTACTTTTTTTTAAGTAAATGATTAAAATAAAAAAGTCTGTAATTAAATCTTAAATCTTTTTAAAAATTCTTTTAGCGCTTTAATTTCAATTACACACGTTTTGTTACTTTACATTTAAGTAATAATTACGTAATTATACATTTTTGTAAATTCCACGTAAAATATGATCTCTATATTACTTTCCCCGTAATATGATTCTTTACGTAAATTTAATATTTAAAAAATGAAAGGGTTATGAATAAAAAATCTTGAAATTAAATTGACGATCTTTTGTAATTTTTTTTAATTTCATAATTGAGCAAATAAAAATCATCATCATCATCAACCTGCCCTTTTCCCTATTGAGGGTCCGCACAGTATGTACTCCTCCATACATCTCTATCAGCCGTCATATCCGAATCTACTTCCTACGCATATCCTCTTTCACACAGTCATTGCACTTTTTTTGGTATTCCTCTACCTTTGTAGCCATCCATATTCTATCTCATTACTTTTTTATTCGAGCAAATAAAAAATATGTAATATAATAATATTTATTGAAGTAAAAACAATGCAATGCAAGACGTATAATTAATTTTAATAAGATTGTCATCCGTTTATTTTCAATCCTACGCAAACGATGAGCTTTTACTGAGAAATCAGAGTGAAACTGACAATTCTTAGAAGAATGCACTTAGTCAAAGATACGTGCAAGAGTTAGGAGTACAATTATAGGTTAAACTCAGTGATTCATAAGTTCAACAGTGGTAGAGCCCGCTTTAACATCTTCGCACGAATTGGCTCGGCTCGCCCAGTGAAATACCACGACCACACAGAAGATAGGCGTCAAGTGGAATCAATTCCGCGTTTCGTCAGATGAGTGTACGTCCCGGAGGCCTAATTTAGTCCTCTTTCCCTTCCCACCCTTTTCTTATAAGGAAAGGATGCGAAGTGGAAGTGAACTTTCCGGATGAGAGGATGCATGGAAAGAGAAAATATTTTCTTTCTGTGCATCCTCTCCTTCGTCGATTGAAGGTAGGCAACGCATATGAAATTTCAGGTGGCTTCAACATTATTAAAAAAAAACATAAATTGATATATGCATGTACAAGAACAAATTTCTTTTTTTAGTGTTCCGTAAAGTTTTTTTTTAATAAGAAGTGACAAATTCAAGTCAGGTCAATTCGCCAAAATAGCGAAGCAACCGCTGCCCAGTTGCAGATGGCGTAGCCTTCCTTTAAACGTAACAGGGGTCGCATAGAATATGTCTCCTACCTATGCCTCCCTTCCTCTGTTAAATCCAAACCAAACAGTGTTGTTAATCATATCTCGCAAAGGAATTATGAATCAACTATTTATTATTAACTTATACAAATTCATAATCTATTTTAATCGGATAAAGACAGAGATCGTAATTGCTATCAATATTTCACCACAGCGTTGACAGTCTGTCGACGTAATGCGGATAAACGAAACCTCATTAGTACTGGCCGGTTGGCCTTCGAAAGTAACACCGTTTAATTGTAACTTCAAATAGCCTATCATTGATTTAAATGTTGTGAAAAAAAGTTGATAGCAATGATAGTTTTTTTTATGGCAACATTTCTATATCTCCTTCGTATTCATATTATTCAATTATTTAAACTTTCGTGAGAAATTATAATAAACTGATATAAAAACGGCTAAACACCCACGTATATTAGTCCGGTGGCGGCACCGACTAGTTTCGAGCCAATCGGGTGCCCTTCATCAGGATGAGTGGTACTGGTATTATTTCGCGGACGCGGCACGTCGCTCACAGATGAAATAATACCAGTACCACTCATCCTAGTCGGTGCCGCCACCGGACGAATATACGTGAGTGTTTAGCCGTTTTTATATCAATGTATTCATATTAATTTACAACCATCTAATTAACTAAAAATGCTGCAACCTACTTCTATAATACATTTCGCAATAGTTACCTAGTAATTAATGAAAATTAGTAATAATAAAAAATATAATATTAACAAAAATAGTATATTTTTACTGTAAAAGCCATAAAATTTCATAAAGATTGAAACACATCGATCAATAGATATGAATCAGCAATGTTCCAGCAAAATATTCAAAGCAATTTTGTATCGAATCTTAGAAAATGGGGATCGAATTGAAATAACGAGCGTCGCCTGGAGAGAACATCTCATTACCGTAGCAAGAATTGCGCATTCGAAGAGGTACGAAATTACATACATCACAGCAATTTATCAAAGTACTTCGAGACACAATCGGACATCACACACTTTTATTCAAGCATTTACATACACCTACGAGCTAAAATGGACCAACGTTTTGACTGTAATTGCGGCGGCGAACATCCCAAAGGCTATTCAGACCATTTTCAATGTGATATTTATTCAATTTAAGTCCCACATACAGGATTCACAAGATTTTATCTTGTCACGCCTCGTGTTCATTGTGAACTCCACTATTAACCAACCAGGTGCTTTTATTTCAAAGAAGTAAAAATTTTCTTCTATTCGTGAGTTTTAAGATTTTTATCGACTGATAGGACCACCATATCCATTGCTTCGGCAAGTATGCTTGAAGCAATTGTACGGCAGTCTTTAAGCCTCCTAATAACTTTTTTTTTAAATATAAGTAAAACAGCAATAAAAAAATGAAATATAAAATCATATTATAACAATTAGAGACATCCCTATCCTATACCTTATACTGTGAGATTGATTTGAGACTAAACTAATCAGCTTTATGAAGTTTTATTTTTGATGTTATTTTTTATTAATTAATACTTGTTTAAAAATCAGATTAATTATTAGTTAAATTTTATACATTTACAACTTAAAAATCTTTGCAAAAAATAGTTCCCTTGTAGTATAATTAAACTTATGAAATTAGCAATAAATTCGCAGGAATTGCTAGAGCAATCGAAAACATAACTTCACGTACTCGTAGAATATGAAACGAGAAACGCTTGTCGAGTACGAAACGTCTCGGAATTTATAAAGCCATTTGGTTTTGCAATAACATAACTTTTGGCCCTTTTGCCGGCGCGCCGCGATCCTTCGCGCATGTTTGCGGAGACAGATAGAGACAAAAGTGCTCGAAATAAAACCGGTCGAAGCTCGACGCACGTTATTCATATTACAAGCTTATTCTTCCCTTTTTCTGCGGACGCATCCGTGCTAATAATATTTTAAAGTGCATTTACACGCCCCGCCTCATCCTGTCCGAGTACTGTCTGATAGAGACGTTTTTTTTTAAACTGACGTCTTTGTTAAAAATGTCACAGATTATATTATGCAAATACCGTCTTGTATAACAAACGAAAGTCAAACTGGTAATGTACTGTCGGATGCAATTAATGAATGGCATATTCACCACTGTCAGAATATGACGGTACTGTCAGTCTGGCTCGCGGAAGCCTGTCAAAATGTTTTGACAGATATCGGACCTATCACATAATACACATCATCGTATTATTACACGGATTATGTGTATACATCATCTCGGAGTATTATATCACGATGTTTTTGTTTATAATCGTTTAAATATAATGATGTACAAGCTAGCGGAACACAGGAAATAACAGTCTTAAATAAAGGTAGACCAACCGTTTATATTTGCCCTCAATAAAATACTCAATCGGCGAATTTAATAACAACTGTACATACCAAATAATGTTCCAAGACCAAATTTCCTGTATGCACATAAAACACATCATCGCTATCATTATCTTTGACAAAAACAGAGATAATATTATACTTTAAACGGATTCCAGTCTCAGAAACCTACGATTAGTTAGATAATACAGGCAAAAGTTAAAGTAAATGAAAAAAATACCAATCAACCCTACTGTTATCCGGCAAACCTGCTACAAAAGAAAAAATGAAATCAAGACATTATTTTTTACAAATTTAATTCAGCATAAACAATCAATAATTATGTATTAAAATTAATTTTGCATTCGCGAATGGATCAATAATTACGCCAGGCTGCACCGTTAGTCCTCGATTTGAATTCCGATCAGAGATTTACTACCTTAGTATCATTGTCGATATTGTAAGCTTAATGGCCATGACTGTGGCATTATTATGACCTCGATCGAGAGTCGCGTGTTCGAATCCTTCACACTTAATGTACTGCTAAGAAATTAATCAATACTTATGAATAACACATACAATAATAAGAAGAAGATTTTATAAATAAGAAAAGCTAGATATATTTAACAATTTATAATTTAGTGTAATTTAAGAAAAAAATACCGATTAAAATCATGTAACTAACCTTTTTCTATATCATAAGGTAGGAAACGAGCGAGCGGCCACCTGAAATTGCTGTAATAGCGAGGTGACCGTTGCCCATAGACATACGCAACTGCTTATGCGTTGCCTACCTTTAAGCGACGGAGGAGAGGATGCACAGAAAGAAAATATTTTCCCTTCCCATGCATCCTCACATCCGGAAAGTCCACTTCCACTTCCCATCCTTTCCTTATAAGAAAGAGGATGGGAAGGGAAAGAGGATTATACAAGGCCTCCGGGACGCACACTCATCAGGCGAAACTCGGAATTGCTTCCACTTCACGCCTGTCTTCTGAGTGGTCGTGGTATTTCACCAGGCGAGCTGGGCCAATTCGTGCGATGATGTTAAAACGGGCTCTACCACTGTTAAAAGCTTTTTCTTAATCAATAAACTATAGTTTTAGTCTAATCGATTCAAGATCGTAAGGTCATTTTTTATTTAAAACGAAAGAAAATTGTAAAAAGATAAAATACGTTAATTCAAAACGTTTAGAAATGGGAGACATTTCTTAATGTCATAGTCGGACTTGAACCCGGGAGCCCTTAAGTGGTATGCAGATACTCTCTCTGCAACATTCGTCTTATGATAACGCGCATCACGATCAGGCGAAAATAGTGAAAACAACGACATGTACATTAATTTCCCAACAACAACTTTTCCTACGAACTTTTTACGTCGAAATCGTGTTTATTTTAATGTATACATAATTAAAATTAATCATCACATTTATCAATCGATGGTGAAAGATAATATGTTATTAAAGCTACAAATCAAATACAGTGAAATTATATTAATAGGAGGTTCAACTGCCAGTATTTGTACTTACAATGCCGTAATTCTTCTATTACATTTCTTTTAAAATATTTATGAGCGTTGGTGGCTCAGGGGTCAAGCACTTGACTTGCAATCTGCAGTCTTGAGTTCGAATCCCGCCATGTACCAATGTGTTTTTCGATTTCCGATTTACATATGTACATTTATCCGACATTCTTACTGTGAAGGAAAACATCGTGATGCAACCTGCACATATCTGAGAAGTAATTCAATGATGTGTGTGAAGTCAACCAACCCGCACTTGGCCAGCGTGGTAGGCTTCAAGCCCCTCGGTGGGGACGTATATAGTACACAATTCCATTAGCAGAACGTTACTAAATATCACCAGCGATTCCGTCCGCACTGGCTTAAAAAAACAACTTAATGTGCCTATGTGTTCTTCCAGACTATGTTCTATATCTATACCAAATTTCATCGAGATCCATGCATCCTTTCCATCAAAACATTCGAATTCCTATATAATATGAGTTAGATAAGATGAATGAATTAAAAAAAAAGTCAATTCATATACAATCCTTACTGGAATCAAACTATATATACGTATATAAAATTACAAACATTCATTAATATAAAAATGACATAGCCGACTCTATTTCAAATATCATTCTGTCGGCAGTTTAATTTTATCAGTACGAGTTGCAATAGTTGCGCAGTCAGCTAAGCAAGAACGACTACCACAAGTTACCTCATATAATATTTTAATATTGTCTAATTACTGAAACCTTATCCTCAAAGACATCGATCACGAAATGCGACCCGTCCGTTGCGCAATTCTAAAAGATCGTTTTCCTAACATCAACCAAAAGTAGTTCGAACATTGCGCAGGAATACATCTCATTATATTTTATGACACATAGATATATAGAATTAAGTTGTGTCTCGTTTGTAACTTATTAATTAAAAGTTTATTAATTATGAAAATCAACATCTGTCAATTAACGTCGGAAACAACACGTTAATCAAATCTTAATTAATGTTTGTTAATAAACAACCTGTTTTAACTAAGTTACGTTTGAAATAAATAGTTGTTAATTGATTAAGTTACGTAATAACAAGTACACGATATATTAAACTTATTTAGAATGCTTACATATAACTATTTGCAATTTATTTTTAATTAAAATAAAGTTTATGGCCACCTCAATATTCTATATATTATTTGACTTGAAGTCATTAAAAATACATGGACGAATAAACGCGGAGTTATTCCTCAAAATAAAAAAAAACAAAGAGAAAAAGTTTACAGCTTATGTGTTTTGCAATCTTATTTTCATAAAACGTGCATCGCGCGTTGACAATTTATGGTACATGCACTTATTCTGCAGCAAATGTGTACTCTGCTTTCCGTTTTATCGCCACATTAAATTACAATTAAGGGAAAGACATTTATCTCTAGCATCCTTCGAAATAAACATCACGACTCGGAAAAGGGTTGGTATTTAAAAGACGTACGAATAAAACAAACGTGATTAAAAATGGCTTGCATCTAAACGTTTAAGATTTACAATACGATATTCTCTAAGCTCGTGAAGTACTAAATGTTGGAACACGATTTATCGAACTTCAAACATATGTTTGAATGGTTAACCTTCGATACGAGATCGATCGTAGTTAAGGTTACAAGAAAAGGTCAATTTCCACTGATTTTATCGCAGTCATCAACCTCTTGTTTTAAAGATAACATACGCCGCATTAAAATTGTTCGACAAGTGTAAATGCTTTTACGATTTCGAAATTCGTGGAAAGTTATTCGACTTTTAGAATGTCATGCAGTATTGTTTCCTACAGATACGATAAGAGCGAAATGCGCTTACATTAATAAGTGAGTTTGTCACTTCCAGTGACTTTTTATCGCACGTTC